>NC_092335.1:35833333-36154166 GCF_046630445.1 Rutidosis leptorrhynchoides | reverse complement strand
TAATATTACATAAATGCATAAATTTTAATTAGCAGTGAGTGTCGACTAACAGTTTATTATTTTCATCTTTTATTAACTTGTCAATTTTTGTACAAAGTTAATTAATATGTTTTCTAACTCTTAACACTTAACAATTGTTGATTAAAGTTTAATCATTAAGTTTTAATTATATTGTTTGGGCTTTTAATATTGGAAAAATATAGAATGGAAAAAATGAGGGTCGTTATAGTACCTCCCCGTTATTGAAAACTTCGTCCCGAAGTTTTTAGGTAGTTTCCTCGTTTGCATCGGCAGTTGAGAAGAGATGGGGATATTTCCGTTTCATATGGTCTTTGCGTTCCCAGGTATATTCGGGGCCTCTACGCGAATTCCAACGGACTTTAACGATAGGTATATGCGAGACAGAAGTAATACATTATTCTGATCACATTAAATTTGGTTATATCATAAAGTTGTACATGTTCAAATAGAATGCACTTAGTAAACCTTCATACGAGAACATAATTCTTTTGTATAAAAGTGCTTCAGCAATACGAAATATCTTATTTATGTACAACTGTCAAATAGATTAATAAATCTTTTATGAACCTACATAACCCACAATATACAAGCAAAAACCCCACACAATATGATTGATATAATCATATTGTATAGCACATGTGCATAAATCATCATTTAAAACTTGCAAATAGCTAATAAGGCCATCATTATACTAATAAAATGTTACCCTTCATCATTATTAGTCCAACTATATAGGCTGCCGATAAATGCCAATCAAAATGGTTAGGAGTGCCTGCTTTTGCATTGCATACAAGGAATATAATATTATCAATAGAGATAATATGATTATAATAATAATAATAATTATTATAATAATACTATACTATACTACTTTATAATTATAATTGAGTGCTATATCCCTAAAACGCAAACAAAGATACATATGTACATGTACATAACTTCATATTACATAATATAAATCTATCATGTTTATATATAATCTGCATAACCAAGTATTCATCAACTATATTATATATAAGTTCATATCACTCACACGAACAGACTAATCATAACAATTAGATACTGACATATGGATATATATATTTAAATATTTTATATAAGTACCAGATGTAACCAACGATATATCTAGCTAATAATCCATGTATATATTGATTAATTCTATTATAGCAGGTTAGTTTCATAAGAACATGATAGCAGCAGCATACACAAAGTGTGGGCAGAATAACTAAACTAGCATGTGCAAATGCATTATCATAATTTTCGAGACAGTGAATAAAAAATTGTAACAATGGACTAGCTTATCTAAATCCTTCACAAAACTCGATGGTAGATATGCAACAAATATATGACCATATAACCAAAGTACAGATGAAGCAAACATACCCACCAATAAAAGTTTTTATTATTCATCATGTTTTAGAAAAATAACGATATCGATTATAGCAACTTATAATCATATACCAACAAGCAAACATCAAGTTCTAATCAGATATAACACATCAGATATCAGCATGTTTTAACTGCAATTAAATCTGTTTTGTGAACAAGTTAATATGTTAACAGCAGAAGCAAATATAACATGGTCGATTAATCTGTTTTTCAGGTTTATAACAAGTCAGTTTCGCATACGAGTCTGTTTAAGTTTGTAGGTAAATATGTATATACGAAACTGAGCCAAGCATATAATCAACCAAAAAGAGAAAGTTAAAACGATCTAACCGATTGAAGGGTTGAACTGGGCTTGTGTTTGACACAATTCCCTTAAACAGATTCGACGTCTGTTCCCAGGGTACACCGGTCCGAAGCAGCGTATTGCCGGACTTGAATATTTGTCTTGATTAGTGACTTGTACTTGCTTAGATAAACCTTGTTTATACGGAGCACTTCGTGCTGATAACGTGTTATAATTCAGTAGGCTTATAACTACCTTTAGTGGATTGGTTCTTGAATATAGACTTTGAAAATCTTAAGAACAAGAGTATATGAGTAAAGAGAGAAATTTTCTTGTAAGAATGAGCAAGTATTATGCTTGCTTGAAGGTCTATTTATAGCAAGAATTCAAGTACTTTAGGTAATACAATAACATTAATTTTGTGTATCAAAATTGACTATCCATTCTATTATATTTATATTCTATATATTATAACACTCCCCCTTGGATAGCAATTTTGCTTCATTAGAAATAAACTAGTACTGCCTCGTTAAAAACCTTGCTAAAGAAAAACCCAGTGGGATAAAAACTTTAGTCAAGGGAAAAAGAGTGCAGTATAGAGTTGACTCCCCCTCAAGTAGACATCGTTGAGTCGTCACATCTTTTGAACTTGCCTCATGCCAATATTGTGAACGTGTGTTCTGAAAATAGTAGTTGGAAGTGCTTTGGTAAAAAGAGTTTTTGCTAGATTGAACGTATATCATTTCAATCTGGTCGTCCTTGATGAGATCTTGAGTGTATGAGAAGAATCTAGGAGGTATGTGTTTTGTTCGGTCACTTTTGATATACCCTTCTTTCATCTGTGCTATGCAAGCCGCATTATCTTCATAGATAGTTGTTGGACTTTTATGACGTTCTAGTTCACAAGAATCAGTAATGAGTTGTGTCATTGATCTCAACCAAAAAAATTCCCGAGTAGCTTCATGTAATACAATCACTTCGGCATGATTTGATGATGTTGCAACAAGTGTTTGTTTTTAAGAACGTCATGATATTGTGGTACCTCCATTTAGGAATACTTATCCAGTTTGAGATTTAATATTATGTGGATCAGATAAATATCCTGCATCTATATAACCAACCAAATCTTGTTTTGAATCGTTAGAGTAAAATAATCATAAATCAGTAGTTCCTCAAGGGTATCGAAACATGTGTTTGATCCTATTCCAGTGTCTTTTTGGAAGGAATTGAGTTGAACCTTGGTAACAAATTAACTGCAAAAGAAATGTCAGTTCTTGTATAATTTGTAAGATACATAAGAGCCCTAATTCACTAAGATATGGAACTTCTGATCCGTAAAGATCTTCATGATCTTCACGGGGATGAAATGGATCAGTGTCAATATTGAGTGATATATCAACCAATGGTTTTGTCTTTAAAAATGTTTTAAAATCTTTTTAGTATATGTTGTTTGATGTACAAGTAAACCATTAGGCATATGCTCAATTTGTAAACCAAGGCAATACTTGGTTTTTCCGAGATCTTTCATTTCAAATTCTTTCTTTAGAAGTTGAATGGCTTCATAGATCTCTTTATTTGTACCTATGATGTTAAGATCATCAACATAAACAGCTATGATCACATATCCGGATGTTGTTTTCTTAATGAAAACACAAGGGCAAGTAAGGTTATTTTTATACCCTTTGCTTATCAAGTAATCACTTAATCGGTTATACCACATACGTCCCGATTGTTTTAACCCATATAAAGATCTTTGTAATTTAATCGAATACATTTCTTTGGGTTTTGCATTTGATGCTTCTGGTACCTTAAATCCTTCAGGTATCTTCATATATATATCACTATCAAGTGATCCATATAGGTAAGCAGTCACAACATCCATGAGATGCATTTCTAAATTTTTAGAAACTGCCAGGCTGATTAAGTACCTAAAAGTAATTGCATCCATAACAGGGGAATAAGTTTCTTCATAATCAATTCCCGGTCTTTGAGAAAAACCTTGAGCTACAAGTCTAGCTTTATACCTTGTAACTTCATTTTTCTCATTTCTTTTTCGGACAAAAATTCATCTGTATCCTACAGGTTTCACATCTTTAGGAGTGAGAATGATGGATCCGAAAACTTTTCTTTTATTGAGTGATTCTAATTCAGCTCGTATTATATGAAGCCATTCAACTTGAACATGTCTTGATCATATCATAATATTAAATACCGTATTTAATACACAATAGGTATCTAATATTATAACTAGTCGTATCATATCATAGTAAACAGACTAATTACATAAATAAATATATATTATTTATTACTTAATACTATGAAATATGAAATATTTTAAACTTTTCGCAATATTGATACTTGTTTTATCACTGCTTATGTGATGCTACTTGGACTTAGGATCAAGAGATATCGCATTTATTACTTCTGCATGTGAACATTTCCATTATTGTTATTCCTATCATTGTAACTACGTTTCATTTTCCGCTGCGTGCTCAATAAAGTTTGTTTTATCATTTAATATTGTTCTCGTATATTATAATATGTAGGTTGATTTGATATTAAGTCACATTTCTCATATTTCATAGTATTATAGTTGTAGAACAATACTAAATGAGATTAAACTGGCATAAAGGTCGTTATAGTACTTTTAGATATAAAATATATATTAGAGATTTACTATTAAATACTTCACTCAACCTTTTTGGTTGACACTTTAGAAATAATAGATATACCCAGTAACAAGTTATCGTTTTCCATTATTAAGAATATGTTGGTTTATTCATGAAAATATCTCGTAATTAGGGTATACACTTTAGTGAAACGTTACTTCAAGCTTCATATTCCATTATTGGTTTATTTTTTCATATAACTTCACATTTTGCATATACCCTATTATGTCGGGTAATTAGGGTAATTAGATATACCCTACAAGTAAAAAGAAAATATTGCATAAAATATATATGAGTTATTTCCATAATTGTTTAAGTGGGTGTAATTAGGGTTTCATAAATGTTTATACTATTAATCTGTAAAAACACAATTTTTGGCATAACTCATTACAAGCACAATACTATACTTCATCGTTAAGTATAGTTTGTTTTTATCACCTGTATATTGTTCTACACGCCTCAACATCGCACTCAGTACCTCAAACATCAACATCATACGCCCCATAGATACCAAGGAATATTATTAATAATGAGTTAAGATGTATTGACTCATTCTTCCTGAAGAATTACATATGTATACTTTATATATATGGATTGGAACAATAATAAATCTTTTCGTACTAAGCTATTACGTGTGAATCTTAACTAGTATGTACTACATGGTTAATTCATATCACAATATGCTATGATGTACATCTTTTGTTAATAACTTAACAATCGTTAATCATTGCTTCAATACAATAAACTCCATTTCGTAATAAACCAAGTGTATTACTCAAATATATGATTGATTGTATACTTTAATTTTCGATGTACTCGAAACTTTCTAGAAAATATCATTAGTGCCTTATGAATTTCACAAGAATTCCAAGAGCACCAACATCATATACCGAAGTATATCAATAACAATGAACGATGAAGTATTAATTCATAACTTCATTAGCGAAATATTTCACGACAATTATGAAATCTCTAAGGTTTTGGAGATTATTTATTCTCCTTTCAACAGCAAATCAAATGAGTTTAATATTATATTAGCTCATTAAAACCATGATTACATCTGAAGAATACATATATGAACGTATATCTTCTCTTTTGTACAAACTGTTAATTGTAAAAAATATTTTAACGGGTAGGTAAAACCCGAGAGATATTCATATCTCATATAAATATGTTACATTGTACATTCTTCCATTCTGATTCAGCAGTTGTTAACTATACTACTTACATTCACATGATATATGTATATGTTCACCAAAGAAAAACCATTTTCATACAAATTCAGTTACATACTCTGATTTTGACATATCGAAACTTAAGTAAAGCTTTAGCAAGTGTTATCTTCCTAAAGATCACTACATTCATGAATTATATTCATTCGTATTCTATGATGAATTATCAAATCAAACCACCGAACTTACCATTCCTTACTTTTGAAAATCACAACATTTCTTCGTCAACCGTTAGATCCATTGATGGATGCATCTTACGCTTAAACACTTCAAATTTAAAATTCTTGAAAACATCCTTTGAATCTTGACGATCGCAATCAGCGTTTAATCATCTAAAAATGAAATTTCTTGAAACCATTTCGGATTGATAACCGATGATTCAAATATGGCTGCATTAAATGCAGAGGAAACAGAAAAATTGTAGATGGTCTTAAGGGCCAACAGTTTGATAATAAAGAATGGTACGTTGGAAAAGCTCAAAAGAAAATTTGGAACTGAAAAACGGATTGAGCTAACCATGGAGGAGACCAAGGACAAACACAAGGGTCAAACCCTATATTCAAAGAATCCAGGTAATTTTGGATCCGGTGAAATCTTTAGAGAATATCTTGCTCCGAAGTCATGTTAAAAGCTTGCGGAAAATTTTTCTTCATCAACTTTCGAACTTAGAAATTCCAAAATATCATCATAAATATCCTCTATATTTCGAAAGATATCTTCATAACGATTCATGTCCGCAATTAAGTATCTCTTTGCGATATCTTTATAAAGGAAACTGTTTTAGTTTCTATATTCTGTAAAATTCGAGTTTAAATTATAAATGCTTTGAAGAAGTGTTGGGAATTGAAGCATGAGTTAGTATAATATAATGACGTCAGGCCAACGTGATTATATTACAGTAAGTCATGCTAAGTTTTTAATGGAAGATGATGATTCATAGATTTTATAATCATCATTTTCCATGTTACACGACTCTTACATTCTATTTAACCTCTAAATATATCAAGAACATATTTTTCTTGATGATTCGGTCTTTTCCGGATATTCTGGTAATATGACAAATCAAATCGTGCTATTACATTTCCTTTCTACTTTATATATTATGATCATTCGAAACTTCATACCTATGAATTCTGGACCATTACTCGCTTGACTTGAAGTCGGGAAGAAGAAACAAAAGCATAAAGCTCCGACATATAAGGGAAAATATAAAGCCCGATAACGACTCCGAAATTACAAACCGTGTATATCAATGCGTATAGCAATATAAAGACACGGGATAATTAAAAACACTATAACCCCAAGAGCATAGTAGAAGTAAACAGATTCCTCTGGCGGTAAAAGAAAAAGAAGAATGACTGCATAGATGGTCAATATAATAACCAGGATCAGAACTGGATTAAGCATTTTCTTAATCTTTTGGAAGTTTGAATTGTGAAAGAAAGTATAGAAGTGGTGAAGATAATGAAACGAAAGAAGCTAATTTATAGCAAAATTCCAAACACATCAATCGAGGCAAATCACCGCATTTAATCAAACAAATCTCAAAATTTCGTAAATACCGGAGAATCAAATCTTATAGATTACGAAGATTTCCTTTAATTCCTTGAATTCCGGAAATCAATCGTGACTACGTCAAAAGTTAAGGCGAACATTTAATTTTCTCATTTCACTCTTTTATGATAGCTTCATTTATACTCTTCCTATAAACGAATCGTTTTATCCATATTATTCAATAGTGATAAAACTTTATTTTTCAACTTATATTCATCATTAAAATATTCTTGTTGTAAACAATGAAGATCTCTATCAAATTTCATGACTGTGATTTTCACGAACTCCTCTTTGTTTGTCTGCCCTAATATTGTGGCATAAAATGCTCAAGGTTTTAAATGAGCTCAGTACTATTCATAACACATTTCATGTATCCAATTTACTGAAATGACTTGTATAACATCATCATTTTGAATGATATTCGCATTAATGATAAAATGCACTTCGTTGAATAACCTATAGAAATCATGGAAGGAGAGGTCAAACAAACGCGTAAAAGCAATATACCTATCGTTAAAGTCCGTTGGAATTCGCGTAGAGGCCCCGAATATACCTGGGAACGCAAAGACCATATGAAACAGAAATATCCCCATCTCTTCTCAACTGCCGATGCAAACGAGGAAACTACCTAAAAACTTCGGGACGAAGTTTTCAATAACGGGGAGGTACTATAACGACCCTCATTTTTTCCATTCTATATTTTTCCAATATTAAAAGCCCAAACAATATAATTAAAACTTAATGATTAAACTTTAATCAACAATTGTTAAGTGTTAAGAGTTAGAAAACATATTAATTAACTTTGTACAAAAATTGACAAGTTAATAAAAGATGAAAATAATAAACTGTTAGTCGACACTCACTGCTAATTAAAATTTATGCATTTATGTAATATTATAACTAATAACCTATAAGTAATAAATAAAAAGTGACATTTATATAAATAATAAAACAATTGGGAACTAAATATATACAAGTCATGAATTAGTAAAAAGAAAATAATACTTATCATGTAGTAAATGTAAAAATAATAATAATAATAATAGTAATAATAATGAGACTAAAAAAATCTTACATCCTTATGTTGACTAAAAATAAAGTGTAAACTAGTACATCCTTATGTTGACTAATTATAAACTAGTACCACCTATTGTTGACTAAAAATTATAAAAAAAAATAAAATCATTAATTAGAACATCCTTATGTTGACTAACACTCTAATACTTGCACTATATAAACACCTAGTTTCTCATTCACAAATCACACCAAAATCCTCTCTCAAAAACAATCTCTCCCTCTCCCTCTCTTGTGGTATTCGGATCTTCAAGCTTGTTCTTCGTGTTCTTCAAGAATCTTCAAGGAGTTCTTCAAGATTTTCAAGGCTTTGATCTTCCATCTTCATCGTGTTCATCTTTTCTTTGTTAATTATCTTGAATCTTCAAAGGTATAACATAAACCCTAAACTATTTACATAAACTTTGATCTTTGATAATTCATATTCATATTATAAACTTGTTATTCATAAGTATATACATAAACACACCTAGATTTATATATACATATATACATGTAAAAAAATATTTTTATATATATATATATACATATATATACGAATTATATATACATATACATATTAAAACCTTAAACCCTAATTACACCTAAACTATAATTCTTAAACCCTAATTAATTAAACTCTAAACATTTATGAAACCCTAGGACATTAATTACTAAACCCTAGTTATTAATTACTACTTTAATTAACTAACCCTAATTAATGAAACCCTAATACTACTTATACTAGTACTTAACATGTATACACTATTACTATTACTAGCACCTATAACCTACTAATTATATTGTAGCACAAAAACATTTTGGGATATGTATTAGAGATGTATAGATCTTCGAACTTTCTTGACGAATGGTTTCTACGAGATTCTAGGCAGAGGGTTTGGATTTCCGATTTAAAGGGTCCTATGGCTCAAGCCCCTAGATCTAAATTAGCCATTCGAAGGGAAAGGGGTGATTGGAAGCTTATCTAATACGGCAAGTATCCTAAAATGGAAACACTCATAAAAGTAGAAACTCTCTAGTCATAGAAACTTAGTAAAATAAGAAACTTTCTAAAAATAGAAACTTTATAAAAATAGTAACTTACTAGGAATAGAAACTTAGTAAAACAAACTATACTTAAACACATACTTAAACTTAAACATGGGCAAAACACTTAACTACTCTTAAATGTCAATAGGTTGACTTTCCTGCTCACTCGTTCAACTCTCTATTCCGAGGAATAACTCTCTCTACTTACTAAGGTGAATTTCATAGCCCCACTTTTTACTATTTCATTACTGTTTTGAAACTATGGGGTGAGACACATGCTTGCTTTTAAATTTTTAACATGCAATATTTTAATAACTATTTTACAATATTTATATACTTGAATTCATAGCCCCACTTTTTACTGTTTCATAACTATTTTATAACTTTTGGGGTGAGAATACATGCACAACTTTTATAACTGTTTTACACGTATTAACTATTAAACTGTGATATGTTGGGCTATGACCAGCAAGCCCCCAACCGATAAGTATAAACGATAACATATTACGGGGTAAACTTGAAAGTCTAGTCTAAATATCAGTACTTACACGTATCTACTATTAAACTATGATATGTTGGGCTATGACCAGCAAGCCCCCAACCGACAAGTATAAACGATAACTTGACACGGGGTAAACTTGAAAGTCTAGTCTAAATATTAGTACCAACTGTTAAAACTATGCTATACCCGGCTATGTCCGACTAAGTCCCTACAGTGATATTTTTAAGTGCTGTGGCATGCTTATTTATTGGGGGTAGGCCTATCGGGAGTAACGTCCCCGATACATTTGACTCAGTCTTTGTATTACTTGATAATGAAATTTAAACCGACAAGGACAGACACAACTTGTCATGGGGCAAACTTGAACGTTTAGTCTAAATATCACGCACTGGCATAACTTTTGGATCTGCGAGATCTACTTTTTGATCCTGCGGGAGATCAACTTTACAACTAAATCTTGTGGTCTAAAAACAACGATAACTACTTTTGTTAAACCTATGAACTTCACTCAACCTTTTTGGTTGACACTTTAGCATGTTTTATCTCAGGTGCTGTTTGATTCAAGCTTTCTTATCTACTACTTATGTGATGCTACCTGGACTTAGGATCAAGAGATATCGCATTTATTACTTCTGCATATGAACAATTACTTTATCGTTATTTCCATTATTTTAACGACATTTCATTTTCCGCTGCGTACTCAATAAAGTTAAATTTTCTCATTTAGTATTGTTCTCGTATTATAATATGTTGGTTTATTTGATATTAGTAACGTTTCTTCCAGACCCTATTGGGAGGACGTTACAGATTAATTATACATGTAGGTTATATTGTTTTCAAGGAGCTAAAGTAATGAAATAGCAGATGGTCTCATGTTTGTCTGTTATCAAGCCGTAATGTGGCATTTGCTAAATTTCTTGCCCAAATTATTAAATTGAGAGCTCATTTTCCTGATTACACCATTAAAAGGGTGAGACTTGATAATGCTGGTGAATTTACATCTCAAGCATTTAATGACTATTGCATGTCTATAGGAATTGTTGTTGAACATTCTGTTGCTCATGTGCATACACAAAATGGTTTAGCCGAGTCATTGATTAAACGTTTACAGTTAATCGCTAGACCATTGATAATGAGAACAAAACTCCCTGTATCTATATGGGGTCATGCAATTTTACATGCTGCTGCATTGATTCGCATCAGACCAAGTGCAAGTCATAAATATTCCCCCCTACAACTTGCTTTTGGTCAAGAGCCAAATATTTCCCATCTTAGAACATTTGGTTGTGCAGTGTATGTTCCAATTGCGACACCACAACGTACAAAAATGGGTCCTCAAAGGAGGTTGGGAATATATGTTGGATATGAAACATCTTCAATATTAAGGTATATTGAACCTATGACAGGTGACGTTTTTACAGCACGTTTTGCTGATTGTCATTTTAATGAAACATTGTTCCCTAGATTAGGGGGAGAAATGAAAAATAAAGAAAATGATGTTTCATGGTGTGAACCTCAATTAAAGTATCTTGATCCTCGCACAAAAGAATGCGAGACAGAAGTTCAAAAGATAATGCATATACAAGAACTTGCAAATCAATTGCCTGATGCATTTACAGATACAAAAACGGTGACAAAATCATATATACCAGCAGTAAATACTCCAGCTCGAATTGAAATTCCAAAAGCTGGCAATAACGTCACTCATGAATCTTTGCCACGTCAGAAACGTGGAAGACCAATCGGTTCAAAGGATAAAAATCCTCGAAAAAGAAAATCAGCTGATAATGAAGTAAAAGAAAGTGTTCAAGAAGAACCACAAATCAGTACTCCTACTGCAGAGGAGATTGATGATGTCAATACAGAAATTGCAATCAATTATGCATATTCAAAAATATTATGGAACCGAAATGAAATGAAAAATCTTGATGAGAAATTTTCATTTAATGTTGCATATGACATCATGAATAATGATGATGATCCAGAACCAACATCTATGGTTGAATGTCAAAATAGACATGATTGGGCTCAATGGAAAGAAGCAATACGAGCTGAATTAGAATCACTCAATAAAAGAAAAGTTTTCGGATCCATCATTCTCACTCCTAAAGATGTGAAACCTGTAGGATACAGATGGATTTTTGTCCGAAAAAGAAATGAGAAAAATGAAGTTACAAGGTATAAAGCTAGACTTGTAGCTCAAGGTTTTTCTCAAAGACCGGGAATTGATTATGAAGAAACTTATTCTCCTGTTATGGATGCAATTACTTTTAGGTACTTAATCAGTCTGGCAGTTTCTAAAAATTTAGAAATGCATCTCATGGATGTTGTGACTGCTTATCTATATGGATCACTTGATAGTGATATATATATGAAGTTACCTGAAGGATTTAAGGTACCAGAAGCATCAAATGCAAAACCCAAAGAAATGTATTCGATTAAATTACAAAGATCTTTATATGGGTTAAAACAATCGGGACGTATGTGGTATAACCGATTAAGTGATTACTTGATAAGCAAAGGGTATACAAATAATCTTACTTGCCCTTGTGTTTTCATTAAGAAAACAACATCCGGATATGTGATCATAGCTGTTTATGTTGATGATCTTAACATCATAGGTACAAATAAAGAGATCCATGAAGCCATTCAACTTCTAAAGAAAGAATTTGAAATGAAAGATCTCGGAAAAACCAAGTATTGCCTTGGTTTACAAATTGAGCATATGCCTAATGGTTTACTTGTACATCAAACAACATATACTGAAAAGATTTTGAAACGTTTCAATATGGACAAGGCAAAACCATTAAGTACTCCTATGGTTGTTAGATCACTCAATGTTGAAGCTGATCCATTTCGTCCATGTGAAGATCAAGAAGACATTCTTGGACCAGAAGTACCATATCTTAGTGCAATTGGAGCTCTTATGTATCTTACAAATTGTACAAGACCTGACATTTCTTTTGCAGTTAATTTGTTGGCAAGGTTCAGCTCTGCTCCTACCAAAAGACACTGGAATGGGATCAAACACATATTTCGATACCTTCGAGGAACTACTGATTTAGGATTATTTTATTCTAACGAATCAAAACAAGATTTGGTTGGTTATGCAGATGCAGGTTATTTATCTGATCCACATAAAGCTAAATCTCAAACTGGATATGTATTCCTAAATGGAGGTACTGCAATATCATGGCGTTCTCAAAAACAAACACTTGTTGCTACATCGTCAAATCATGCTGAAGTGATTGCATTACATGAAGCTACTCGAGAATGTTTTTGGTTGAGATCAATGACACAACTCATTACTGATTCTTGTGGACTAGAACGCGATAAAAGTCCAACAACTATCTATGAAGATAATGCAGCTTGCATAGCACAGATGAAAGAAGGGTATATCAAAAGTGACCGAACAAAACACATACCACCTAGATTCTTCTCATACACTCAAAATCTCATTAAGGACAACCAGATTGAAATGAGATATGTGCAATCTAGCAAAAACTCTGCTGATCTTTTCACGAAAGCACTTCCAACTGCTATTTTCAGAACACACGTTCATAACATTGGCATGAGACATGTTCAAAAGATGTAACAGCTGAAGCGATGTCTACTTGAGGGGGAGTCAACTCCATGCTGCACTCTTTTTCCCTTAGCTAAAGTTTTTTCCCACTGGGTTTTCTTTAGCAAGGTTTTTAACGAGGCAGTAATTTATAGTTGATCTTCAACAAAATAAAATTGCTATCCAAGGGGGAGTGTTATAATAATAATAATAATATAGATATGGATAGTCAATTTTGGTGTATACATATAGTCAATTTTGGTACACAAAGTATGTATTTTTATATTGAGATTTTAGGCTATAAATACTCATGAATGCAAGCATTAAACTTGCACCATTTTCTCACACTTACAAAGTGTTTCTTTCTTTCTCTCCATTATCATCTTTGTTCTTACACTTTATTATTAATAACGATAACTTTATCACTATGGAATTTCATAGACCCTATTTCGTTATTGCATATTTTTCAACGGGCTATGAAATTCACCTAGTGTCTATACTTATCTAATACGGCAAGTATCCTAAAATGGAAACACTCATAAAAGTAGAAACTCTCTAGTCATAGAAACTTAGTAAAATAAGAAACTTTCTAAAAATAGAAACTTTATAAAAATAGTAACTTACTAGGAATAGAAACTTAGTAAAACAAACTATACTTAAACACATACTTAAACTTAAACATGGGCAAAACACTTAACTACTCTTAAATGTCAATAGGTTGACTTTCCTGCTCACTCGTTCAACTCTCTATTCCGAGGAATAACTCTCTCTACTTACTAAGGTGAATTTCATAGCCCCACTTTTTACTATTTCATTACTGTTTTGAAACTATGGGGTGAGACACATGCTTGCTTTTAAATTTTTAACATGCAATATTTTAATAACTATTTTACAATATTTATATACTTGAATTCATAGCCCCACTTTTTACTGTTTCATAACTATTTTATAACTTTTGGGGTGAGAATACATGCACAACTTTTATAACTGTTTTACACGTATTAACTATTAAACTGTGATATGTTGGGCTATGACCAGCAAGCCCCCAACCGATAAGTATAAACGATAACATATTACGGGGTAAACTTGAAAGTCTAGTCTAAATATCAGTACTTACACGTATCTACTATTAAACTATGATATGTTGGGCTATGACCAGCAAGCCCCCAACCGACAAGTATTGCTAAAGTGTCAACCAAAAAGGTTGAGTGAAGTTCATAGGTTTAACAAAAGTAGTTATCGTTGTTTTTAGACCACAAGATTTAGTTGTAAAGTTGATCTCCCGCAGGATCAAAA
The DNA here is from genome assembly GCF_046630445.1 of Rutidosis leptorrhynchoides. Lineage (NCBI taxonomy): Eukaryota > Viridiplantae > Streptophyta > Magnoliopsida > Asterales > Asteraceae > Rutidosis > Rutidosis leptorrhynchoides. The sequence goes on along the minus strand of NC_092335.1, from coordinate 36,139,555 downwards.
AGTAGATCTCGCAGATCCAAAAGTTATGCCAGTGCGTGATATTTAGAGTAAACGTTCAAGTTTGCCCCATGACAAGTTGTGTCTGTCCTTGTCGATTTAAATTTCATTATCAAGTAATACAAAGACTGAGTCAAATGTATCGGGGACGTTACTCCCGATAGGCCTACCCCCAATAAATAAGCATGCCGCAGCACTTAAAAATATCACTGTAGGGACTTAGTCGGACATAGCCGGGTATAGCATAGTTTTAACAGTTTGTACTGATATTTAGACTAGACTTTCAAGTTTACCCCGTGTCAAGTTATCGTTTATACTTGTCGGTTGGGGGCTTGCTGGTCATAACCCAACATATCCCAGTTTAATAGTTGATACGTGTAAGTACTGATATTTAGACTAGACTTTCAAGTTTACCCCGTAACAAGTTATCGTTTATACTTATCAGTTGGGGGCTTGCTGGTCATAGCCCAACATATCACAGTTTAATAGTTAATACGTGTAAAACAGTTATAAAAGTTGTGCATGTATTCTCACCCCAAAAGCTATAAAACAGTTATAAAACAGTAAAAAGTAGGGCTATGAATTCACGTATATAAATATTGTAAAACAGTTATTAAAATATTGCATGTTAAAAATTTAAAAGCAAGCATGTGTCTCACCCCATAGTTTCAAAACAGTAATGAAATAGTAAAAAGTGGGGCTATGAAATTCACGTATATAAATATTGTAAAACAGTTATTAAAATATTGCATGTTAAAAATTTAAAAATCAAGCATGTGTCTCACCCCATAGTTTCAAAACAGTAATGAAATAGTAAAAAGTGGGGCTATGAAATTCACGTATATAAATATTGTAAAACAGTTATTAAAATATTGCATGTTAAAAATTTAAAAGCAAGCATGTGTCTCACCCCATAGTTTCAAAACAGTAATGAAATAGTAAAAAGTGGGGCTATGAAATTCACGTATATAAATATTGTAAAACAGTTATTAAAATATTGCATGTTAAAAATTTAAAAGCACGCATGTGTCTCACCCCATAGTTTCAAAAAGTAATGAAATAGTAAAAAGTGGGGCTATGAAATTCACCTTAGTAAGTAGAGAGAGTTATTCCTCGGAATAGAGAGTTGAACGAGTGAGCAGGAAAGTCAACCTATTGACATTTAAGAGTAGTTAAGTGTTTTGCCCATGTTTAAGTTTAAGTATGTGTTTAAGTATAGTTTGTTTTACTAAGTTTCTATTCCTAGTAAGTTACTATTTTTATAAAGTTTCTATTTTTAGAAAGTTTCTTATTTTACTAAGTTTCTATGACTAGAGAGTTTCTACTTTTATGAGTGTTTCCATTTTAGAATACTTGCCGTATTAGATAAGCTTCCAATCACCCCTTTCCCTTCGAATGGCTAATTTAGATCTAGGGGCTTGAGCCATAGGACCCTTTAAATCGGAAATCCAAACCCTCTGCCTAGAATCTCGTAGAAACCATTCGTCAAGAAAGTTCGAAGATCTATACATCTCTAATACATATCCCAAAATGTTTTTGTGCTACAATATAATTAGTAGGTTATAGGTGCTAGTAATAGTAATAGTGTATACATGTTAAGTACTAGTATAAGTAGTATTAGGGTTTCATTAATTAGGGTTAGTTAATTAAAGTAGTAATTAATAACTAGGGTTTAGTAATTAATGTCCTAGGGTTTCATAAATGTTTAGAGTTTAATTAATTAGGGTTTAAGAATTATAGTTTAGGTGTAATTAGGGTTTAAGGTTTTAATATGTATATGTATATATAATTCGTATATATATGTATATATATATATATATATATATAAAAATATTTTTTTTACATGTATATATGTATATATAAATCTAGGTGTGTTTATGTATATACTTATGAATAACAAGTTTATAATATGAATATGAATTATCAAAGATCAAAGTTTATGTAAATAGTTTAGGGTTTATGTTATACCTTTGAAGATTCAAGATAATTAACAAAGAAAAGATGAACACGATGAAGATGGAAGATCAAAGCCTTGAAAATCTTGAAGAACTCCTTGAAGATTCTTGAAGAACACGAAGAACAAGCTTGAAGATCCGAATACCACAAGAGAGGGAGAGGGAGAGATTGTTTTTGAGAGAGGATTTTGGTGTGATTTGTGAATGAGAAACTAGGTGTTTATATAGTGCAAGTATTAGAGTGTTAGTCAACATAAGGATGTTCTAATTAATGATTTTATTTTGTTTTATAATTTTTAGTCAACAATAGGTGGTACTAGTTTATAATTAGTCAACATAAGGATGTACTAGTTTACACTTTATTTTTAGTCAACATAAGGATGTAAGATTTTTTTAGTCTCATTATTATTACTATTATTATTATTATTATTATTTTTACATTTACTACATGATAAGTATTATTTTCTTTTTACTAATTCATGACTTGTATATATTTAGTTCCCAATTGTTTTATTATTTATATAAATGTCACTTTTTATTTATTACTTATAGGTTATTAGTTATAATATTACATAAATGCATAAATTTTAATTAGCAGTGAGTGTTGACTAACAGTTTATTATTTTCATCTTTTATTAACTTGTCAATTTTTGTACAAAGTTAATTAATATGTTTTCTAACTCTTAACACTTAACAATTGTTGATTAAAGTTTAATCATTAAGTTTTAATTATATTGTTTGGGCTTTTAATATTGGAAAAATATAGAATGGAAAAAATGAGGGTCGTTATAGTACCTCCCCGTTATTGAAAACTTCGTCCCGAAGTTTTTAGGTAGTTTCCTCGTTTGCATCAGCAGTTGAGAAGAGATGGGGATATTTCCGTTTCATATGGTCTTTGCGTTCCCAGGTATATTCGGGGCCTCTACGCGAATTCCAACGGACTTTAACGATAGGTATATTGCTTTTACGCGTTTGTTTGACCTCTCCTTCCATGATTTCTATAGGTTATTCAACGAAGTGCATTTTATCATTAATGCGAATATCATTCAAAATGATGATGTTATACAAGTCATTTCAGTAAATTAGATACATGAAATGTGTTATGAATAGTACTGAGCTCATTTAAAACCTTGAGCATTTTATGCCACAATATTAGGGCAGACAAACAAAGAGGAGTTCATGAAAATCACAGTCATGAAATTTGATAGAGATCTTCATTGTTTACAACAAGAATATTTTAATGATGAATATAAGTTGAAAAATAAAGTTTTATCACTATTGAATAATATGGATAAAACGATTCGTTTATAGGAAGAGTATAAATGAAGCTATCATAAAAGAGTGAAATGAGAAAATTAAATGTTCGCCTTAACTTTTGACGTAGTCACGATTGATTTCCGGAATTCAAGGAATTAAAGGAAATCTTCGTAATCTATAAGATTTGATTCTCCGGTATTTACGAAATTTTGAGATTTGTTTGATTAAATGCGGTGATTTGCCTCGATTGATGTGTTTGGAATTTTGCTATAAATTAGCTTCTTTCGTTTCATTATCTTCACCACTTCTATACTTTCTTTCTCAATTCAAACTTCCAAAAGATTAAGAAAATGCTTAATCCAGTTCTGATCCTGGTTATTATATTGACCATCTATGCAGTCATTCTTCTTTTTCTTTTACCGCCAGAGGAATCTGTTTACTTCTACTATGCTCTTGGGGTTATAGTGTTTTTAATTATCCCGTGTCTTTATATTGCTATACGCATTGATATACACGGTTTGTAATTTCGGAGTCGTTATCGGGCTTTATATTTTCCCTTATATGTCGGAGCTTTATGCTTTTGTTTCTTCTTCCCGACTTCAAGTCAAGCGAGTAATGGTCCAGAATTCATAGGTATGAAGTTTCGAATGATCATAATATATAAAGTAGAAAGGAAAGGTAATAGCACGATTTGATTTGTCATATTACCAGAATATCCGGAAAAGACCGAATCATCAAGAAAAATATGTTCTTGATATATTTAGAGGTTAAATAGAATGTAAGAGTCGTGTAACATGGAAAATGATGATTATAAAATCTATGAATCATCATCTTCCATTAAAAACTTAGCATGACTTACTGTAATATAATCACGTTGGCCTGACGTCATTATATTATACTAACTCATGCTTCAATTCCCAACACTTCTTCAAAGCATTTATAATTTAAACTCGAATTTTACAGAATATAGAAACTAAAACAGTTTCCTTTATAAAGATATCGCAAAGAGATACTTAATTGCGGACATGAATCGTTATGAAGATATCTTTCGAAATATAGAGGATATTTATAATGATATTTTGGAATTTCTAAGTTCGAAAGTTGATGAAGAAAAATTTTCCGCAAGCTTTTAACATGACTTCGGAGCAAGATATTCTCTAAAGATTTCACCGGATCCAAAATTACCTGGATTCTTTGAATATAGGGTTTGGCCCTTGTGTTTGTCCTTGGTCTCCTCCATGGTTAGCTCAATCCGTTTTTCAGTTCCAAATTTTCTTTTGAGCTTTTCTAACGTACCATTCTTTATTATCAAACTGTTGGCCCTTAAGACCATCTACAATTTTTCTGTTTCCTCTGCATTTAATGCAGCCATATTTGAATCATCGGTTATCAATCCGAAATGGTTTCAAGAAATTTCATTTTTAGATGATTAAACGCTGATTGTGATAGATTCAAAGGATGTTTTCAAGAATTTTAAATTTGAAGTGTTTAAGCGTAAGATGCATCCATCAATGGATCTAACGGTTGACGAAGAAATGTTGTGATTTTCAAAAGTAAGGAATGGTAAGTTCGGTGGTTTGATTTGATAATTCATCATAGAATACGAATGAATATAATTCATGAATGTAGTGATCTTTAGGAAGATAACACTTGCTAAAGCTTTACTTAAGTTCCGATATGTCAAAATCAGAGTGTGTAACTGAATTTGTATGAAAATGGTTTTTCTTTGGTGAACATATACATATATCATGTGAATGTAAGTAGTATAGTTAACAACTGCTGAATCAGAATGGAAGAATGTACAATGTAACATATTTATATGAGATATGAATATCTCTCGGGTTTTACCTACCCGTTAAAATATTTTTTACAATTAACAGTTTGTACAAAAGAGAAGATATACGTTCATATATGTATTCTTCAGAAGTAATCATGGTTTTAATGAGCTAATATAATATTAAACTCATTTGATTTGCTGTTGAAACGAGAATAAATAATCTCCAAAACCTTAGAGATTTCATAATTGTCGTGAAATATTTCGCTAATGAAGTTATGAATTAATACTTCATCGTTCATTGTTATTGATATACTTCGGTATATGATGTTGGTGCTCTTGGAATTCTTGTGAAATTCATAAGGCACTAATGATATTTTCTAGAAAGTTTCGAGTACATCGAAAATTAAAGTATACAATCAATCATATATTTGAGTAATACACTTGGTTTATTACGAAATGGAGTTTATTGTATTGAAGCAATGATTAACGATTGTTAAGTTATTAACAAAAGATGTACATCATAGCATATTGTGATATGAATTAACCATGTAGTACATACTAGTTAAGATTCACACGTAATAGCTTAGTACGAAAAGATTTATTATTGTTCCAATCCATATATATAAAGTATACATATGTAATTCTTCAGGAAGAATGAGTCAATACATCTTAACTCATTATTAATAATATTCCTTGGTATCTATGGGGCGTATGATGTTGATGTTTGAGGTACTGAGTGCGATGTTGAGGCGTGGAATGCTGATGTTGTCGTTAGTGAAGCTGGTGATGTTGGTGGTGATGCCGATGGTACTGGTGGTACTGGTTATGCTGCTGGTGCTGCTGCTGGTGTTCGTAGGTTTCGCACCATATTCTCCAGAGCCACTACTCGAGCGCGAAGCTCGTTGATTTCTTCTATTATTCCGGGATGATTGGCGGTTCGGACAAGTGGATGAATAAGATCTAAAATTTTAGATATTATATATTCGTGACTGGATATCCTGGAAATGAGGGTGAAAATAGTGTTCCGAACGGGTTCGCCAGTAAGTGCTTCAGGTTCTTCACCAAGAGGTGAATTCGGTTGGTGGAAGGGATCACCTTCTTCTTGTCTCCATTGATTAAGTTTACTACGAACCCATCCCCAATTCATCCAAAATAGATGATGGCTGATTGGTTGGTTCATTCCGGTTACGCTGCCATTGGAGCTCGAAGAGTTCGAGGAATCCATATTATGTGTTTGGAATTAGGGTTTTTGATATGAGATTAGTGTTGAATACTGGATGATATATTCGTCTCCTCGAATACGTGTATATAGCAAAAAGATTTCCGTAATTTATGGAGGGAATTTAGGAAAAGTGTTAGACAAAATCTATTGGGATAGATACGATAAGATATAATAAGATATGATGTGTCTATACTTTAATAATGGCAGTATGACGTGTCGAGATCATAAAGTGATAAGTATGTAATCTAATAATCTTTTGATTAAAGACTTTCAATTCGTATACTGTGATAACCCAATGACATTTTTCGATTCATAAACCGATGCATAAAGGCATAAGGCATATAGGTACGTGATATAACAGGGAGTTATATACGTTTGTGTGTGAGTAGTAACAATTATAAAAGTTTCAAAATCATGGATAATATTTCATGTAATACATATGTAATACACATAACCATGATAGATGACTTATGAATGTCAAGAATTTCTGAAATCATTGTGTCGCATTTAGATGCGGTGGTGTAATTGGATAGTACTCAGGAAAGTGAGCAGAGTTCTTAGATTAGCTCATCATTCTAAGATAAGTAAAGTTTCTAAAGTATAGTGTAGCATTTAACAGTTAAAGGCAACAATTAAAGGCACTATGGTCAAGAAAAGTTGTAGTCCTACATTAGGAAAGAGACTTTGATTAGAATCTTTAAGTCAAGTTTGGTAAAGCATGATTGTTAAGATTATAAGGCAATCCTAAGTGCTTTAAGTGTAAGGCAGGAAAGGTTATAGTTTCCTAGATTGCTAAGGCACCCTAGCTAGCAAGTAAGGCACACATAAAATTGCAATCCTGGTTCTCTATAACAGCCTGGTTATGCTCTGATACCAATCTGTATTAATACACCTATTATAATGAAATGTAACTTTATTGGTTTATATACGTGAATAATTATATATTATAATTCACAAGCTATCATAACTTTTAATTTTTGAATATATTGTAAACTGTTTTCTCTCATTTAGTATTAAATTTATTGAGTTATAATATGTTATAATAACTTTTATAAAACAGTTTATGTGTCTCACCCCATCTTAATACTATTAAACTATTAAATTTATGATACTAGTAATTACACTTATCATTAAGTTCTTCCCGATAGGCCTACCCCCAATAAATAAGCATGCCACAGCACTTAAAAATATCACTGTAGGGACTTAGTCGGACATAGCCGGGTATAGCATAGTTTTAACAGTTGGTACTAATATTTAGACTAGACTTTCAAGTTTACCCCGTGTCAAGTTATCGTTTATACTTGTCGGTTGGGGGCTTGCTGGTCATAGCCCAACATATCATAGTTTAATAGTAGATACGTGTAAGTACTGATATTTAGACTAGACTTTCAAGTTTACCCCGTAATATGTTATCGTTTATACTTATCGGTTGGGGGCTTGCTGGTCATAGCCCAACATATCACAGTTTAATAGTTAATACGTGTAAAACAGTTATAAAAGTTGTGCATGTATTCTCACCCCAAAAGTTATAAAATAGTTATGAAACAGTAAAAAGTGGGGCTATGAATTCAAGTATATAAATATTGTAAAATAGTTATTAAAATATTGCATGTTAAAAATTTAAAAGCAAGCATGTGTCTCACCCCATAGTTTCAAAACAGTAATGAAATAGTAAAAAGTGGGGCTATGAAATAGGGAAATCTTTTTGAAATAGTAAAACAGTTATTGATCATATTTATATGTTATAAAAGGTACTTATTTCCTTTTTCATTAATTAAAGGAAATATGTTTTGGTGTGATTTTGGTTATGCTCTGATACCAATCTGTAACGACCTCCCAATAGGGTCTGGAAGAAACGTTACTAATATCAAATAAACCAACATATTATAATACGAGAACAATACTAAATGAGAAAATTTAACTTTATTGAGTACGCAGCGGAAAATGAAATGTCGTTACAATAATGGAAATAACGATAAAGTAATTGTTCATATGCAGAAGTAATAAATGCGATATCTCTTGATCCTAAGTCCAAGTAGCATCACATAAGTAGTAGATAAGAAAGCTTGAATCAAACAGCACCTGAGACAAAACATGCTAAAGTGTCAACCAAAAAGGTTGAGTGAAGTTCATAGGTTTAACAAAAGTAGTTATCGTTGTTTTTAGACCACAAGATTTAGTTGTAAAGTTGATCTCCCGCAGGATCAAAAAGTAGATCTCGCAGATCCAAAAGTTATGCCAGTGCGTGATATTTAGACTAAACGTTCAAGTTTGCCCCATGACAAGTTGTGTCTGTCCTTGTCGGTTTAAATTTCATTATCAAGTAATACAAAGACTGAGTCAAATGTATCGGGGACGTTACTCCCGATAGGCCTACCCCCAATAAATAAGCATGCCGCAGCACTTAAAAATATCACTGTAGGGACTTAGTCGGACGTAGCCGGGTATAGCATAGTTTTAGCAGTTGGTACTTGTGTCTAAATTGTAAATAGTAAAAGCAGCATGTGTCTCACCCCAAATAAGTTAAATAAGTTTGCTAGCAATAAAGAGTGGGGCTATGAATTCACCTTAGTAAGTAGAGAGAGTTATTCCTCGGAATAGAGAGTTGAACGAGTGAGCAGGAAAGTCAACCTATTGACATTTAAGAGTAGTTAAGTGTTTTGCCCATGTTTAAGTTTAAGTATGTGTTTAAGTATAGTTTGTTTTACTAAGTTTCTATTCCTAGTAAGTTACTATTTTTATAAAGTTTCTATTTTTAGAAAGTTTCTTATTTTACTAAGTTTCTATGACTAGAGAGTTTCTACTTTTATGAGTGTTTCCATTTTAGAATACTTGCCGTATTAGATAAGCTTCCAATCACCCCTTTCCCTTCGAATGGCTAATTTAGATCTAGGGGCTTGAGCCATAGGACCCTTTAAATCGGAAATCCAAACCCTCTGCCTAGAATCTCGTAGAAACCATTCGTCAAGAAAGTTCGAAGATCTATACATCTCTAATACATATCCCAAAATGTTTTTGTGCTACAATATAATTAGTAGGTTATAGGTGCTAGTAATAGTAATAGTGTATACATGTTAAGTACTAGTATAAGTAGTATTAGGGTTTCATTAATTAGGGTTAGTTAATTAAAGTAGTAATTAATAACTAGGGTTTAGTAATTAATGTCCTAGGGTTTCATAAATGTTTAGAGTTTAATTAATTAGGGTTTAAGAATTATAGTTTAGGTGTAATTAGGGTTTAAGGTTTTAATATGTATATGTATATATAATTCGTATATATATGTATATATATATATATATATATATATATATATATATAAAAAAATATTTTTTTTACATGTATATATGTATATATAAATCTAGGTGTGTTTATGTATATACTTATGAATAACAAGTTTATAATATGAATATGAATTATCAAAGATCAAAGTTTATGTAAATAGTTTAGGGTTTATGTTATACCTTTGAAGATTCAAGATAATTAACAAAGAAAAGATGAACACGATGAAGATGGAAGATCAAAGCCTTGAAAATCTTGAAGAACTCCTTGAAGATTCTTGAAGAACACGAAGAACAAGCTTGAAGATTCGAATACCACAAGAGAGGGAAAGGGAGAGATTGTTTTTGAGAGAGGATTTTGGTGTGATTTGTGAATGAGAAACTAGGAGTCTAGGAGTGTTTATATAGTGCAAGTATTAGAGTGTTAGTCAACATAAGGATGTTCTAATTAATGATTTTATTTTGTTTTATAATTTTTAGTCAACAATAGGTGGTACTAGTTTATAATTAGTCAACATAAGGATGTACTAGTTTATACTTTATTTTTAGTCAACATAAGGATGTAATATTTTTTTAGTCTCATTATTATTACTATTATTATTATTATTATTTTTACATTTACTACATGATAAGTATTATTTTCTTTTTACTAATTCATGACTTGTATATATTTAGTTCCCAATTGTTTTATTATTTATATAAATGTCACTTTTTATTTATTACTTATAGGTTATTAGTTATAATATTACATAAATGCATAAATTTTAATTAGCAGTGAGTGTCGACTAACAGTTTATTATTTTCATCTTTTATTAACTTGTCAATTTTTGTACAAAGTTAATTAATATGTTTTCTAACTCTTAACACTTAACAATTGTTGATTATGTAGCGACCCGACCAAATCGTCATTGACGGCGCCGACTACTTAGGTCCCGTTACGTGGTCGTAGTCCCTATATGAGACTCGTTTGACCAAAATTATGTCGCATTCATTTGAAAGGTACAAGACTTGCAAGTTTAGTTTACAAAACCGTTCGACAACAAGTCTAAGTTTACAAAAGTCATAAAGTATAAATGAAATAACTTGCGACATAATATAAGTTGAAAAACACAGTTGCTATAAATAGCGTAAGTATGTAAACAATATGTTTGAATCCAAAGGTGCTATCACTAGCGTATGCATGTATGTATCTTGACTCCAAGCAAATAATCAGAGTGTATGCGGAAGCATGTATCAAATAGCCATGTATGAACCTGAGAAACATATAGAAAACTGTCAACGAAAAACGTTGGTGAAATCATAGATGTATTTGTAAACGTTGTTTTTGAACCACAAGATTTAGTATTCCCATAGTTGATTATCAAAATCGTTTGCATTCCAAAAGTATTGTTCGCGAGCACCCAATTATCAAGACTTAACGTTTCCTTCCATAGAACCCCATCACAATAGTGTTAGAACATACACTGTTTCTCGAAAATATATTTCATCCGTAGACGGTAGCGAACCGTCCGTAATGAGGGTTTGTCAAACCCGTATGGCCACACAATATAAGTTCTCGCTTACACCCTGCAAGTGTAACTAATGATAATCGAATTGAGGATTTTTGTTCTAACTCGCTGTGGAATGTTTGTTTTCCTTGTACTTGTGTTCAAAGTATAAAAGTAAGTAGTACAAAATGTAACAAAGTATATGTTTCTCAGCCCACAATTTAAAAGTATAAAAAGTTGTTGAAAAGGTGGGACTATGATCTCACCTCGAGTGCACGAGTATAAAAGTACTTCACAAAGTAAACGTGTGCATGAAAGTTGCTTAGCCTTGACCTAAACAAGTAAGTTGTATCAATTAACCGGTTACGATACAAGGTCGGGTGAAATGCGTTCAATTAGTCCTATGGCTCGTTACGACTCGAATAGTATAGCATGTGAATCACGTTGTCAAGTTTCATGCAAGAATCAAGTATAAAAGCATGTTAGAACGATTGTAATAAAGTTTGAGTTGACATTTCAAAACCTTACCATTAGAAAGGAAATCTTATTACGTTTCCAACGATATTTGATTCATCGAAAACGGAGTTACGGTCAAAAAGTTATGGCCAAAACAAGTTTGCTGAAGTTCGGATGAAACAGGCAATTGTCGCGGCGCGACAAATGGCTCCGCGGCGCGACAAATGCCTATGTTGAAGGTCAGAAAGCCTGAAAAACATGTTCTAAAATCACCCTTTGGGCCACGGCGCGACAAATGGCTCCGCGGCGCGACAAATAACGTGGTCTGGTGCCTGGTCAGTCTCAAATGTTCAAGTCTTGGTCAAAACTTCAAACAACCATAAAACGCAAACCGTAAACAACTAGAAGGCGTATCTTATACCGTTGGAAAGCTCTTTTGACAAGGAACACAACTAACCACATATCATCAAACAAAAACATCATTTATAATAGCCGAAATCTCATCAAGTGATCAATAAAAGTCCATTTTCAAAGTTCCAAGTTCGTAAAACGTATTTTATGATTCGGGAATCCAATTTACACATACAATATGCCGTTTTGAAGGTAATGAGGCATACATTACAACTAAACACTAACAATTAACATTCCATGGCATTTAAGCATCCAAAAGTTCATGTCAAGAACTATCAAACCCTAGTCAAACATCACAAAATCATTAATCGGGTTTTTGAAGTTTTCTTAATCAACCTACGCATCAAAACGAAGCTAGTGATACTAGTAACACAATTAAAACATGCACTTTAACAATCTAACAACATTAACTCATCCAAAATCAAGGATTAAGCAAACCCATTTCAAGTTCATGCTAGTTACTCCAAAAACAACAAATCGAGCAAACCAAACATATATTCATGTTAGACTTGAGCCATAGACACTAACTAACACCATTTCAAATCAAAAACACGAATTTAGAGAAATCTAGAGTTTTAGAAATGTTACCCAAACGAGATGAAGTTGGTATCAAATTGTAGAGGATGAAGAGAGGATTCCAAATATGTAATTTGTTTTGAAGTTTGCTTCCCGACCCGGATTTAGATGATGATTTATGTTTGTGTTCTTGAGAGAAAAAAAGAAAGAAAGAAAGAAGAAGAAATGGATGAATGAGGGGTGGAGGTGGTGAGTGGTTGACTAGTCAACTACTAGCCACCTCTTTGGTCAAGTGGCGGAACTAGTCCCTCAAGTTTCAAAGCGGGTGCGGGAATTAACCAAACGAAATATTTTAAAAACGCTCGAGTAGACGAGTGGTGTTATAATTAAATAACGAGAATATTATAAACGTTAGTCAACGGAAATTGGGAATTTAAATAGCGAAAGATATTATTTAAAAAAAAAGACGGTGTTAAAAATAAATTTAACGGAAAAACGCGGGATGTTACATTATCCACAACTCAAAAGAAATTTCGTCCCGAAATTTAGTTGGAAGTAGTAGTTGTTGAATCTTACTCGAGATCTTGCGTTGTAAATTCTACGAATAGGTGAAGGTACGTCCTTGAGTATTTCCACGAATTTTGACAGTTGCGATTTTACGTTGGTTTTAAAGTTGGTTCCACAATTTATAGTTTCAACCGGTCCTCCTTGGAAGTGAGGTTTATCGTTGATAGTAAGTTCATCGAAGAGGATAACAAGTTCTTGTCTCGCAAAACACGTCTTTAAGTTGATACATCGAATGTAGGATAAACGGAGACCCAAAATGAGTCGGAAAAGTCTAAACGGCTAGCGACGGGTCCAAAACGCCCCAAGAATTTAAAGGATCGAAATATAGCGGATTTAGCTTCCTACGTTTCCCGAAACGGATTGCACCTTTCCAAGGTGCGACTTCTAACGTGACGCGGTTTCCCATGGAATTCGAAAGGTTTACGTGTAACATCGGCATAGTTCCTGGTGATTACGAGTCGCGTTGGGTCTTGCTTGAATATGAATAAATCCTCTCGATTGCTCATGAATAAGCTCGGCCCCGGTGAATTGATCATCGTTTACTTGGTTTCGACAAAAAGGAGGATGATGTTTCCGGTCACATGTGGTTTCAAAAGGTGTGACGTTAAAACTCGAATGAAAATCATTGTAGTACGAGGATTAAGCTAAAGGAAAATACTTTTCTCAAGTAAATTTGAAGTTAGTAATACAACTCGTATTATGGATTCTAAGGTTTAAATCGTATGTTTGTTCGGTCCGTCGGGTTGCGGATGGTACGCGGTACTCATGTCTAAATGTGGTCCCGAGGCTTTTTGTAAGGCACTCCGAAGTCTAGAAGTGAAACGAGGATCTCGATCCGAAACGGGGTACATTTCCCTAAGGCATATTGAACAAGTTTGCTAGGAATTGAAAACGTTAGCTAGGACAAGTTTCTCAAGAAGATTCGCGTCGCGGAAGATTTATCGGTTTCCAAAAACGTTCGTCGGGGCAAGTTCTTATCGGGTTTTGAAAACGATTGTTAGGACTATCCACCCTTGCGGCGAATACTTGTATGACGTGAAGAGTCGCTCTCCATTGAGAATTTAGAATAAGGACCTCCTGAACCGGAAGTACGAGGGTGATGCAAGAGAAGTTTCCGCCCCGATGTGAGCATAACGAGTAAATTGTAGTTAGTCAATAAGACTGCGCGAGGACGAGCTAGTATACCCGTGTGACATACGGTTGAAGTCGAATGGAATCGGTAATTCATTCGGAAGCATAAATATAATTTGACAATAATTGAAGGTGTGTCCCCGGTATGGTTGTTATAAGTATTCTCGGAGTTTTCGGATGTCCAAACCTGAAAAGATGAAGTCATGTACATGGCACATGGTGGTGTTTAGGTTGATCGAGTCTAACCACCATCACGCGTCACTAGAACTTTGGTATGTCTTACCGTAATATAACCACGTTGATCGAGTGTCGTTATATTACGCTAAATCATACCTCCATTCCCACATCACTCTATAGATTCAAGTTCGTGTCATCGTGAAGACCTAAAATGAACAAAATGTAACGACGTCTCAAACGTGACTCATATTAAATCGAAAGAATTTCTGCAACTCTAAGGAAGCGTTCCCCGAGGGAAGTGTATAAATGATTGTTCACGTCAATGCGGTTCGAGTCAGACAAAAACGTATTCAGGTATGAAAAGAGTAACTAGTCATGATAACGAGTAGCACGCAACCGTAGTGATAAATGTTGATGACGATACTCACCTAGAGTGGTGATGGTAGTAACACCCAAAAAGTAGATAGTAAGAAACACCAGTGGGAAACCGATAGTAAGTTGAAACGGTGGCAAATAACAATCCGGGAGACAGAGTTCCCGAACAAGTGTGACTAATGAAGTCGTCGTCATCCATACGTGTATGAATCATGAATTTACGTGTGTTACCAAAAAGTGGCGGAATACGAGTTCGTAGGATGAAGGTTGGGTACCATTAAAAAGTTTGCCTAAGAATGATTCAAGTATAATGCACAAGTAGTCAAGTAAGTGCTATCTATAGCAAATGTATGTCAGAATGCAATGGCTAACTATCCGGTTGTAGTCTAGACTCACTAATGCGTCCTAACGACTCTGTTAGACACACTAATGCACGTCCTAGTTCCCTACAACCAACGCTCTGATACCATCTGTAGCGACCCGACCAAATCGTCATTGACGGCGCCGACTACTTAGGTCCCGTTACGTGGTCGTAGTCCCTATATGAGACTCGTTTGACCAAAATTATGTCGCATTCATTTGAAAGGTACAAGACTTGCAAGTTTAGTTTACAAAACCGTTCGACAACAAGTCTAAGTTTACAAAAGTCATAAAGTATAAATGAAATAACTTGCGACATAATATAAGTTGAAAAACACAGTTGCTATAAATAGCGTAAGTATGTAAACAATATGTTTGAATCCAAAGGTGCTATCACTAGCGTATGCATGTATGTATCTTGACTCCAAGCAAATAATCAGAGTGTATGCGGAAGCATGTATCAAATAGCCATGTATGAACCTGAGAAACATATAGAAAACTGTCAACGAAAAACGTTGGTGAAATCATAGATGTATTTGTAAACGTTGTTTTTGAACCACAAGATTTAGTATTCCCATAGTTGATTATCAAAATCGTTTGCATTCCAAAAGTATTGTTCGCGAGCACCCAATTATCAAGACTTAACGTTTCCTTCCATAGAACCCCATCACAATAGTGTTAGAACATACACTGTTTCTCGAAAATATATTTCATCCGTAGACGGTAGCGAACCGTCCGTAATGAGGGTTTGTCAAACCCGTATGGCCACACAATATAAGTTCTCGCTTACACCCTGCAAGTGTAACTAATGATAATCGAATTGAGGATTTTTGTTCTAACTCGCTGTGGAATGTTTGTTTTCCTTGTACTTGTGTTCAAAGTATAAAAGTAAGTAGTACAAAATGTAACAAAGTATATGTTTCTCAGCCCACAATTTAAAAGTATAAAAAGTTGTTGAAAAGGTGGGACTATGATCTCACCTCGAGTGCACGAGTATAAAAGTACTTCACAAAGTAAACGTGTGCATGAAAGTTGCTTAGCCTTGACCTAAACAAGTAAGTTGTATCAATTAACCGGTTACGATACAAGGTCGGGTGAAATGCGTTCAATTAGTCCTATGGCTCGTTACGACTCGAATAGTATAGCATGTGAATCACGTTGTCAAGTTTCATGCAAGAATCAAGTATAAAAGCATGTTAGAACGATTGTAATAAAGTTTGAGTTGACATTTCAAAACCTTACCATTAGAAAGGAAATCTTATTACGTTTCCAACGATATTTGATTCATCGAAAACGGAGTTACGGTCAAAAAGTTATGGCCAAAACAAGTTTGCTGAAGTTCGGATGAAACAGGCAATTGTCGCGGCGCGACAAATGGCTCCGCGGCGCGACAAATGCCTATGTTGAAGGTCAGAAAGCCTGAAAAACATGTTCTAAAATCACCCTTTGGGCCACGGCGCGACAAATGGCTCCGCGGCGCGACAAATAACGTGGTCTGGTGCCTGGTCAGTCTCAAATGTTCAAGTCTTGGTCAAAACTTCAAACAACCATAAAACGCAAACCGTAAACAACTAGAAGGCGTATCTTATACCGTTGGAAAGCTCTTTTGACAAGGAACACAACTAACCACATATCATCAAACAAAAACATCATTTATAATAGCCGAAATCTCATCAAGTGATCAATAAAAGTCCATTTTCAAAGTTCCAAGTTCGTAAAACGTATTTTATGATTCGGGAATCCAATTTACACATACAATATGCCGTTTTGAAGGTAATGAGGCATACATTACAACTAAACACTAACAATTAACATTCCATGGCATTTAAGCATCCAAAAGTTCATGTCAAGAACTATCAAACCCTAGTCAAACATCACAAAATCATTAATCGGGTTTTTGAAGTTTTCTTAATCAACCTACGCATCAAAACGAAGCTAGTGATACTAGTAACACAATTAAAACATGCACTTTAACAATCTAACAACATTAACTCATCCAAAATCAAGGATTAAGCAAACCCATTTCAAGTTCATGCTAGTTACTCCAAAAACAACAAATCGAGCAAACCAAACATATATTCATGTTAGACTTGAGCCATAGACACTAACTAACACCATTTCAAATCAAAAACACGAATTTAGAGAAATCTAGAGTTTTAGAAATGTTACCCAAACGAGATGAAGTTGGTATCAAATTGTAGAGGATGAAGAGAGGATTCCAAATATGTAATTTGTTTTGAAGTTTGCTTCCCGACCCGGATTTAGATGATGATTTATGTTTGTGTTCTTGAGAGAAAAAAAGAAAGAAAGAAAGAAGAAGAAATGGATGAATGAGGGGTGGAGGTGGTGAGTGGTTGACTAGTCAACTACTAGCCACCTCTTTGGTCAAGTGGCGGAACTAGTCCCTCAAGTTTCAAAGCGGGTGCGGGAATTAACCAAACGAAATATTTTAAAAACGCTCGAGTAGACGAGTGGTGTTATAATTAAATAACGAGAATATTATAAACGTTAGTCAACGGAAATTGGGAATTTAAATAGCGAAAGATATTATTTAAAAAAAAAGACGGTGTTAAAAATAAATTTAACGGAAAAACGCGGGATGTTACAGATTAAAGTTTAATCATTAAGTTTTAATTATATTGTTTGGGCTTTTAATATTGGAAAAATATAGAATGGAAAAAAATGAGGGTCGTTATAGTACTTTTAGATATAAAATATATATTATGGTATTTATAAATAGTAGTTTGAAGATAATATGATTAGTCTGTTCGTGTGAGTGATATGAACTTTATAGAATGGAAAATTAGTACATAAACATTATCTTAAAAGTATCATATTTCTTGAGTTATTTCATAAAACTTTTATATATGCAATTAAACCCAATTTTTACTGTTTCATAATTGTTCTATAACTTTTGGGGTGAGAATACATGCACAACTTTTATAACTGTTTTACACGTATTAGCTATTAAACTGTGATATGTTGGGCTATGACCAGCAAGCCCCCAACCGATAAGTATAAACGATAACTTGTTACGGGGTAAAAACATTTTGGGGGCTTGAATACTATTAAATATGTCGGGTAAAATTTCGTAATAATAGATATAAAAACAACATAATGATATATGGTTGTTTTTCTTAAAAAAAATCAAGAGATATCGCATTTATTACTTCTGCATGTGAACATTTCCATTATTGTTATTCCTATCATTGTAACTACGTTTCATTTTCCGCTGCGTGCTCAATAAAGTTTGTTTTATCATTTAATATTGTTCTCGTATATTATAATATGTTGAGTGAAGTTCATAGGTTTAACAAAAGTAGTTATCGTTGTTTTAGACCACAAGATTTAGTTTGTAACGTTGATCTCCCGCAGGATCAAAAAGTAGATCTCGCAGATCCAAAAGTTATGCCAGTGCGTGATATTTAGACTAAACATTCAAGTTTGCCCCATGACAAGTTGTGTCTGTCCTTGTCGGTTTAATTTCATTATCAAGTAATACAAAGACTTAGTCAAATGTATCGGGGACGTTACTCCCGATAGGCCTACCCCCAATAAATAAGTATGCCGCAGCACTTAAAAATATCACTGTAGGGACTTAGTCAGACATAGCTGGGTATAGCATAGTTTTAACAGTTGGTACTGATATTTAGACTAGACTTTCAAGTTTACCCCGTGTCAAGTTATAGTTTATACTTGTCGGTTGGGGGCTTGCTGGTCATAGCCCAACATATCATAGTTTAATAGTTGATACGTGTAAGTACTGATATTTAGACTAGACTTTCAAGTTTACCCCGTAACAAGTTATCGTTTATACTTATCGGTTGGGGGCTTGCTGGTCATAGCCCAACATATCACAATTTAATAGTTAATACGTGTAAAACAGTTATAAAAGTTGTGCATGTATTCTCACCCCAAAAGTTATAAAACAGTTATGAAATAGTAAAAAGTGGGGCTATGAATTCACGTATATAAATATTGTAAAACAGTTATTAAAATATTGCATGTTAAAAATTTAAAAGCACGCATGTGTCTCACCCCATAGTTTCAAAAAGTAATGAAATAGTAAAAACTGGGGCTATGAAATTCACGTATATAAATATTGTAAAACAGTTATTAAAATATTGCATGTTAAAAATTTAAAAGCACGCATGTGTCTCACCCCATAGTTTCAAAAAGTAATGAAATAGTAAAAAGTGGGGCTATGAAATTCACGTATATAAATATTGTAAAACAGTTATTAAAATATTGCATGTTAAAAATTTAAAAGCAAGCATGTGTCTCACCCCATAGTTTCAAAACAGTAATGAAATAGTAAAAAGTGGGGCTATGAAATTCACCTTAGTAAGTAGAGAGAGTTATTCCTCGGAATAGAGAGTTGAACGAGTGAGCAGGAAAGTCAACCTATTGACATTTAAGAGTAGTTAAGTGTTTTGCCCATGTTTAAGTTTAAGTATGTGTTTAAGTATAGTTTGTTTTACTAAGTTTCTATTCCTAGTAAGTTACTATTTTTATAAAGTTTCTATTTTTAGAAAGTTTCTTATTTTACTAAGTTTCTATGACTAGAGAGTTTCTACTTTTATGAGTGTTTCCATTTTAGGATACTTGCCGTATTAGATAAGCTTCCAATCACCCCTTTTCCTTCGAATGGCTAATTTAGATCTAGGGGCTTGAGCCATAGGACCCTTTAAATCGGAAATCCAAACTCTCTGCCTAGAATCTCATAGAAACCATTCGTCAAGAAAGTTTGAAGATCTATACATCTCTAATACATATCCCAAAATGTTTTTGTGCTACAATATAAGTAGTAGGTTATAGGTGCTAGTAATAGTAATAGTGTATACATGTTAAGTACTAGTATAAGTAGTATTAGGGTTTCATTAATTAGGGTTAGTTAATTAAAGTAGTAATTAATAACTAGGGTTTAGTAATTAATGTCCTAGGGTTTCATAAATGTTTAGAGTTTAATTAATTAGGGTTTAAGAATTATAGTTTAGGTGTAATTAGGGTTTAAGGTTTTAATATGTATATGTATATATAATTCGTATATATATGTATATATATAATATATTTTTTTACATGTATATATGTATATATAAATCTTGGTGTGTTTATGTATATACTTATGAATAACAAGTTTATAATATGAATATGAATTAACAAAGATCAAAGTTTATGTAAATAGTTTAGGGTTTATGTTATACCTTTGAAGATTCAAGATAATTAACAAAGAAAAGATGAACACGATGAAGATGGAAGATCAAAGCCTTGAAAATCTTGAAGAACTCCTTGAAGATTCTTGAAGAACACGAAGAACAAGCTTGAAGATTCGAATACCACAAGAGAGGGAAAGGGAGAGATTGTTTTTGAGAGAGGATTTTGGTGTGATTTGTGAATGAGAAACTAGGAGTCTAGGAGTGTTTATATAGTGCAAGTATTAGAGTGTTAGTCAACATAAGGATGTTCTAATTAATGATTTTATTTTGTTTTATAATTTTTAGTCAACAATAGGTGGTACTAGTTTATAATTAGTCAACATAAGGATGTACTAGTTTATACTTTATTTTTAGTCAACATAAGGATGTAATATTTTTTTAGTCTCATTATTATTACTATTATTATTATTATTATTTTTACATTTACTACATGATAAGTATTATTTTCTTTTTACTAATTCATGACTTGTATATATTTAGTTCCCAATTGTTTTATTATTTATATAAATGTCACTTTTTATTTATTACTTATAGGTTATTAGTTATAATATTACATAAATGCATAAATTTTAATTAGCAGTGAGTGTCGACTAACAGTTTATTATTTTCATCTTTTATTAACTTGTCAATTTTTGTACAAAGTTAATTAATATGTTTTCTAACTCTTAACACTTAACAATTGTTGATTAAAGTTTAATCATTAAGTTTTAATTATATTGTTTGGGCTTTTAATATTGGAAAAATATAGAATGGAAAAAAATGAGGGTCGTTATAGTACCTCCCCGTTATTGAAAACTTCGTCCCGAAGTTTTTAGGTAGTTTCCTCGTTTGCATCAGCAGTTGAGAAGAGATTGGTATCAGAGCATAACCAGGCTGTTATAGAGAACCAGGATTGCAATTTTATGTGTGCCTTACTTGCTAGCTAGGGTGCCTTAGCAATCTAGGAAACTATAACCTTTCCTGCCTTACACTTAAAGCACTTAGGATTGCCTTATAATCTTAACAATCATGCTTTACCAAACTTGACTTAAAGATTCTAATCAAAGTCTCTTTCCTAATGTAGGACTACAACTTTTCTTGACCATAGTGCCTTTAATTGTTGCCTTTAACTGTTAAATGCTACACTATACTTTAGAAACTTTACTTATCTTAGAATGATGAGCTAATCTAAGAACTCTGCTCACTTTCCTGAGTACTATCCAATTACACCACCGCATCTAAATGCGACACAATGATTTCAGAAATTCTTGACATTCATAAGTCATCTATCATGGTTATGTGTATTACATATGTATTACATGAAATATTATCCATGATTTTGAAACTTTTATAATTGTTACTACTCACACACAAACGTATATAACTCCCTGTTATATCACGTACCTATATGCCTTATGCCTTTATGCATCGGTTTATGAATCGAAAAATGTCATTGGGTTATCACAGTATACGAATTGAAAGTCTTTAATCAAAAGATTATTAGATTACATACTTATCACTTTATGATCTCGACACGTCATACTGCCATTATTAAAGTATAGACACATCATATCTTATTATATCTTATCGTATCTATCCCAATAGATTTTGTCTAACAGTTTTCCTAAATTCCCTCCATAAATTACGGAAATCTTTTTGCTATATACACGTATTCGAGGAGACGAATATATCATCCAGTATTCAACACTAATCTCATATCAAAAACCCTAATTCCAAACACATAATATGGATTCCTCGAACTCTTCGAGCTCCAATGGCAGCGTAACCGGAATGAACCAACCAATCAGCCATCATCTATTTTGGATGAATTGGGGATGGGTTCGTAGTAAACTTAATCAATGGAGACAAGAAGAAGGTGATCCCTTCCACCAACCGAATTCACCTCTTGGTGAAGAACCTGAAGCACTTACTGGCGAACCCGTTCGGAACACTATTTTCACCCTCATTTCCAGGATATCCAGTCACGAATATATAATATCTAAAATTTTAGATCTTATTCATCCACTTGTCCGAACCGCCAATCATCCCGGAATAATAGAAGAAATCAACGAGCTTCGCGCTCGAGTAGTGGCTCTGGAGAATATGGTGCGAAACCTACGAACACCAGCAGCAGCACCAGCAGCATAACCAGTACCACCAGTACCATCGGCATCACCACCAACATCACCAGCTTCACTAACGACAACATCAGCATTCCACGCCTCAACATCGCACTCAGTACCTCAAACATCAACATCATACGCCCCATAGATACCAAGGAATATTATTAATAATGAGTTAAGATGTATTGACTCATTCTTCCTGAAGAATTACATATGTATACTTTATATATATGGATTGGAACAATAATAAATCTTTTCGTACTAAGCTATTACGTGTGAATCTTAACTAGTATGTACTACATGGTTAATTCATATCACAATATGCTATGATGTACATCTTTTGTTAATAACTTAACAATCGTTAATCATTGCTTCAATACAATAAACTCCATTTCGTAATAAACCAAGTGTATTACTCAAATATATGATTGATTGTATACTTTAATTTTCGATGTACTCGAAACTTTCTAGAAAATATCATTAGTGCCTTATGAATTTCACAAGAATTCCAAGAGCACCAACATCATATACCGAAGTATATCAATAACAATGAACGATGAAGTATTAATTCATAACTTCATTAGCGAAATATTTCACGACAATTATGAAATCTCTAAGGTTTTGGAGATTATTTATTCTCGTTTCAACAGCAAATCAAATGAGTTTAATATTATATTAGCTCATTAAAACCATGATTACTTCTGAAGAATACATATATGAACGTATATCTTCTCTTTTGTACAAACTGTTAATTGTAAAAAATATTTTAACGGGTAGGTAAAACCCGAGAGATATTCATATCTCATATAAATATGTTACATTGTACATTCTTCCATTCTGATTCAGCAGTTGTTAACTATACTACTTACATTCACATGATATATGTATATGTTCACCAAAGAAAAACCATTTTCATACAAATTCAGTTACATACTCTGATTTTGACATATCGGAACTTAAGTAAAGCTTTAGCAAGTGTTATCTTCCTAAAGATCACTACATTCATGAATTATATTCATTCGTATTCTATGATGAATTATCAAATCAAACCACCGAACTTACCATTCCTTACTTTTGAAAATCACAACATTTCTTCGTCAACCGTTAGATCCATTGATGGATGCATCTTACGCTTAAACACTTCAAATTTAAAATTCTTGAAAACATCCTTTGAATCTATCACAATCAACGTTTAATCATCTAAAAATGAAATTTCTTGAAACCATTTCGGATTGATAACCGATGATTCAAATATGGCTGCATTAAATGCAGAGGAAACAGAAAAATTGTAGATGGTCTTAAGGGCCAACAGTTTGATAATAAAGAATGGTACGTTAGAAAAGCTCAAAAGAAAATTTGGAACTGAAAAACGGATTGAGCTAACCATGGAGGAGACCAAGGACAAACACAAGGGCCAAACCCTATATTCAAAGAATCCAGGTAATTTTGGATCCGGTGAAATCTTTAGAGAATATCTTGCTCCGAAGTCATGTTAAAAGCTTGCGGAAAATTTTTCTTCATCAACTTTCGAACTTAGAAATTCCAAAATATCATTATAAATATCCTCTATATTTCGAAAGATATCTTCATAACGATTCATGTCCGCAATTAAGTATCTCTTTGCGATATCTTTATAAAGGAAACTGTTTTAGTTTCTATATTCTGTAAAATTCGAGTTTAAATTATAAATGCTTTGAAGAAGTGTTGGGAATTGAAGCATGAGTTAGTATAATATAATGACGTCAGGCCAACGTGATTATATTACAGTAAGTCATGCTAAGTTTTTAATGGAAGATGATGATTCATAGATTTTATAATCATCATTTTCCATGTTACACGACTCTTACATTCTATTTAACCTCTAAATATATCAAGAACATATTTTTCTTGATGATTCGGTCTTTTCCGGATATTCTGGTAATATGACAAATCAAATCGTGCTATTACCTTTCCTTTCTACTTTATATATTATGATCATTCGAAACTTCATACCTATGAATTCTGGACCATTACTCGCTTGACTTGAAGTCGGGAAGAAGAAACAAAAGCATAAAGCTCCGACATATAAGGGAAAATATAAAGCCCGATAACGACTCCGAAATTACAAACCGTGTATATCAATGCGTATAGCAATATAAAGACACGGGATAATTAAAAACACTATAACCCCAAGAGCATAGTAGAAGTAAACAGATTCCTCTGGCGGTAAAAGAAAAAGAAGAATGACTGCATAGATGGTCAATATAATAACCAGGATCAGAACTGGATTAAGCATTTTCTTAATCTTTTGGAAGTTTGAATTGAGAAAGAAAGTATAGAAGTGGTGAAGATAATGAAACGAAAGAAGCTAATTTATAGCAAAATTCCAAACACATCAATCGAGGCAAATCACCGCATTTAATCAAACAAATCTCAAAATTTCGTAAATACCGGAGAATCAAATCTTATAGATTACGAAGATTTCCTTTAATTCCTTGAATTCCGGAAATCAATCGTGACTACGTCAAAAGTTAAGGCGAACATTTAATTTTCTCATTTCACTCTTTTATGATAGCTTCATTTATACTCTTCCTATAAACGAATCGTTTTATCCATATTATTCAATAGTGATAAAACTTTATTTTTCAACTTATATTCATCATTAAAATATTCTTGTTGTAAACAATGAAGATCTCTATCAAATTTCATGACTGTGATTTTCATGAACTCCTCTTTGTTTGTCTGCCCTAATATTGTGGCATAAAATGCTCAAGGTTTTAAATGAGCTCAGTACTATTCATAACACATTTCATGTATCTAATTTACTGAAATGACTTGTATAACATCATCATTTTGAATGATATTCGCATTAATGATAAAATGCACTTCGTTGAATAACCTATAGAAATCATGGAAGGAGAGGTCAAACAAACGCGTAAAAGCAATATACCTATCGTTAAAGTCCGTTGGAATTCGCGTAGAGGCCCCGAATATACCTGGGAACGCAAAGACCATATGAAACGGAAATATCCCCATCTCTTCTCAACTGCTGATGCAAACGAGGAAACTACCTAAAAACTTCGGGACAAAGTTTTCAATAACGGGGAGGTACTATAACGACCCTCATTTTTTCCATTCTATATTTTTCCAATATTAAAAGCCCAAACAATATAATTAAAACTTAATGATTAAACTTTAATCAACAATTGTTAAGTTTTAAGAGTTAGAAAACATATTAATTAACTTTGTACAAAAATTGACAAGTTAATAAAAGATGAAAATAATAAACTGTTAGTCAACACTCACTGCTAATTAAAATTTATGCATTTATGTAATATTATAACTAATAACCTATAAGTAATAAATAAAAAGTGACATTTATATAAATAATAAAACAATTGGGAACTAAATATATACAAGTCATGAATTAGTAAAAAGAAAATAATACTTATCATGTAGTAAATGTAAAAATAATAATAATAATAATAGTAATAATAATGAGACTAAAAAAATCTTACATCCTTATGTTGACTAAAAATAAAGTGTAAACTAGTACATCCTTATGTTGACTAATTATAAACTAGTACCACCTATTGTTGACTAAAAATTATAAAACAAAATAAAATCATTAATTAGAACATCCTTATGTTGACTAACACTCTAATACTTGCACTATATAAACACCTAGTTTCTCATTCACAAATCACACCAAAATCCTCTCTCAAAAACAATCTCTCCCTCTCCCTCTCTTGTGGTATTCGGATCTTCAAGCTTGTTCTTCGTGTTCTTCAAGAATCTTCAAGGAGTTCTTCAAGATTTTCAAGGCTTTGATCTTCCATCTTCATCGTGTTCATCTTTTCTTTGTTAATTATCTTGAATCTTCAAAGGTATAACATAAACCCTAAACTATTTACATAAACTTTGATCTTTGATAATTCATATTCATATTATAAACTTGTTATTCATAAGTATATACATAAACACACCTAGATTTATATATACATATATACATGTAAAAAAAAATATTTTTTTATATATATATATATATATATATACATATATATACGAATTATATATACATATACATATTAAAACCTTAAACCCTAATTACACCTAAACTATAATTCTTAAACCCTAATTAATTAAACTCTAAACATTTATGAAACCCTAGGACATTAATTACTAAACCCTAGTTATTAATTACTACTTTAATTAACTAACCCTAATTAATGAAACCCTAATACTACTTATACTAGTACTTAACATGTATACACTATTACTATTACTAGCACCTATAACCTACTAATTATATTGTAGCACAAAAACATTTTGGGATATGTATTAGAGATGTATAGATCTTCGAACTTTCTTGACGAATGGTTTCTACGAGATTCTAGGCAGAGGGTTTGGATTTCCGATTTAAAGGGTCCTATGGCTCAAGCCCCTAGATCTAAATTAGCCATTCGAAGGGAAAGGGGTGATTGGAAGCTTATCTAATACGGCAAGTATTCTAAAATGGAAACACTCATAAAAGTAGAAACTCTCTAGTCATAGAAACTTAGTAAAATAAGAAACTTTCTAAAAATAGAAACTTTATAAAAATAGTAACTTACTAGGAATAGAAACTTAGTAAAACAAACTATACTTAAACACATACTTAAACTTAAACATGGGCAAAACACTTAACTACTCTTAAATGTCAATAGGTTGACTTTCCTGCTCACTCGTTCAACTCTCTATTCCGAGGAATAACTCTCTCTACTTACTAAGGTGAATTTCATAGCCCCACTTTTTACTATTTCATTACTTTTTGAAACTATGGGGTGAGACACATGCGTGCTTTTAAATTTTTAACATGCAATATTTTAATAACTGTTTTACAATATTTATATACGTGAATTTCATAGCCCCACTTTTTACTATTTCATTACTGTTTTGAAACTATGGGGTGAGACACATGCTTGCTTTTAAATTTTTAACATGCAATATTTTAATAACTGTTTTACAATATTTATATACGTGAATTTCATAGCCCCACTTTTTACTATTTCATTACTTTTTGAAACTATGGGGTGAGACACATGCGTGCTTTTAAATTTTTAACATGCAATATTTTAATAACTGTTTTACAATATTTATATACGTGAATTTCATAGCCCCACTTTTTACTATTTCATTACTGTTTTGAAACTATGGGGTGAGACACATGCTTGCTTTTAAATTTTTAACATGCAATATTTTAATAACTGTTTTACAATATTTATATACGTGAATTCATAGCCCCACTCTTTATTGCTAGCAAACTTATTTAACTTATTTGGGGTGAGACACATGCTGCTTTTACTATTTACAATTTAGACACAAGTACCAACTGCTAAAACTATGCTATACCCGGCTACGTCCGACTAAGTCCCTACAGTGACATTTTTAAGTGCTGCGGCATGCTTATTTATTGGGGGTAGGCCTATCGGGAGTAACGTCCCCGATACATTTGACTCACTCTTTGTATTACTTGATAATGAAATTTAAACCGACAAGGACAGACACAACTTGTCATGGGGCAAACTTGAACGTTTAGTCTAAATATCACGCACTGGCATAACTTTTGGATCTGCGAGATCTACTTTTTGATCCTGCGGGAGATCAACTTTACAACTAAATCTTGTGGTCTAAAAACAACGATAACTACTTTTGTTAAACCTATGAACTTCACTCAACCTTTTTGGTTGACACTTTAGCATGTTTTGTCTCAGGTGCTGTTTGATTCAAGCTTTCTTATCTACTACTTATGTGATGCTACTTGGACTTAGGATCAAGAGATATCGCATTTATTACTTCTGCATATGAACAATTACTTTATCGTTATTTCCATTATTGTAACGACATTTCATTTTCCGCTGCGTACTCAATAAAGTTAAATTTTCTCATTTAGTATTGTTCTCGTATTATAATATGTTGGTTTATTTGATATTAGTAACGTTTCTTCCAGACCCTATTGGGAGGTCGTTACAGATTTTACATTTAACTATTAAACTGTAATTTTTTAGGTTTATAATAAGTGGGTTTCGGGACGAAGTTTTCAATAACGGGGAGGTACTATAACTTTATTATAACATATGTATTATAATAAATGAGTCGTCACATCTTTTGAATATGCCTCATGCCAATATTGTGAACGTGTGTTCTGAAAACAGCAGTTGGAAGTGCTTTGGTTAAAAGATCGGCAGAGTTTTGCTGGATTGAACAAATCTCATTTCAAACTGGTTGTCCTTGATGAGATCTTGAGTGTATTAGAAGAATCTAGGAGGTATGCGTTTTCTTCGGTCACTTTTGATATACCCTTCTTTTATCTGTGTTATGCAAGCTGCATTATCTTCATAGATAGTTGTTGGACTTTTATCGCGTTCTAGTCCACAAGAATCAGTAATGAGTTGTGGCATTGATCTCAACCAAAAACATTCCCGAGTGGCTTCATGTAATGCAATCACTTTGGCATGATTTGATGATGTTGCAACAAGTGTTTGTTTTTGAGAACGTCATGATATTGCGGTGCCTCTATTTTAGGAATACATATTCAGTTTGAGATTTAGCTTTATGTGAATCAGATAAATAATCTGCATCTGTATAACCAAACAAATCTTGTTTCGAGTTGTTAGAATAAAATAATTATAAATCGGTAGTTCCCTGAAGGTATCAAAATATGTGTTTGATCTCATTCCAATGTCTTTTGGTAGGGGCTGAGTTAAACGTTGTCAACAAATTAACTGCAAAGAAATGTCAGGCCTTGTACAATTTGTAAAATACATAATAACCCCAATTGCACTAAGATATGGAACTTTTGATCCGTAAAGATCTTCATGATCTTCACGGGGATGAAATGGATCGGTGTCAATATTGAGTGATATATCAACCAATGGTTTTGTCTTTAAAAATGTTTTAAAAGCTTTTTGATGTGCAAGTAAACCATTAGGCATATGTTCAATCTGTAAACCAAGGCAATACTAGGTTTTTCCGATATCTTTCATTTGCATCCCATACGTTTCACATCTTTAAAAGTGATAACGATTAATCTGAAAACTTTTCTTTTATTGAGCGATTCTAATTCAGCTCATATTGCTCCTTTCCATTGAGCTCAATCATGTCTGTTTTGATATTCAATGACAGATTTTGGTTCCAGCTCATATCTTTATTCATGATGTCATTATATGAAAAAATCTCATCAATATTTGTCATTCCATTTCGGTTCCATATGATTGCATAATTTATTGCAATTTATGTATTTACATTTATCAATATCCTCTGCAGAAGGAATATTGATTTGTGGTTCTTCTTGAACACTTTCTTTTACCTCATTATCAGCTGATTTTTCTTTTCGAGGATTTTTATCTTTGGAACCAATTGGTCTTCCACGTTTCAGGCGTGGCAAAGACTCATGAGTGACATTTCCAGCTTTTAGAATTTCAATTCTAGCTGAAGCATTTACTGCTGGTATATATGATTTAGTCACTTCTTTTTGTATCTGTAAATGCATCAAGTAATTTATTTGCAAGTTCTTGCATATGCATTATTTTTTAACTTTCTTTTCGCATTCTTTTGTGCGATGATCAAGATACATTAATTTATGTTCACACCATGAAACATATTTTTCTTTATTTTTCATTTCTCCCCCTAATCTAGGGAACATTGATAATCAGCAAAACGTGCTGTAAAAACATCACCCGTTATAGGTTCAATATATCTTATAATTGAAGATGTTTCATATTTAATATATATATCCCCATCCTCCTTTGAGGACCCATTTTAGTGTGTTATGGTTGTGCAAATAGAACATATATTGCACAATCAAATGTTCTAATGGTGGGAAATATTTGGCTCTCTGCCAAAATCAAGTTGTAGGGGAGAATATTTATGAGTTGCACTTTATCTAATGTGAAATAATATCGCAGCATGTAAATTTGCATGTCCCCATATATATCACCTTGAATTCTTTCAAGAAACATTGGTGATTCTTTCTCAATGTGTTTTTCATTAATCACCATATGTGCTTTTCATTGATCATCATATGTGCTTTTCATTAATCACCATATGTGCTTTTTCATTAATCACCATATGTGCTTTTCATTAATCACCGTATGTGCTTTTTTATTAATCACCATATGCGCTTTTCATCATATATCCTTTTCACCATATGCGCTTTTAATCATATGTGCTGCGTTTTTCATCATATGCACTTTTCATCATATGCACTTTTAATCATATGCGCTGCGCTTTTCATCATATGCGCTTTTCATCATATGCGCATTTTATCATATGCACTTTTAATCATATGCACTTTTCATTATATGCGCTTTTAATCATATGCGCTGCGCTTTTCATCATAGCTTTTCACAAAAACAATCTCTCCCTCTCCCTCTCTTGTGGTATTCAGATCTTCAAGCTTGTTCTTCGTGTTCTTCAAGAATCTTCAAGGAGTTCTTCAAGATTTTCAAGGCTTTGATCTTCCATCTTCATCGTGTTCATCTTTTCTTTGTTAATTATCTTGAATCTTCAAAGGTATAACATAAACCCTAAACTATTTACATAAACTTTGATCTTTGATAATTCATATTCATATTATAAACTTGTTATTCATAAGTATATACATAAACACACCTAGATTTATATATACATATATACATGTAAAAAAAAATATTTTTATATATATATATATACATATATATACGAATTATATATACATATACATATTAAAACCTTAAACCCTAATTACACCTAAACTATAATTCTTAAACCCTAATTAATTAAACTCTAAACATTTATGAAACCCTAGGACATTAATTACTAAACCCTAGTTATTAATTACTACTTTAATTAACTAACCCTAATTAATGAAACCCTAATACTACTTATACTAGTACTTAACATGTATACACTATTACTATTACTAGCACCTATAACCTACTAATTATATTGTAGCACAAAAACATTTTGGGATATGTATTAGAGATGTATAGATCTTCGAACTTTCTTGACGAATGGTTTCTACGAGATTCTAGGCAGAGGGTTTGGATTTCCGATTTAAAGGGTCCTATGGCTCAAGCCCCTAGATCTAAATTAGCCATTCGAAGGGAAAGGGGTGATTGGAAGCTTATCTAATACGGCAAGTATCCTAAAATGGAAACACTCATAAAAGTAGAAACTCTCTAGTCATAGAAACTTAGTAAAATAAGAAACTTTCTAAAAATAGAAACTTTATAAAAATAGTAACTTACTAGGAATAGAAACTTAGTAAAACAAACTATACATAAACACATACTTAAACTTAAACATGGGCAAAACACTTAACTACTCTTAAATGTCAATAGGTTGACTTTCCTGCTCACTCGTTCAACTCTCTATTCCGAGGAATAACTCTCTCTACTTACTAAGGTGAATTCATAGCCCCACTCTTTATTGCTAGCAAACTTATTTAACTTATTTGGGGTGAGACACATGCTGCTTTTACTATTTACAATTTAGACACAAGTACCAACTGCTAAAACTATGCTATACCCGGCTACGTCCGACTAAGTCCCTACAGTGATATTTTTAAGTGCTGCGGCATGCTTATTTATTGGGGGTAGGCCTATCGGGAGTAACGTCCCCGATACATTTGACTCAGTCTTTGTATTACTTGATAATGAAATTTAAACCGACAAGGACAGACACAACTTGTCATGGGGCAAACTTGAACGTTTAGTCTAAATATCACGCACTGGCATAACTTTTGGATCTGCGAGATCTACTTTTTGATCCTGCGGGAGATCAACTTTACAACTAAATCTTGTGGTCTAAAAACAACGATAACTACTTTTGTTAAACCTATGAACTTCACTCAACCTTTTTGGTTGACACTTTAGCATGTTTTGTCTCAGGTGCTGTTTGATTCAAGCTTTCTTATCTACTACTTATGTGATGCTACTTGGACTTAGGATCAAGAGATATCGCATTTATTACTTCTGCATATGAACAATTACTTTATCGTTATTTCCATTATTGTAACGACATTTCATTTTCCGCTGCGTACTCAATAAAGTTAAATTTTCTCATTTAGTATTGTTCTGTCGTTACAATAATGGAAATAACGATAAAGTAATTGTTCATATGCAGAAGTAATAAATGCGATATCTCTTGATCCTAAGTCCAGGTAGCATCACATAAGTAGTAGATAAGAAAGCTTGAATCAAACAGCACCTGAGACAAAACATGCTAAAGTGTCAACCAAAAAGGTTGAGTGAAGTTCATAGGTTTAACAAAAGTAGTTATCGTTGTTTTTAGACCACAAGATTTAGTTGTAAAGTTGATCTCCCGCAGGATCAAAAAGTAGATCTCGCAGATCCAAAAGTTATGCCAGTGCGTGATATTTAGACTAAACGTTCAAGTTTGCCCCATGACAAGTTGTGTCTGTCCTTGTCGGTTTAAATTTCATTATCAAGTAATACAAAGACTGAGTCAAATGTATCGGGGACGTTACTCCCGATAGGCCTACCCCCAATAAATAAGCATGCCACAGCACTTAAAAATATCACTGTAGGGACTTAGTCGGACATAGCCGGGTATAGCATAGTTTTAACAGTTGGTACTAATATTTAGACTAGACTTTCAAGTTTACCCCGTGTCAAGTTATCGTTTATACTTGTCGGTTGGGGGCTTGCTGGTCATAGCCCAACATATCATAGTTTAATAGTAGATACGTGTAAGTACTGATATTTAGACTAGACTTTCAAGTTTACCCCGTAATATGTTATCGTTTATACTTATCGGTTGGGGGCTTGCTGGTCATAGCCCAACATATCACAGTTTAATAGTTAATACGTGTAAAACAGTTATAAAAGTTGTGCATGTATTCTCACCCCAAAAGTTATAAAATAGTTATGAAACAGTAAAAAGTGGGGCTATGAATTCAAGTATATAAATATTGTAAAATAGTTATTAAAATATTGCATGTTAAAAATTTAAAAGCAAGCATGTGTCTCACCCCATAGTTTCAAAACAGTAATGAAATAGTAAAAAGTGGGGCTATGAAATTCACCTTAGTAAGTAGAGAGAGTTATTCCTCGGAATAGAGAGTTGAACGAGTGAGCAGGAAAGTCAACCTATTGACATTTAAGAGTAGTTAAGTGTTTTGCCCATGTTTAAGTTTAAGTATGTGTTTAAGTATAGTTTGTTTTACTAAGTTTCTATTCCTAGTAAGTTACTATTTTTATAAAGTTTCTATTTTTAGAAAGTTTCTTATTTTACTAAGTTTCTATGACTAGAGAGTTTCTACTTTTATGAGTGTTTCCATTTTAGGATACTTGCCGTATTAGATAAGCTTCCAATCACCCCTTTCCCTTCGAATGGCTAATTTAGATCTAGGGGCTTGAGCCATAGGACCCTTTAAATCGGAAATCCAAACCCTCTGCCTAGAATCTCGTAGAAACCATTCGTCAAGAAAGTTCGAAGATCTATACATCTCTAATACATATCCCAAAATGTTTTTGTGCTACAATATAATTAGTAGGTTATAGGTGCTAGTAATAGTAATAGTGTATACATGTTAAGTACTAGTATAAGTAGTATTAGGGTTTCATTAATTAGGGTTAGTTAATTAAAGTAGTAATTAATAACTAGGGTTTAGTAATTAATGTCCTAGGGTTTCATAAATGTTTAGAGTTTAATTAATTAGGGTTTAAGAATTATAGTTTAGGTGTAATTAGGGTTTAAGGTTTTAATATGTATATGTATATATAATTCGTATATATATGTATATATATATATATAAAAATATTTTTTTACATGTATATATGTATATATAAATCTAGGTGTGTTTATGTATATACTTATGAATAACAAGTTTATAATATGAATATGAATTATCAAAGATCAAAGTTTATGTAAATAGTTTAGGGTTTATGTTATACCTTTGAAGATTCAAGATAATTAACAAAGAAAAGATGAACACGATGAAGATGGAAGATCAAAGCCTTGAAAATCTTGAAGAACTCCTTGAAGATTCTTGAAGAACACGAAGAACAAGCTTGAAGATCCGAATACCACAAGAGAGGGAGAGGGAGAGATTGTTTTTGAGAGAGGATTTTGGTGTGATTTGTGAATGAGAAACTAGGTGTTTATAAAGTGTCAACCAAAAAGGTTGAGTGAAGTTCATAGGTTTAACAAAAGTAGTTATCGTTGTTTTAGACCACAAGATTTAGTTTGTAACGTTTGATCTCCCGCAGGATCAAAAAGTAGATCTCGCAGATCCAAAAGTTATGCCAGTGCGTGATATTTAGACTAAACATTCAAGTTTGCCCCATGACAAGTTGTGTCTGTCCTTGTCGGTTTAATTTCATTATCAAGTAATACAAAGACTTAGTCAAATGTATCGGGGACGTTACTCCCGATAGGCCTACCCCCAATAAATAAGCATGCCGCAGCACTTAAAAATATCACTGTAGGGACTTAGTCGGACATAGCCGGGTATAGCATAGTTTTAACAGTTGGTACTGATATTTAGACTAGACTTTCAAGTTTACCCCGTGTCAAGTTATAGTTTATACTTGTCGGTTGGGGGCTTGCTGGTCATAGCCCAACATATCATAGTTTAATAGTTGATACGTGTAAGTACTGATATTTAGACTAGACTTTCAAGTTTACCCCGTAACAAGTTATCGTTTATACTTATCGGTTGGGGGCTTGCTGGTCATAGCCCAACATATCACAGTTTAATAGTTAATACGTGTAAAACAGTTATAAAAGTTGTGCATGTATTCTCACCCCAAAAGTTATAGAACAATTATGAAACAGTAAAAATTGGGGCTATGAATTCACGTATATAAATATTGTAAAACAGTTATTAAAATATTGCATGTTAAAAATTTAAAAGCAAGCATGTGTCTCACCCCATAGTTTCAAAACAGTAATGAAATAGTAAAAAGTGGGGCTATGAAATTCACGTATATAAATATTGTAAAACAGTTATTAAAATATTGCATGTTAAAAATTTAAAAATCAAGCATGTGTCTCACCCCATAGTTTCAAAACAGTAATGAAATAGTAAAAAGTGGGGCTATGAAATTCACGTATATAAATATTGTAAAACAGTTATTAAAATATTGCATGTTAAAAATTTAAAAGCAAGCATGTGTCTCACCCCATAGTTTCAAAACAGTAATGAAATAGTAAAAAGTGGGGCTATGAAATTCACCTTAGTAAGTAGAGAGAGTTATTCCTCGGAATAGAGAGTTAAACGAGTGAGCAGGAAAGTCAACCTATTGACATTTAAGAGTAGTTAAGTGTTTTGCCCATGTTTAAGTTTAAGTATGTGTTTAAGTATAGTTTGTTTTACTAAGTTTCTATTCCTAGTAAGTTACTATTTTTATAAAGTTTCTATTTTTAGAAAGTTTCTTATTTTACTAAGTTTCTATGACTAGAGAGTTTCTACTTTTATGAGTGTTTCCATTTTAGGATACTTGCCGTATTAGATAAGCTTCCAATCACCCCTTTTCCTTCGAATGGCTAATTTAGATCTAGGGGCTTGAGCCATAGGACCCTTTAAATCGGAAATCCAAACTCTCTGCCTAGAATCTCATAGAAACCATTCGTCAAGAAAGTTTGAAGATCTATACATCTCTAATACATATCCCAAAATGTTTTTGTGCTACAATATAAGTAGTAGGTTATAGGTGCTAGTAATAGTAATAGTGTATACATGTTAAGTACTAGTATAAGTAGTATTAGGGTTTCATTAATTAGGGTTAGTTAATTAAAGTAGTAATTAATAACTAGGGTTTAGTAATTAATGTCCTAGGGTTTCATAAATGTTTAGAGTTTAATTAATTAGGGTTTAAGAATTATAGTTTAGGTGTAATTAGGGTTTAAGGTTTTAATATGTATATGTATATATAATTCGTATATATATGTATATATATAATATATTTTTTTACATGTATATATGTATATATAAATCTTGGTGTGTTTATGTATATACTTATGAATAACAAGTTTATAATATGAATATGAATTAACAAAGATCAAAGTTTATGTAAATAGTTTAGGGTTTATGTTATACCTTTGAAGATTCAAGATAATTAACAAAGAAAAGATGAACACGATGAAGATGGAAGATCAAAGCCTTGAAAATCTTGAAGAACTCCTTGAAGATTCTTGAAGAACACGAAGAACAAGCTTGAAGATTCGAATACCACAAGAGAGGGAAAGGGAGAGATTGTTTTTGAGAGAGGATTTTGGTGTGATTTGTGAATGAGAAACTAGGAGTCTAGGAGTGTTTATATAGTGCAAGTATTAGAGTGTTAGTCAACATAAGGATGTTCTAATTAATGATTTTATTTTGTTTTATAATTTTTAGTCAACAATAGGTGGTACTAGTTTATAATTAGTCAACATAAGGATGTACTAGTTTATACTTTATTTTTAGTCAACATAAGGATGTAATATTTTTTTAGTCTCATTATTATTACTATTATTATTATTATTATTTTTACATTTACTACATGATAAGTATTATTTTCTTTTTACTAATTCATGACTTGTATATATTTAGTTCCCAATTGTTTTATTATTTATATAAATGTCACTTTTTATTTATTACTTATAGGTTATTAGTTATAATATTACATAAATGCATAAATTTTAATTAGCAGTGAGTGTCGACTAACAGTTTATTATTTTCATCTTTTATTAACTTGTCAATTTTTGTACAAAGTTAATTAATATGTTTTCTAACTCTTAACACTTAACAATTGTTGATTAAAGTTTAATCATTAAGTTTTAATTATATTGTTTGGGCTTTTAATATTGGAAAAATATAGAATGGAAAAAAATGAGGGTCGTTATAGTACCTCCCCGTTATTGAAAACTTCGTCCCGAAGTTTTTAGGTAGTTTCCTCGTTTGCATCAGCAGTTGAGAAGAGATGGGGATATTTCCGTTTCATATGGTCTTTGCGTTCCCAGGTATATTCGGGGCCTCTACGCGAATTCCAACGGACTTTAACGATAGGTATATTGCTTTTACGCGTTTGTTTGACCTCTCCTTCCATGATTTCTATAGGTTATTCAACGAAGTGCATTTTATCATTAATGCGAATATCATTCAAAATGATGATGTTATACAAGTCATTTCAGTAAATTGGATACATGAAATGTGTTATGAATAGTACTGAGCTCATTTAAAACCTTGAGCATTTTATGCCACAATATTAGGGCAGACAAACAAAGAGGAGTTCGTGAAAATCACAGTCATGAAATTTGATAGAGATCTTCATTGTTTACAACAAGAATATTTTAATGATGAATATAAGTTGAAAAATAAAGTTTTATCACTATTGAATAATATGGATAAAACGATTCGTTTATAGGAAGAGTATAAATGAAGCTATCATAAAAGAGTGAAATGAGAAAATTAAATGTTCGCCTTAACTTTTGACGTAGTCACGATTGATTTCCGGAATTCAAGGAATTAAAGGAAATCTTCGTAATCTATAAGATTTGATTCTCCGGTATTTACGAAATTTTGAGATTTGTTTGATTAAATGCGGTGATTTGCCTCGATTGATGTGTTTGGAATTTTGCTATAAATTAGCTTCTTTCGTTTCATTATCTTCACCACTTCTATACTTTCTTTCTCAATTCAAACTTTCAAAAGATTAAGAAAATGCTTAATCCAGTTCTGATCCTGGTTATTATATTGACCATCTATGCAGTCATTCTTCTTTTTCTTTTACCGCCAGAGGAATCTGTTTACTTCTACTATGCTCTTGGGGTTATAGTGTTTTTAATTATCCCGTGTCTTTATATTGCTATACGCATTGATACACACGGTTTGTAATTTCAGAGTCGTTATCGGGCTTTATATTTTCCCTTATATGTCGGAGCTTTATGCTTTTGTTTCTTCTTCCCGACTTCAAGTCAAGCGAGTAATGGTCCAGAATTCATAGGTATGAAGTTTCGAATGATCATAATATATAAAGTAGAAAGGAAATGTAATAGCACGATTTGATTTGTCATATTACTAGAATATCCGGAAAAGACCGAATCATCAAGAAAAATATTTTCTTGATATGTTTAGAGGTTAAATAGAATGTAAGAGTCATGTAACATGGAAAATGATGATTATAAAATCTATGAATCATCATCTTCCATTAAAAACTTAGCATGACTTACTGTAATATAATCACGTTGGCCTGACGTCATTATATTATACTAACTCATGCTTCAATTCCCAACACTTCTTCAAAGCATTTATAATTTAAACTCGAATTTTACAGAATATAGAAACTAAAACAGTTTCCCTTATAAAGATATCGCAAAGAGATACTTAATTGCGGACATGAATCGTTATGAAGATATCTTTCGAAATATAGAGGATATTTATGATGATATTTTGGAATTTCTAAGTTCGAAAGTTGATGAAGAAAAATTTTCCGCAAGCTTTTAACATGACTTCGGAGCAAGATATTCTCTAAAGATTTCACCGGATCCAAAATTACCTGGATTCTTTGAATATAGGGTTTGACCCTTGTGTTTGTCCTTGGTCTCCTCCATGGTTAGCTCAATCCGTTTTTCAGTTCCAAATTTTCTTTTGAGCTTTTCCAACGTACCATTCTTTATTATCAAACTGTTGGCCCTTAAGACCATCTACAATTTTTCTGTTTCCTCTGCATTTAATGCAGCCATATTTGAATCATCGGTTATCAATCTGAAATGGTTTCAAGAAATTTCATTTTTAGATGATTAAACGCTGATTGCGATCGTCAAGATTCAAAGGATGTTTTCAAGAATTTTAAATTGCGTAAGATGCATCCATCAATGGATCTAACGGTTGACGAAGAAATGTTGTGATTTTCAAAAGTAAGGAATGGTAAGTTCGGTGGTTTGATTTGATAATTCATCATAGAATACGAATGAATATAATTCATGAATGTAGTGATCTTTAGGAAGATAACACTTGCTAAAGCTTTACTTAAGTTTCGATA
Source organism: Rutidosis leptorrhynchoides (assembly GCF_046630445.1). Classification (NCBI taxonomy): domain Eukaryota; kingdom Viridiplantae; phylum Streptophyta; class Magnoliopsida; order Asterales; family Asteraceae; genus Rutidosis; species Rutidosis leptorrhynchoides. Next base: position 36,100,283 of record NC_092335.1, on the reverse strand, counting down.
TGTCAAAATCAGAGTATGTAACTGAATTTGTATGAAAATAGTTTTTCTTTGGTGAACATATACATATATCATGTGAATGTAAGTAGTATAGTTAACAACTGCTGAATCAGAATGGAAGAATGTACAATGTAACATATTTATATGAGATATGAATATCTCTCGGGTTTTACCTACCCGTTAAAATATTTTTTACAATTAACAGTTTGTACAAAAGAGAAGATATACGTTCATATATGTATTCTTCAGATGTAATCATGGTTTTAATGAGCTAATATAATATTAAACTCATTTGATTTGCTGTTGAAACGAGAATAAATAATCTCCAAAACCTTAGAGATTTCATAATTGTCGGGAAATATTTTGCTAATGAAGTTATGAATTAATACTTCATCGTTCATTGTTATTGATATACTTCGGTGTATGATGTTGGTGCTCTTGGAATTCTTGTGAAATTCATAAGGCACTAATGATATTTTCTAGAAAGTTTCGAGTACATCGAAAATTAAAGTATACAATCAATCATATATTTGAGTAATACACTTGGTTTATTACGAAATGGAGTTTATTGTATTGAAGCAATGATTAACGATTGTTAAGTTATTAACAAAAGATGTACATCATAGCATATTGTGATATGAATTAACCATGTAGTACATACTAGTTAAGATTCACACGTAATAGCTTAGTACGAAAAGATTTATTATTGTTCCAATCCATATATATAAAGTATACATATGTAATTCTTCAGGAAGAATGAGTCAATACATCTTAACTCATTATTAATAATATTCCTTGGTATCTATGGGGCGTATGATGTTGATGTTTGAGGTACTGAGTGCGATGTTGAGGCGTGGAATGCGGATGTTGTCGTTGGTGAAGCTGGTGATGTTGGTGGTGATGTTGGTGGTGATGCTGATGGTACTGGTGGTACTGGTTATGCTGCTGGTGCTGCTGCTGGTGTTCGTAGGTTTCGCACCATATTCTCCAGAGCCACTACTCGAGCGCGAAGCTCGTTGACTTCTTCTATTATTCCGGGATGATTGGCGGTTCAGACAAGTGGATGAATAAGATCTAAAATTTTAGATATTATATATTCGTGACTGGATATCCTGGAAATGAGGGTGAAAATAGTGTTCCGAACGGGTTCGCCAGTAAGTGCTTCAGGTTCTTCACCAAGAGGTGAATTCGGTTGGTGGAAGGGATCACCTTCTTCTTGTCTCCATTGATTAAGTTTACTACGAACCCATCCCCAATTCATCCAAAATAGATGATGGCTGATTGGTTGGTTCATTCCGGTTACGCTGCCATTGGAGCTCGAAGAGTTCGAGGAATCCATATTATGTGTTTGGAATTAGGGTTTTTGATATGAGATTAGTGTTGAATACTGGATGATATATTCGTCTCCTCGAATACGTGTATATAGCAAAAAGATTTCCGTAATAACTGTTTTGAAACTATGGGGAACACTATAACCACATAATTATAATATAGCAAACACATCAATCTAGAATTATATGAAACATATTCTGACTTATCTTAGAATGACGAGCTAATCTAAGAACTCTGCTCACTTTCCTGAGTACTATCCAATTACACCACCGCATCTAAATGCGACACAATGATTTCAGAAATTCTTGACATTCATAAGTCATCTATCATGGTTATGTGTATTACATATGTATTACATGAAATATTATCCATGATTTTGAAACTCTTATAATTGTTACTACTCACACACAAACGTATATAACTCCCTGTTATATCATGTACCTATATGCCTTATGCCTTTATGCATCGGTTTATGAATCGAAAAATGTCATTGGGTTATCACAGTATACGAATTGAAAGTCTTTAATCAAAAGATTATTAGATTACATACTTATCACTTTATGATCTCGACACGTCATACTGCCATTATTAAAGTATAGACACATCATATCTTATTATATCTTATCGTATCTATCCCAATAGATTTTGTCTAACACTTTTCCTAAATTCCCTCCGTAAATTACGGAAATATTTTTGCTATATACACGTATTCGAGGAGACGAATATATCATCCAGTATTCAACACTAATCTCATATCAAAAACCCTAATTCCAAACACATAATATGGATTCCTCGAACTCTTCGAGCTCCAATGGCAGCGTAACCGGAATGAACCAACCAATCAGCCATCATCTATTTTGGATGAATTGGGGATGGGTTCGTAGTAAACTTAATCAATGGAGACAAGAAGAAGGTGATCCCTTCCACCAACCGAATTCACCTCTTGGTGAAGAACCTGAAGCACTTACTGGCGAACCCGTTCGGAACACTATTTTCACCCTCATTTCCAGGATATCCAGTCACGAATATATAATATCTAAAATTTTAGATCTTATTCATCCACTTGTCCGAACCGCCAATCATCCCGGAATAATAGAAGAAGTCAACGAGCTTCGCGCTCGAGTAGTGGCTCTGGAGAATATGGTGCGAAACCTACGAACACCAGCAGCAGCACCAGCAGCATAACCAGTACCACCAGTACCATCAGCATCACCACCAACATCACCACCAACATCACCAGCTTCACCAACGACAACATTCGCATTCCACGCCTCAACATCGCACTCAGTACCTCAAACATCAACATCATACGCCCCATAGATACCAAGGAATATTATTAATAATGAGTTAAGATGTATTGACTCATTCTTCCTGAAGAATTACATATGTATACTTTATATATATGGATTGGAACAATAATAAATCTTTTCGTACTAAGCTATTACGTGTGAATCTTAACTAGTATGTACTACATGGTTAATTCATATCACAATATGCTATGATGTACATCTTTTGTTAATAACTTAACAATCGTTAATCATTGCTTCAATACAATAAACTCCATTTCGTAATAAACCAAGTGTATTACTCAAATATATGATTGATTGTATACTTTAATTTTCGATGTACTCGAAACTTTCTAGAAAATATCATTAGTGCCTTATGAATTTCACAAGAATTCCAAGAGCACCAACATCATATACCGAAGTATATCAATAACAATGAACGATGAAGTATTAATTCATAACTTCATTAGCGAAATATTTCACGACAATTATGAAATCTCTAAGGTTTTGGAGATTATTTATTCTCCTTTCAACAGCAAATCAAATGAGTTTAATATTATATTAGCTCATTAAAACCATGATTACATCTGAAGAATACATATATGAACGTATATCTTCTCTTTTGTACAAACTGTTAATTGTAAAAAATATTTTAACGGGTAGGTAAAACCCGAGAGATATTCATATCTCATATAAATATGTTACATTGTACATTCTTCCATTCTGATTCAGCAGTTGTTAACTATACTACTTACATTCACATGATATATGTATATGTTCACCAAAGAAAAACCATTTTCATACAAATTCAGTTACATACTCTGATTTTGACATATCGAAACTTAAGTAAAGCTTTAGCAAGTGTTATCTTCCTAAAGATCACTACATTCATGAATTATATTCATTCGTATTCTATGATGAATTATCAAATCAAACCACCGAACTTACCATTCCTTACTTTTGAAAATCACAACATTTCTTCGTCAACCGTTAGATCCATTGATGGATGCATCTTACGCTTAAACACTTCAAATTTAAAATTCTTGAAAACATCCTTTGAATCTTGACGATCGCAATCAGCGTTTAATCATCTAAAAATGAAATTTCTTGAAACCATTTCGGATTGATAACCGATGATTCAAATATGGCTGCATTAAATGCAGAGGAAACAGAAAAATTGTAGATGGTCTTAAGGGCCAACAGTTTGATAATAAAGAATGGTACGTTGGAAAAGCTCAAAAGAAAATTTGGAACTGAAAAACGGATTGAGCTAACCATGGAGGAGACCAAGGACAAACACAAGGGTCAAACCCTATATTCAAAGAATCCAGGTAATTTTGGATCCGGTGAAATCTTTAGAGAATATCTTGCTCCGAAGTCATGTTAAAAGCTTGCGGAAAATTTTTCTTCATCAACTTTCGAACTTAGAAATTCCAAAATATCATCATAAATATCCTCTATATTTCGAAAGATATCTTCATAACGATTCATGTCCGCAATTAAGTATCTCTTTGCGATATCTTTATAAAGGAAACTGTTTTAGTTTCTATATTCTGTAAAATTCGAGTTTAAATTATAAATGCTTTGAAGAAGTGTTGGGAATTGAAGCATGAGTTAGTATAATATAATGACGTCAGGCCAACGTGATTATATTACAGTAAGTCATGCTAAGTTTTTAATGGAAGATGATGATTCATAGATTTTATAATCATCATTTTCCATGTTACACGACTCTTACATTCTATTTAACCTCTAAATATATCAAGAACATATTTTTCTTGATGATTCGGTCTTTTCCGGATATTCTGGTAATATGACAAATCAAATCGTGCTATTACATTTCCTTTCTACTTTATATATTATGATCATTCGAAACTTCATACCTATGAATTCTGGACCATTACTCGCTTGACTTGAAGTCGGGAAGAAGAAACAAAAGCATAAAGCTCCGACATATAAGGGAAAATATAAAGCCCGATAACGACTCCGAAATTACAAACCGTGTATATCAATGCGTATAGCAATATAAAGACACGGGATAATTAAAAACACTATAACCCCAAGAGCATAGTAGAAGTAAACAGATTCCTCTGGCGGTAAAAGAAAAAGAAGAATGACTGCATAGATGGTCAATATAATAACCAGGATCAGAACTGGATTAAGCATTTTCTTAATCTTTTGGAAGTTTGAATTGTGAAAGAAAGTATAGAAGTGGTGAAGATAATGAAACGAAAGAAGCTAATTTATAGCAAAATTCCAAACACATCAATCGAGGCAAATCACCGCATTTAATCAAACAAATCTCAAAATTTCGTAAATACCGGAGAATCAAATCTTATAGATTACGAAGATTTCCTTTAATTCCTTGAATTCCGGAAATCAATCGTGACTACGTCAAAAGTTAAGGCGAACATTTAATTTTCTCATTTCACTCTTTTATGATAGCTTCATTTATACTCTTCCTATAAACGAATCGTTTTATCCATATTATTCAATAGTGATAAAACTTTATTTTTCAACTTATATTCATCATTAAAATATTCTTGTTGTAAACAATGAAGATCTCTATCAAATTTCATGACTGTGATTTTCACGAACTCCTCTTTGTTTGTCTGCCCTAATATTGTGGCATAAAATGCTCAAGGTTTTAAATGAGCTCAGTACTATTCATAACACATTTCATGTATCCAATTTACTGAAATGACTTGTATAACATCATCATTTTGAATGATATTCGCATTAATGATAAAATGCACTTCGTTGAATAACCTATAGAAATCATGGAAGGAGAGGTCAAACAAACGCGTAAAAGCAATATACCTATCGTTAAAGTCCGTTGGAATTCGCGTAGAGGCCCCGAATATACCTGGGAACGCAAAGACCATATGAAACGGAAATATCCCCATCTCTTCTCAACTGCCGATGCAAACGAGGAAACTACCTAAAAACTTCGGGACGAAGTTTTCAATAACGGGGAGGTACTATAACGACCCTCATTTTTTCCATTCTATATTTTTCCAATATTAAAAGCCCAAACAATATAATTAAAACTTAATGATTAAACTTTAATCAACAATTGTTAAGTGTTAAGAGTTAGAAAACATATTAATTAACTTTGTACAAAAATTGACAAGTTAATAAAAGATGAAAATAATAAACTGTTAGTCGACACTCACTGCTAATTAAAATTTATGCATTTATGTAATATTATAACTAATAACCTATAAGTAATAAATAAAAAGTGACATTTATATAAATAATAAAACAATTGGGAACTAAATATATACAAGTCATGAATTAGTAAAAAGAAAATAATACTTATCATGTAGTAAATGTAAAAATAATAATAATAATAATAGTAATAATAATGAGACTAAAAAAATCTTACATCCTTATGTTGACTAAAAATAAAGTGTAAACTAGTACATCCTTATGTTGACTAATTATAAACTAGTACCACCTATTGTTGACTAAAAATTATAAAAAAAAATAAAATCATTAATTAGAACATCCTTATGTTGACTAACACTCTAATACTTGCACTATATAAACACCTAGTTTCTCATTCACAAATCACACCAAAATCCTCTCTCAAAAACAATCTCTCCCTCTCCCTCTCTTGTGGTATTCGGATCTTCAAGCTTGTTCTTCGTGTTCTTCAAGAATCTTCAAGGAGTTCTTCAAGATTTTCAAGGCTTTGATCTTCCATCTTCATCGTGTTCATCTTTTCTTTGTTAATTATCTTGAATCTTCAAAGGTATAACATAAACCCTAAACTATTTACATAAACTTTGATCTTTGATAATTCATATTCATATTATAAACTTGTTATTCATAAGTATATACATAAACACACCTAGATTTATATATACATATATACATGTAAAAAAATATTTTTATATATATATATATACATATATATACGAATTATATATACATATACATATTAAAACCTTAAACCCTAATTACACCTAAACTATAATTCTTAAACCCTAATTAATTAAACTCTAAACATTTATGAAACCCTAGGACATTAATTACTAAACCCTAGTTATTAATTACTACTTTAATTAACTAACCCTAATTAATGAAACCCTAATACTACTTATACTAGTACTTAACATGTATACACTATTACTATTACTAGCACCTATAACCTACTAATTATATTGTAGCACAAAAACATTTTGGGATATGTATTAGAGATGTATAGATCTTCGAACTTTCTTGACGAATGGTTTCTACGAGATTCTAGGCAGAGGGTTTGGATTTCCGATTTAAAGGGTCCTATGGCTCAAGCCCCTAGATCTAAATTAGCCATTCGAAGGGAAAGGGGTGATTGGAAGCTTATCTAATACGGCAAGTATCCTAAAATGGAAACACTCATAAAAGTAGAAACTCTCTAGTCATAGAAACTTAGTAAAATAAGAAACTTTCTAAAAATAGAAACTTTATAAAAATAGTAACTTACTAGGAATAGAAACTTAGTAAAACAAACTATACTTAAACACATACTTAAACTTAAACATGGGCAAAACACTTAACTACTCTTAAATGTCAATAGGTTGACTTTCCTGCTCACTCGTTCAACTCTCTATTCCGAGGAATAACTCTCTCTACTTACTAAGGTGAATTTCATAGCCCCACTTTTTACTATTTCATTACTGTTTTGAAACTATGGGGTGAGACACATGCTTGCTTTTAAATTTTTAACATGCAATATTTTAATAACTATTTTACAATATTTATATACTTGAATTCATAGCCCCACTTTTTACTGTTTCATAACTATTTTATAACTTTTGGGGTGAGAATACATGCACAACTTTTATAACTGTTTTACACGTATTAACTATTAAACTGCGATATGTTGGGCTATGACCAGCAAGCCCCCAACCGATAAGTATAAACGATAACATATTACGGGGTAAACTTGAAAGTCTAGTCTAAATATCAGTACTTACACGTATCTACTATTAAACTATGATATGTTGGGCTATGACCAGCAAGCCCCCAACCGACAAGTATAAACGATAACTTGACACGGGGTAAACTTGAAAGTCTAGTCTAAATATTAGTACCAACTGTTAAAACTATGCTATACCCGGCTATGTCCGACTAAGTCCCTACAGTGATATTTTTAAGTGCTGTGGCATGCTTATTTATTGGGGGTAGGCCTATCGGGAGTAACGTCCCCGATACATTTGACTCAGTCTTTGTATTACTTGATAATGAAATTTAAACCGACAAGGACAGACACAACTTGTCATGGGGCAAACTTGAACGTTTAGTCTAAATATCACGCACTGGCATAACTTTTGGATCTGCGAGATCTACTTTTTGATCCTGCGGGAGATCAACTTTACAACTAAATCTTGTGGTCTAAAAACAACGATAACTACTTTTGTTAAACCTATGAACTTCACTCAACCTTTTTGGTTGACACTTTAGCATGTTTTGTCTCAGGTGCTGTTTGATTCAAGCTTTCTTATCTACTACTTATGTGATGCTACCTGGACTTAGGATCAAGAGATATCGCATTTATTACTTCTGCATATGAACAATTACTTTATCGTTATTTCCATTATTGTAACGACATTTCATTTTCCGCTGCGTACTCAATAAAGTTAAATTTTCTCATTTAGTATTGTTCTCGTATTATAATATGTTGGTTTATTTGATATTAGTAACGTTTCTTCCAGACCCTATTGGGAGGACGTTACAGATTGGTATCCTGTTACAGATTCGTATTATAATATGTCTGGTTTATTTGACTAGAGAGTTTCTACTTTTATGAGTGTTTCCATTTTAGTCTAAATACACGTATTAACTATTAAACCGTGATTGGAAGCTTATCTAATACGGCAAGTATCCTAAAATGGAAACACTCATAAAAGTAGAAACTCTCTAGTCAAATAAACCAGACATATTATAATACGAATCTGTAACAGGATACCAATCTGTAACGTCCTCCCAATAGGGTCTGGAAGAAACGTTACTAATATCAAATAAACCAACATATTATAATACGAGAACAATACTAAATGAGAAAATTTAACTTTATTGAGTACGCAGCGGAAAATGAAATGTCGTTACAATAATGGAAATAACGATAAAGTAATTGTTCATATGCAGAAGTAATAAATGCGATATCTCTTGATCCTAAGTCCAGGTAGCATCACATAAGTAGTAGATAAGAAAGCTTGAATCAAACAGCACCTGAGACAAAACATGCTAAAGTGTCAACCAAAAAGGTTGAGTGAAGTTCATAGGTTTAACAAAAGTAGTTATCGTTGTTTTTAGACCACAAGATTTAGTTGTAAAGTTGATCTCCCGCAGGATCAAAAAGTAGATCTCGCAGATCCAAAAGTTATGCCAGTGCGTGATATTTAGACTAAACGTTCAAGTTTGCCCCATGACAAGTTGTGTCTGTCCTTGTCGGTTTAAATTTCATTATCAAGTAATACAAAGACTGAGTCAAATGTATCGGGGACGTTACTCCCGATAGGCCTACCCCCAATAAATAAGCATGCCACAGCACTTAAAAATATCACTGTAGGGACTTAGTCGGACATAGCCGGGTATAGCATAGTTTTAACAGTTGGTACTAATATTTAGACTAGACTTTCAAGTTTACCCCGTGTCAAGTTATCGTTTATACTTGTCGGTTGGGGGCTTGCTGGTCATAGCCCAACATATCATAGTTTAATAGTAGATACGTGTAAGTACTGATATTTAGACTAGACTTTCAAGTTTACCCCGTAATATGTTATCGTTTATACTTATCGGTTGGGGGCTTGCTGGTCATAGCCCAACATATCACAGTTTAATAGTTAATACGTGTAAAACAGTTATAAAAGTTGTGCATGTATTCTCACCCCAAAAGTTATAAAATAGTTATGAAACAGTAAAAAGTGGGGCTATGAATTCAAGTATATAAATATTGTAAAATAGTTATTAAAATATTGCATGTTAAAAATTTAAAAGCAAGCATGTGTCTCACCCCATAGTTTCAAAACAGTAATGAAATAGTAAAAAGTGGGGCTATGAAATTCACCTTAGTAAGTAGAGAGAGTTATTCCTCGGAATAGAGAGTTGAACGAGTGAGCAGGAAAGTCAACCTATTGACATTTAAGAGTAGTTAAGTGTTTTGCCCATGTTTAAGTTTAAGTATGTGTTTAAGTATAGTTTGTTTTACTAAGTTTCTATTCCTAGTAAGTTACTATTTTTATAAAGTTTCTATTTTTAGAAAGTTTCTTATTTTACTAAGTTTCTATGACTAGAGAGTTTCTACTTTTATGAGTGTTTCCATTTTAGGATACTTGCCGTATTAGATAAGCTTCCAATCACCCCTTTCCCTTCGAATGGCTAATTTAGATCTAGGGGCTTGAGCCATAGGACCCTTTAAATCGGAAATCCAAACCCTCTGCCTAGAATCTCGTAGAAACCATTCGTCAAGAAAGTTCGAAGATCTATACATCTCTAATACATATCCCAAAATGTTTTTGTGCTACAATATAATTAGTAGGTTATAGGTGCTAGTAATAGTAATAGTGTATACATGTTAAGTACTAGTATAAGTAGTATTAGGGTTTCATTAATTAGGGTTAGTTAATTAAAGTAGTAATTAATAACTAGGGTTTAGTAATTAATGTCCTAGGGTTTCATAAATGTTTAGAGTTTAATTAATTAGGGTTTAAGAATTATAGTTTAGGTGTAATTAGGGTTGGTGAAAAGATCAGCAGAGTTTTGATGGATTGAACATATATCATTTCAATCTAGTTGTCCTTAATGATGTCTTGAGTGTATGAGAAGAATCTAGGAGGTATGTGTTTTGTTCGGTCACTTTTGATATATCATTCTTTCATTTGTGCTATGCAAGCTGCATTATCTTCATAGATAGATGTTGGACTTTTATCGGGTTCTAGTCCACAAGAATAAGTAATGAGTTGTGTCATTGATCTCAACCAAAAACATTCCCAAGTAGCTTCATGTAATGCAATCACTTCGGCATGATTTGATGATGTTGCAACAAGTGTTTGTTTTTTAGAACGCCATGATATTGCAGTACCTCCATTTAGGAATACATATCCAGTTTGAGATTTAGCTTTATGTGGATCAGATAAATAACCTGCATCTGCATAACCAACCAAAACTTGTTTTGATTCGTTAGAATAAAATAATCCTAAATCGGTAGTTCCTCGAAGGTATCGAAATATGTGTTTGATCTCATTCCAGTGTCTTTTGGTAGGAGCAGAGCTGAACCTTACCAACAAATTAACTGCAAAAGAAATGTCAGGTCTTGTATAATTTGTAAGATATACATAAGAGCTCCAATTGCCCTAAGTTATGGTACTTCTGGTCCCAGAATATCTTCATGATCTTCACATGGACGAAATGGATCAGCTTCAACATTGAGTGATCTAACAACCATAGGAGTACTTAATGGTTTTGTCTTGTCCATATTAAAATGTTTCAAAATCTTTTCAGTATATGTTGTTTGATGTACAAGTAAACCATTAGGCATATGCTCAATTTGTAAACCAAGGTAATACTTGGTTTTTCCGAGATCTTTCATTTCAAATTCTTTCTTTAGAAGTTGAATGGCTTCATGGATCTCTTTATTTGTACCTATGATGTTAAGATCATCAACATAGATAGCTATGATCACATATCTGGATGTTGTTTTCTTAATGAAAACACAAGGGCAAGTAAGATTATTTGTATACCATTTGCTTATCAAGTAATAACTTAATCGGTTATACCACATACGTCCCGATTGTTTTAACCCATATAAAGATCTTTGTAATTTAATCGAATACATTTCTTTGGGTTTTGCATTTGATGCTTCTGGTACCTTAAATCCTTCAGGTATCTTCATATATATATCACTATCAAGTGATCCATATAGATAAGCAGTCACAACATCCATGAGATGCATTTCTAAATTTTTAGAAACTGTCAGGCTGATTAAGTATCTAAAAGTAATTGCATCCATAACAGGAGAATAAGTTTTCTCATAATCAATTCCTGGTCTTTGAGAGAAATCTTGAGTTACAAGTCTGACGTTACCTTGTAAGTTCATTTTTCTTATTTCCTTTTCGAATTAAAATTCATTTGTATCCCATACATTTCACATCTTTAAAAGTGATAATGATTGATCCGAAAACTTTTCTTTTATTGAGAGATTCTAATTCAGCTCGTATTGCTCCTTTCAATTGAGCTCAGTCATGTATATTTTGACACTCAATGACAAATTTTGGTTCTAGATCATCATCTTTATTCATGATGTCATTATATGAAAAATTCTTATCAATATTTGTCATTCCGTTTCGGTTCCATAATATTGCATAATTTATTGCAATTTCTGTATTTATTATCAATATCCTCTGCAGAAGGAGTATTGATATTTGGTTCTTCTTGAACACTTTATTTTACCTCATTATCAGCTGATTTTATTTTTGAGGATTTTTATCTTCGGAACCAATTGATCTTCCACGTTTCATACGTGGCAAAGACTCAAGAGTGATATTATTGCCAGCTTTTGGAATTTCAATTCGAGCTGGAGCATTTACTGCTATTATATATGATTTAGTCACTCTTTTTGTATCTTTAAATGCAACACGTAATCGATTTGCAAGTTTCTTGCATATGCGTTATTTTTGAACTTTCGTTTCACATTCTTTTGTGCGAGGATCAAGATACCTTAATTGATGTTCACACCATGAAACATCATTTTTTTTTTTTTTTTTTTCATTTCTCCCCCTAATCTAGGAAATAATTTTTTTCATTAAAATGACAATTAGCAAAACGTGCTGTAAAAACATCACCCGTCATGAGTTCAATATATCTTATAATTGAAGATGTTTCATATCCAATATATATATCCCCATCCTCCTTTGAGGGCTCATTTAGTGCGTTGTGGTTGTGTAACTAGAATATACACTGCACAATCAAATGTTCTAATGGTGGGAAATATTTAGCTCTCGGCCAAAATCAAGTTGTAGGGGAGAATATTTATGAGTTGCACTTTGTCAAAAGTGAAATAATATCGCAGCATGTAAATTTGCATGTCCCCATATATATCACCTTGAATTCTTTCAAGAAACATTGGTGATTCTTTCTCAATGTGTTTTTCATTAATCACCATATGTGCTTTTCATTAATCACCATATGTGCTTTTAATTAATGGTTTTTCATTAATCACCATATGTGGTTTTCATTAATCACCATATGTACTTTTTCATTAATCACCATCTTATACTTGGTTGACACTTTGATAAGATGTTTACCTCTTGGGGTACTAAAGCAATATACCTATCGTTAAAGTCCGTTGGAATTCGCGTAGAGGCCCCGAATATACCTGGGAACGCAAAGACCATATGAAACGGAAATATCCCCATCTCTTCTCAACTGCCGATGCAAACGAGGAAACTACCTAAAAACTTCGGGACGAAGTTTTCAATAACGGGGAGGTACTATAACGACCCTCATTTTTTCCATTCTATATTTTTCCAATATTAAAAGCCCAAACAATATAATTAAAACTTAATGATTAAACTTTAATCAACAATTGTTAAGTGTTAAGAGTTAGAAAACATATTAATTAACTTTGTACAAAAATTGACAAGTTAATAAAAGATGAAAATAATAAACTGTTAGTCGACACTCACTGCTAATTAAAATTTATGCATTTATGTAATATTATAACTAATAACCTATAAGTAATAAATAAAAAGTGACATTTATATAAATAATAAAACAATTGGGAACTAAATATATACAAGTCATGAATTAGTAAAAAGAAAATAATACTTATCATGTAGTAAATGTAAAAATAATAATAATAATAATAATAGTAATAATAATGAGACTAAAAAAATCTTACATCCTTATGTTGACTAAAAATAAAGTGTAAACTAGTACATCCTTATGTTGACTAATTATAAACTAGTACCACCTATTGTTGACTAAAAATTATAAAACAAAATAAAATCATTAATTAGAACATCCTTATGTTGACTAACACTCTAATACTTGCACTATATAAACACCTAGTTTCTCATTCACAAATCACACCAAAATCCTCTCTCAAAAACAATCTCTCCCTCTCCCTCTCTTGTGGTATTCGGATCTTCAAGCTTGTTCTTCGTGTTCTTCAAGAATCTTCAAGGAGTTCTTCAAGATTTTCAAGGCTTTGATCTTCCATCTTCATCGTGTTCATCTTTTCTTTGTTAATTATCTTGAATCTTCAAAGGTATAACATAAACCCTAAACTATTTACATAAACTTTGATCTTTGATAATTCATATTCATATTATAAACTTGTTATTCATAAGTATATACATAAACACACCTAGATTTATATATACATATATACATGTAAAAAAAAATATTTATATATATATATATATATATATATACATATATATACGAATTATATATACATATACATATTAAAACCTTAAACCCTAATTACACCTAAACTATAATTCTTAAACCCTAATTAATTAAACTCTAAACATTTATGAAACCCTAGGACATTAATTACTAAACCCTAGTTATTAATTACTACTTTAATTAACTAACCCTAATTAATGAAACCCTAATACTACTTATACTAGTACTTAACATGTATACACTATTACTATTACTAGCACCTATAACCTACTAATTATATTGTAGCACAAAAACATTTTGGGATATGTATTAGAGATGTATAGATCTTCGAACTTTCTTGACGAATGGTTTCTACGAGATTCTAGGCAGAGGGTTTGGATTTCCGATTTAAAGGGTCCTATGGCTCAAGCCCCTAGATCTAAATTAGCCATTCGAAGGGAAAGGGGTGATTGGAAGCTTATCTAATACGGCAAGTATCCTAAAATGGAAACACTCATAAAAGTAGAAACTCTCTAGTCATAGAAACTTAGTAAAATAAGAAACTTTCTAAAAATAGAAACTTTATAAAAATAGTAACTTACTAGGAATAGAAACTTAGTAAAACAAACTATACTTAAACACATACTTAAACTTAAACATGGGCAAAACACTTAACTACTCTTAAATGTCAATAGGTTGACTTTCCTGCTCACTCGTTCAACTCTCTATTCTGAGGAATAACTCTCTCTACTTACTAAGGTGAATTCATAGCCCCACTCTTTATTGCTAGCAAACTTATTTAACTTTTTGGGGTGAGACACATGCTGCTTTTACTATTTACAATTTAGACACAAGTACCAACTGTTAAAACTATGCTATACCCGGCTATGTCCGACTAAGTCCCTACAGTTATATTTTTAAGTGCTGCGGCATGCTTATTTATTGGGGGTAGGCCTATCGGGAGTAACGTCCCCGATACATTTGACTAAGTCTTTGTATTACTTGATAATGAAATTAAACCGACAAGTAGAACTAACTTGTCATGGGGCAAACTTGAACGTTTAGTCTAAATATCACGCACTGGCATAACTTTTGGATCTGCGAGATCTACTTTTTGATCCTGCGGGAGATCAACTTTACAACTAAATCTTGTGGTCTAAAAACAACGATAACTACTTTTGTTAAACCTATGAACTTCACTCAACCTTTTTGGTTGACACTTTAGCATGTTTTGTCTCAGGTGCTGTTTGATTCAAGCTTTCTTATCTACTACTTATGTGATGCTACTTGGACTTAGGATCAAGAGATATCGCATTTATTACTTCTGCATATGAACAATTACTTTATCGTTATTTCCATTATCGTTATTATAACATATTTATATTTGGTTCTAGATCATCATCTTTATTCATGATGTCATTATATGAAAAATTCTTATCAATATTTGTCATTCCGTTTCGGTTCCATAATATTGCATAATTTATTGCAATTTCTGTATTTATTATCAATATCCTCTGCAGAAGGAGTATTGATATTTGGTTCTTCTTGAACACTTTATTTTACCTCATTATCAGCTGATTTTATTTTTGAGGATTTTTATCTTCGGAACCAATTGATCTTCCACGTTTCATACGTGGCAAAGACTCAAGAGTGATATTATTGCCAGTCTTTGATATTGGTTAATTTATTTCATAAAGAAACGTTACTAATATCAAATAAACCAACATATTATAATACGCCCAAACAACCTTGCCACTCAATATTGATTAATAGCTACCAATAGTACTAGTATAATACGAGATTTCATTTTGTGATCAACATATTAAAAAGTTTATGATTAATCATAACATAGTAGTTAAATTCTTAAACCAACATAACCCCTTGGATAGCAGTAATAAGTCTAACATAGTACTTAATATGGATCTCGTATGGAAAAAGTATGAGTAAAGAGAGAAAGGAAGAAACACTATGGATGTAAGTGTGAGAAATGGTACGTCTTTACAAGCATAACTCATGGGTATTTATACTACAAAAAGATACTATGGAAGTGACCCCAAGTTGACTATAAAATTGTACCAAAATTGACTATCCATACTTGCATTATTGTAGTTCCATACTTGCACAATTATTATCATAACACTCCCCCTTGGATAGCAATTTTGTTTGTTAAAGATCAACTGTAAGTTACTGCCTCGTTAAAAACCTTGGCCAAAGAAAAACCCAGTGGGATAAAAACTTTAGCTAAGGGAAAAAGAGTGCAGCATATAGTTGACTCCCCCTCAAGTAGACATTGCTGAGCTGTTACATCTTTTGAACTTGCCTCATGCCAATATTGTGAACATGCGTTCTGAAAATAGCAGTTGAAAGTGCTTTGGTGAAAAGATCAGCAGAGTTTTGATGGATTGAACATATATCATTTCAATCTAGTTGTCCTTAATGATGTCTTGAGTGTATGAGAAGAATCTAGGAGGTATGTGTTTTGTTCGGTCACTTTTGATATATCATTCTTTCATTTGTGCTATGCAAGCTGCATTATCTTCATAGATAGATGTTGGACTTTTATCGGGTTCTAGTCCACAAGAATAAGTAATGAGTTGTGTCATTGATCTCAACCAAAAACATTCCCAAGTAGCTTCATGTAATGCAATCACTTCGGCATGATTTGATGATGTTGCAACAAGTGTTTGTTTTTTAGAACGCCATGATATTGCAGTACCTCCATTTAGGAATACATATCCAGTTTGAGATTTAGCTTTATGTGGATCAGATAAATAACCTGCATCTGCATAACCAACCAAAACTTGTTTTGATTCGTTAGAATAAAATAATCCTAAATCGGTAGTTCCTCGAAGGTATCGAAATATGTGTTTGATCTCATTCCAGTGTCTTTTGGTAGGAGCAGAGCTGAACCTTACCAACAAATTAACTGCAAAAGAAATGTCAGGTCTTGTATAATTTGTAAGATATACATAAGAGCTCCAATTGCCCTAAGTTATGGTACTTCTGGTCCCAGAATATCTTCATGATCTTCACATGGACGAAATGGATCAGCTTCAACATTGAGTGATCTAACAACCATAGGAGTACTTAATGGTTTTGTCTTGTCCATATTAAAATGTTTCAAAATCTTTTCAGTATATGTTGTTTGATGTACAAGTAAACCATTAGGCATATGCTCAATTTGTAAACCAAGGTAATACTTGGTTTTTCCGAGATCTTTCATTTCAAATTCTTTCTTTAGAAGTTGAATGGCTTCATGGATCTCTTTATTTGTACCTATGATGTTAAGATCATCAACATAGATAGCTATGATCACATATCTGGATGTTGTTTTCTTAATGAAAACACAAGGGCAAGTAAGATTATTTGTATACCATTTGCTTATCAAGTAATAACTTAATCGGTTATACCACATACGTCCCGATTGTTTTAACCCATATAAAGATCTTTGTAATTTAATCGAATACATTTCTTTGGGTTTTGCATTTGATGCTTCTGGTACCTTAAATCCTTCAGGTATCTTCATATATATATCACTATCAAGTGATCCATATAGATAAGCAGTCACAACATCCATGAGATGCATTTCTAAATTTTTAGAAACTGTCAGGCTGATTAAGTATCTAAAAGTAATTGCATCCATAACAGGAGAATAAGTTTTCTCATAATCAATTCCTGGTCTTTGAGAGAAATCTTGAGTTACAAGTCTGACGTTACCTTGTAAGTTCATTTTTCTTATTTCCTTTTCGAATTAAAATTCATTTGTATCCCATACATTTCACATCTTTAAAAGTGATAATGATTGATCCGAAAACTTTTCTTTTATTGAGAGATTCTAATTCAGCTCGTATTGCTCCTTTCAATTGAGCTCAGTCATGTATATTTTGACACTCAATGACAAATTTTGGTTCTAGATCATCATCTTTATTCATGATGTCATTATATGAAAAATTCTTATCAATATTTGTCATTCCGTTTCGGTTCCATAATATTGCATAATTTATTGCAATTTCTGTATTTATTATCAATATCCTCTGCAGAAGGAGTATTGATATTTGGTTCTTCTTGAACACTTTATTTTACCTCATTATCAGCTGATTTTATTTTTGAGGATTTTTATCTTCGGAACCAATTGATCTTCCACGTTTCATACGTGGCAAAGACTCAAGAGTGATATTATTGCCAGCTTTTGGAATTTCAATTCGAGCTGGAGCATTTACTGCTATTATATATGATTTAGTCACTCTTTTTGTATCTTTAAATGCAACACGTAATCGATTTGCAAGTTTCTTGCATATGCATTATTTTTGAACTTTCGTTTCACATTTTTTTGTGCGAGGATCAAGATACCTTAATTGATGTTCACACCATGAAACATCATTTTATTTTTTTTTTTTTTCATTTCTCCCCCTAATCTAGGAAATAATTTTTTTCATTAAAATGACAATTAGCAAAACGTGCTGTAAAAACATATAGTGATATTGGTTTATAATGCATATTTAACTGTTTTACAATATTAAGAATGGAAAAACATTATGTGATGCTACCTGGACTTATGGGGTGAGACACATGCTTGCTTTTAAATTTTTAACATGCAATATTTTAATAACTGTTTTACAATATTTATATACGTGAATTTCATAGCCCCACTTTTTACTATTTCATTACTGTTTTGAAACTATGGGGTGAGACACATGCTTGATTTTTAAATTTTTAACATGCAATATTTTAATAACTGTTTTACAATATTTATATACGTGAATTTCATAGCCCCACTTTTTACTATTTCATTACTGTTTTGAAACTATGGGGTGAGACACATGCTTGCTTTTAAATTTTTAACATGCAATATTTTAATAACTGTTTTACAATATTTATATACGTGAATTTCATAGCCCCACTTTTTACTATTTCATTACTGTTTTGAAACTATGGGGTGAGACACATGCTTGATTTTTAAATTTTTAACATGCAATATTTTAATAACTGTTTTACAATATTTATATACGTGAATTTCATAGCCCCACTTTTTACTATTTCATTACTGTTTTGAAACTATGGGGTGAGACACATGCTTGCTTTTAAATTTTTAACATGCAATATTTTAATAACTGTTTTACAATATTTATATACGTGAATTCATAGCCCCAATTTTTACTGTTTCATAATTGTTCTATAACTTTTAGGGTGAGAATACATGCACAACTTTTATAACTGTTTTACACGTATTAACTATTAAACTGTGATATGTTGGGCTATGACCAGCAAGCCCCCAACCGATAAGTATAAACGCATGTTTAGTCACTCATTTAATTGTGTCTAAATTACTTTAATAACCAATATGTCTCACCCCATACGTGGCAAGTATCCTAACAGTGTAAACTTTATTAAAACTTAATTAAAACTTAATTTATATTGCATATTTTTATATTTTTAAAAATAAGGGAAAATGTCAATGGTTTAAAAGCAAACTTGAATGTTTATGATTAAAATATCTTCTACTACGTGTCTCATTTAGTATTGTTCTCGTATTATAATATGTTGGTTTATTTGTTACAGTATAAATATGTTGGTTTATAGTGATTATTCCATTCGAAGGTAGTAACGTTATAGATATTAATCATTTATATAGTTTAGTAATTAATGACCATATGAAACGGAAATATCCCCATCTCTTCTCAACTGCTGATGCAAACGAGGAAACTACCTAAAAACTTCGGGACGAAGTTTTCAATAACGGGGAGGTACTATAACGACCCTCATTTTTTCCATTCTATATTTTTCCAATATTAAAAGCCCAAACAATATAATTAAAACTTAATGATTAAACTTTAATCAACAATTGTTAAGTGTTAAGAGTTAGAAAACATATTAATTAACTTTGTACAAAAATTGACAAGTTAATAAAAGATGAAAATAATAAACTGTTAGTCAACACTCACTGCTAATTAAAATTTATGCATTTATGTAATATTATAACTAATAACCTATAAGTAATAAATAAAAAGTGACATTTATATAAATAATAAAACAATTGGGAACTAAATATATACAAGTCATGAATTAGTAAAAAGAAAATAATACTTATCATGTAGTAAATGTAAAAATAATAATAATAATAATAGTAATAATAATGAGACTAAAAAAATCTTACATCCTTATGTTGACTAAAAATAAAGTGTAAACTAGTACATCCTTATGTTGACTAATTATAAACTAGTACCACCTATTGTTGACTAAAAATTATAAAACAAAATAAAATCATTAATTAGAACATCCTTATGTTGACTAACACTCTAATACTTGCACTATATAAACACCTAGTTTCTCATTCACAAATCACACCAAAATCCTCTCTCAAAAACAATCTCTCCCTCTCCCTCTCTTGTGGTATTCGGATCTTCAAGCTTGTTCTTCGTATTCTTCAAGAATCTTCAAGGAGTTCTTCAAGATTTTCAAGGCTTTGATCTTCCATCTTCATCGTGTTCATCTTTTCTTTGTTAATTATCTTGAATCTTCAAAGGTATAACATAAACCCTAAACTATTTACATAAACTTTGATCTTTGATAATTCATATTCATATTATAAACTTGTTATTCATAAGTATATACATAAACACACCTAGATTTATATATACATATATACATGTAAAAAAAATATTTTTTTTATATATATATATATATATATATATACATATATATACGAATTATATATACATATACATATTAAAACCTTAAACCCTAATTACACCTAAACTATAATTCTTAAACCCTAATTAATTAAACTCTAAACATTTATGAAACCCTAGGACATTAATTACTAAACCCTAGTTATTAATTACTACTTTAATTAACTAACCCTAATTAATGAAACCCTAATACTACTTATACTAGTACTTAACATGTGTACACTATTACTATTACTAGCACCTATAACCTACTAATTATATTGTAGCACAAAAACATTTTGGGATATGTATTAGAGATGTATAGATCTTCGAACTTTCTTGACGAATGGTTTCTACGAGATTCTAGGCAGAGGGTTTGGATTTCCGATTTAAAGGGTCCTATGGCTCAAGCCCCTAGATCTAAATTAGCCATTCGAAGGGAAAGGGGTGATTGGAAGCTTATCTAATACGGCAAGTATTCTAAAATGGAAACACTCATAAAAGTAGAAACTCTCTAGTCATAGAAACTTAGTAAAATAAGAAACTTTCTAAAAATAGAAACTTTATAAAAATAGTAACTTACTAGGAATAGAAACTTAGTAAAACAAACTATACTTAAACACATACTTAAACTTAAACATGGGCAAAACACTTAACTACTCTTAAATGTCAATAGGTTGACTTTCCTGCTCACTCGTTCAACTCTCTATTCCGAGGAATAACTCTCTCTACTTACTAAGGTGAATTCATAGCCCCACTCTTTATTGCTAGCAAACTTATTTAACTTATTTGGGGTGAGACACATGCTGCTTTTACTATTTACAATTTAGACACAAGTACCAACTGCTAAAACTATGCTATACCCGGCTACGTCCGACTAAGTCCCTACAGTGATATTTTTAAGTGCTGCGGCATGCTTATTTATTGGGGGTAGGCCTATCGGGAGTAACGTCCCCGATACATTTGACTCAGTCTTTGTATTACTTGATAATGAAATTTAAACCGACAAGGACAGACACAACTTGTCATGGGGCAAACTTGAACGTTTAGTCTAAATATCACGCACTGGCATAACTTTTGGATCTGCGAGATCTACTTTTTGATCCTGCGGGAGATCAACTTTACAACTAAATCTTGTGGTCTAAAAACAACGATAACTACTTTTGTTAAACCTATGAACTTCACTCAACCTTTTTGGTTGACACTTTAGCATGTTTTGTCTCAGGTGCTGTTTGATTCAAGCTTTCTTATCTACTACTTATGTGATGCTACTTGGACTTAGGATCAAGAGATATCGCATTTATTACTTCTGCATATGAACAATTACTTTATCGTTATTTCCATTATTGTAACGACATTTCATTTTCCGCTGCGTACTCAATAAAGTTAAATTTTCTCATTTAGTATTGTTCTCGTATTATAATATGTTGGTTTATTTGATATTAGTAACGTTTCTTCCAGACCCTATTGGGAGGTCGTTACATCATCTTTCAATATCAAAATAATAATAATGAAACACAAGATTTAATAATAATGTTCAACCTCCATTTAGTAAACTGTTTTATAGTAAATGTATATACATATTAAATTGTTCAACGTATTATAATATGTTGTTCATATGCAGAAGTAATAAATGCGATATCTCTTGATCCTAAGTCCAAGTAGCATCACATAAGTAGTAGATAAGAAAGCTTGAATCAAACAGCACCTGAGACAAAACATGCTAAAGTGTCAACCAAAAAGGTTGAGTGAAGTTCATAGGTTTAACAAAAGTAGTTATCATTGTTTTTAGACCACAAGATTTAGTTGTAAAGTTGATCTCCCGCAGGATCAAAAAGTAGATCTCGCAGATCCAAAAGTTATGCCAGTGCGTGATATTTAGACTAAACGTTCAAGTTTGCCCCATGACAAGTTGTGTCTGTCCTTGTCGGTTTAATTTCATTATCAAGTAATACAAAGACTTAGTCAAATGTATCGGGGACGTTACTCCCGATAGGCCTACCCCCAATAAATAAGCATGCCGCAGCACTTAAAAATATCACTGTAGGGACTTAGTCGGACGTAGCCGGGTATAGCATAGTTTTAGCAGTTGGTACTTGTGTCTAAATTGTAAATAGTAAAAGCAGCATGTGTCTCACCCCAAATAAGTTAAATAAGTTTGCTAGCAATAAAGAGTGGGGCTATGAATTCACCTTAGTAAGTAGAGAGAGTTATTCCTCGGAATAGAGAGTTGAACGAGTGAGCAGGAAAGTCAACCTATTGACATTTAAGAGTAGTTAAGTGTTTTGCCCATGTTTAAGTTTAAGTATGTGTTTAAGTATAGTTTGTTTTACTAAGTTTCTATTCCTAGTAAGTTACTATTTTTATAAAGTTTCTATTTTTAGAAAGTTTCTTATTTTACTAAGTTTCTATGACTAGAGAGTTTCTACTTTTATGAGTGTTTCCATTTTAGAATACTTGCCGTATTAGATAAGCTTCCAATCACCCCTTTCCCTTCGAATGGCTAATTTAGATCTAGGGGCTTGAGCCATAGGACCCTTTAAATCGGAAATCCAAACCCTCTGCCTAGAATCTCGTAGAAACCATTCGTCAAGAAAGTTCGAAGATCTATACATCTCTAATACATATCCCAAAATGTTTTTGTGCTACAATATAATTAGTAGGTTATAGGTGCTAGTAATAGTAATAGTGTATACATGTTAAGTACTAGTATAAGTAGTATTAGGGTTTCATTAATTAGGGTTAGTTAATTAAAGTAGTAATTAATAACTAGGGTTTAGTAATTAATGTCCTAGGGTTTCATAAATGTTTAGAGTTTAATTAATTAGGGTTTAAGAATTATAGTTTAGGTGTAATTAGGGTTTAAGGTTTTAATATGTATATGTATATATAATTCGTATATATATGTATATATATATATATATATAAAAATATTTTTTTTACATGTATATATGTATATATAAATCTAGGTGTGTTTATGTATATACTTATGAATAACAAGTTTATAATATGAATATGAATTATCAAAGATTAAAGTTTATGTAAATAGTTTAGGGTTTATGTTATACCTTTGAAGATTCAAGATAATTAACAAAGAAAAGATGAACACGATGAAGATGGAAGATCAAAGCCTTGAAAATCTTGAAGAACTCCTTGAAGATTCTTGAAGAACACGAAGAAAAAGCTTGAAGATCCGAATACCACAAGAGAGGGAGAGGGAGAGATTGTTTTTGAGAGAGGATTTTGGTGTGATTTGTGAATGAGAAACTAGGTGTTTATATAGTGCAAGTATTAGAGTGTTAGTCAACATAAGGATGTTCTAATTAATGATTTTATTTTGTTTTATAATTTTTAGTCAACAATAGGTGGTACTAGTTTATAATTAGTCAACATAAGGATGTACTAGTTTACACTTTATTTTTAGTCAACATAAGGATGTAAGATTTTTTTAGTCTCATTATTATTACTATTATTATTATTATTATTTTTACATTTACTACATGATAAGTATTATTTTCTTTTTACTAATTCATGACTTGTATATATTTAGTTCCCAATTGTTTTATTATTTATATAAATGTCACTTTTTATTTATTACTTATAGGTTATTAGTTATAATATTACATAAATGCATAAATTTTAATTAGCAGTGAGTGTTGACTAACAGTTTATTATTTTCATCTTTTATTAACTTGTCAATTTTTGTACAAAGTTAATTAATATGTTTTCTAACTCTTAACACTTAACAATTGTTGATTAAAGTTTAATCATTAAGTTTTAATTATATTGTTTGGGCTTTTAATATTGGAAAAATATAGAATGGAAAAAATGAGGGTCGTTATAGTACCTCCCCGTTATTGAAAACTTCGTCCCGAAGTTTTTAGGTAGTTTCCTCGTTTGCATCAGCAGTTGAGAAGAGATGGGGATATTTCCGTTTCATATGGTCTTTGCGTTCCCAGGTATATTCGGGGCCTCTACGCGAATTCCAACAGACTTTAACGATAGGTATATTGCTTTTACGCGTTTGTTTGACCTCTCCTTCCATGATTTCTATAGGTTATTCAACGAAGTGCATTTTATCATTAATGCGAATATCATTCAAAATGATGATGTTATACAAGTCATTTCAGTAAATTGGATACATGAAATGTGTTATGAATAGTACTGAGCTCATTTAAAACCTTGAGCATTTTATGCCACAATATTAGGGCAGACAAACAAAGAGGAGTTCGTGAAAATCACAGTCATGAAATTTGATAGAGATCTTCATTGTTTACAACAAGAATATTTTAATGATGAATATAAGTTGAAAAATAAAGTTTTATCACTATTGAATAATATGGATAAAACGATTCGTTTATAGGAAGAGTATAAATGAAGCTATCATAAAAGAGTGAAATGAGAAAATTAAATGTTCGCCTTAACTTTTGACGTAGTCACGATTGATTTCCGGAATTCAAGGAATTAAAGGAAATCTTCGTAATCTATAAGATTTGATTCTCCGGTATTTACGAAATTTTGAGATTTGTTTGATTAAATGCGGTGATTTGCCTCGATTGATGTGTTTGGAATTTTGCTATAAATTAGCTTCTTTCGTTTCATTATCTTCACCACTTCTATACTTTCTTTCTCAATTCAAACTTCCAAAAGATTAAGAAAATGCTTAATCCAGTTCTGATCCTGGTTATTATATTGACCATCTATGCAGTCATTCTTCTTTTTCTTTTACCGCCAGAGGAATCTGTTTACTTCTACTATGCTCTTGGGGTTATAGTGTTTTTAATTATCCCGTGTCTTTATATTGCTATACGCATTGATATACACGGTTTGTAATTTCGGAGTCGTTATCGGGCTTTATATTTTCCCTTATATGTCGGAGCTTTATGCTTTTGTTTCTTCTTCCCGACTTCAAGTCAAGCGAGTAATGGTCCAGAATTCATAGGTATGAAGTTTCGAATGATCATAATATATAAAGTAGAAAGGAAATGTAATAGCACGATTTGATTTGTCATATTACCAGAATATCCGGAAAAGACCGAATCATCAAGAAAAATATGTTCTTGATATATTTAGAGGTTAAATAGAATGTAAGAGTCGTGTAACATGGAAAATGATGATTATAAAATCTATGAATCATCATCTTCCATTAAAAACTTAGCATGACTTACTGTAATATAATCACGTTGGCCTGACGTCATTATATTATACTAACTCATGCTTCAATTCCCAACACTTCTTCAAAGCATTTATAATTTAAACTCGAATTTTACAGAATATAGAAACTAAAACAGTTTCCTTTATAAAGATATCGCAAAGAGATACTTAATTGCGGACATGAATCGTTATGAAGATATCTTTCGAAATATAGAGGATATTTATGATGATATTTTGGAATTTCTAAGTTCGAAAGTTGATGAAGAAAAATTTTCCGCAAGCTTTTAACATGACTTCGGAGCAAGATATTCTCTAAAGATTTCACCGGATCCAAAATTACCTGGATTCTTTGAATATAGGGTTTGGCCCTTGTGTTTGTCCTTGGTCTCCTCCATGGTTAGCTCAATCCGTTTTTCAGTTCCAAATTTTCTTTTGAGCTTTTCCAACGTACCATTCTTTATTATCAAACTGTTGGCCCTTAAGACCATCTACAATTTTTCTGTTTCCTCTACATTTAATGCATCCATATTTGAATCATCGGTTATCAATCCGAAATGGTTTCAAGAAATTTCATTTTTAGATGATTAAACGCTGATTGCGATCGTCAAGATTCAAAGGATGTTTTCAAGAATTTTGAATTTGAAGTGTTTAAGCGTAAGATGCATCCATCAATGGATCTAACGGTTGACGAAGAAATGTTGTGATTTTCAAAAGTAAGGAATGGTAAGTTCGGTGGTTTGATTTGATAATTCATCATAGAATACGAATGAAAATAATTCATGAATGTAGTGATCTTTAGGAAGATAACACTTGCTAAAGCTTTACTTAAGTTCCGATATGTCAAAATCAGAGTATGTAACTGAATTTGTATGAAAATGGTTTTTCTTTGGTGAACATATACATATATCATGTGAATGTAAGTAGTATAGTTAACAACTGCTGAATCAGAATGGAAGAATGCACAATGTAACATATTTATATGAGATATGAATATCTCTCGGGTTTTACCTACCCGTTAAAATATTTTTTTACAATTAACAGTTTGTACAAAAGAGAAGATATACGTTCATATATGTATTCTTCAGATGTAATCATGGTTTTAATGAGCTAATATAATATTAAACTCATTTGATTTGTTGTTGAAACGAGAATAAATAATCTCCAAAACCTTAGAGATTTCATAATTGTCGTGAAATATTTCGCTAATGAAGTTATGAATTAATACTTCATCGTTCATTGTTATTGATATACTTCGGTATATGATGTTGGTGCTCTTGGAATTCTTGTGAAATTCATAAGGCACTAATGATATTTTCTAGAAAGTTTCGAGTACATCGAAAATTAAAGTATACAATCAATCATGTATTTGAGTAATACACTTGGTTTATTACGAAATGGAGTTTATTGTATTGAAGCAATGATTAACGATTGTTAAGTTATTAACAAAAGATGTACATCATAGCATATTGTGATATGAATTAACCATGTAGTACATACTAGTTAAGATTCACACGTAATAGCTTAGTACGAAAAGATTTATTATTGTTCCAATCCATATATATAAAGTATACATATGTAATTCTTCAGGAAGAATGAGTCAATACATCTTAACTCATTATTACTAATATTCCTTGGTATCTATGGGGCGTATGATGTTGATGTTTGAGGTACTGAGTGTGATGTTGAGGCTTGGAATGCGGATGTTGTCGTTGGTGAAGCTGGTGATGTTGGTGGTGATGTTGGTGGTGATGCCGATGTTACTGGTGGTACTGGTTATGCTGCTGGTGCTGCTGCTGGTGTTCGTAGGTTTCGCACCATATTCTCCAGAGCCACTACTCGAGCGCGAAGCTCGTTGACTTCTTCTATTATTCCGGGATGATTGGCGGTTCGGACAAGTGGATGAATAAGATCTAAAATTTTAGATATTATATATTCGTGACTGGATATCCTGGAAATGAGGGTGAAAATAGTGTTCCGAACGGGTTCGCCAGTAAGTGCTTCAGGTTCTTCACCAAGAGGTGAATTCGGTTGGTGGAAGGGATCACCTTCTTCTTGTCTCCATTGATTAAGTTTACTACGAACCCATCCCCAATTCATCCAAAATAGATGATGGCTGATTGGTTGGTTCATTCCGGTTACGCTGCCATTGAAGCTCGAAGAGTTCGAGGAATCCATATTATGTGTTTGGAATTAGGGTTTTTGATATGAGATTAGTGTTGAATACTGGATGATATATTCGTCTCCTCGAATACGTGTATATAGTAAAAAGATTTCCGTAATTTACGGAGGGAATTTAGGAAAAGTGTTAGACAAAATCTATTGGGATAGATACGATAAGATATAATAAGATATGATGTGTCTATACTTTAATAATGGCAGTATGACGTGTCGAGATCATAAAGTGATAAGTATGTAATCTAATAATCTTTTGATTAAAGACTTTCAATTCGTATACTGTGATAACCCAATGACATTTTTCGATTCACAAACCGATGCATAAAGGCATAAGGCATATAGGTACGTGATATAACAGGGAGTTATATACGTTTGTGTGTGAGTAATAACAATTATAAGAGTTTCAAAATCATGGATAATATTTCATGTAATACATATGTAATACACATAACCATGATAGATGACTTATGAATGTCAAGAATTTCTGAAATCATTGTGTCGCATTTAGATGCGGTGGTGTAATTGGATAGTACTCAGGAAAGTGATCAGAGTTCTTAGATTAGCTCGGCATTCTAAGATAAGTAAAGCTTCTAAAGTATAGTGTAGCATTTAACAGTTAAAGGCAACAATTAAAGGCACTATGGTCAAGAAAAGTTGTAGTCCTACATTAGGAAAGAGACTTTGATTAGAATCTTTAAGTTAAGTTTGGTAAAGCATGATTGTTAAGATTATAAGGCAATCCTAAGTGCTTTAAGTGTAAGGCAGGAAAGGTTATAGTTTCCTAGATTGCTAAGGCACCCTAGCTAGCAAGTAAGGCACACATAAAATTGCAATCCTGGTTCTCTATAACAGCCTGGTTATGCTCTGATACCAATCTGTAACGTCCTCCCAATAGGGTCTGGAAGAAACGTTACTAATATCAAATAAACCAACATATTATAATACGAGAACAATACTAAATGAGAAAATTTAACTTTATTGAGTACGCAGCGGAAAATGAAATGTCGTTACAATAATGGAAATAACGATAAAGTAATTGTTCATATGCAGAAGTAATAAATGCGATATCTCTTGATCCTAAGTCCAAGTAGCATCACATAAGTAGTAGATAAGAAAGCTTGAATCAAACAGCACCTGAGACAAAACATGCTAAAGTGTCAACTAAAAAGGTTGAGTGAAGTTCATAGGTTTAACAAAAGTAGTTATCATTGTTTTTAGACCACAAGATTTAGTTGTAAAGTTGATCTCCCGCAGGATCAAAAAGTAGATCTCGCAGATCCAAAAGTTATGCCAGTGCGTGATATTTAGACTAAACGTTCAAGTTTGCCCCATGACAAGTTGTGTCTGTCCTTGTCGGTTTAATTTCATTATCAAGTAATACAAAGACTTAGTCAAATGTATCGGGGACGTTACTCCCGATAGGCCTACCCCCAATAAATAAGCATGCCGCAGCACTTAAAAATATCACTGTAGGGACTTTGTCGGACGTAGCCGGGTATAGCATAGTTTTAGCAGTTGGTACTTGTGTCTAAATTGTAAATAGTAAAAGCAGCATGTGTCTCACCCCAAATAAGTTAAATAAGTTTGCTAGCAATAAAGAGTGGGGCTATGAATTCACCTTAGTAAGTAGAGAGAGTTATTCCTCGGAATAGAGAGTTGAACGAGTGAGCAGGAAAGTCAACCTATTGACATTTAAGAGTAGTTAAGTGTTTTGCCCATGTTTAAGTTTAAGTATGTGTTTAAGTATAGTTTGTTTTACTAAGTTTCTATTCCTAGTAAGTTACTATTTTTATAAAGTTTCTATTTTTAGAAAGTTTCTTATTTTACTAAGTTTCTATGACTAGAGAGTTTCTACTTTTATGAGTGTTTCCATTTTAGAATACTTGCCGTATTAGATAAGCTTCCAATCACCCCTTTCCCTTCGAATGGCTAATTTAGATCTAGGGGCTTGAGCCATAGGACCCTTTAAATCGGAAATCCAAACCCTCTGCCTAGAATCTCGTAGAAACCATTCGTCAAGAAAGTTCGAAGATCTATACATCTCTAATACATATCCCAAAATGTTTTTGTGCTACAATATAATTAGTAGGTTATAGGTGCTAGTAATAGTAATAGTGTATACATGTTAAGTACTAGTATAAGTAGTATTAGGGTTTCATTAATTAGGGTTAGTTAATTAAAGTAGTAATTAATAACTAGGGTTTAGTAATTAATGTCCTAGGGTTTCATAAATGTTTAGAGTTTAATTAATTAGGGTTTAAGAATTATAGTTTAGGTGTAATTAGGGTTTAAGGTTTTAATATGTATATGTATATATAATTCGTATATATATGTATATATATATATATATATATAAAAATATTTTTTTTACATGTATATATGTATATATAAATCTAGGTGTGTTTATGTATATACTTATGAATAACAAGTTTATAATATGAATATGAATTATCAAAGATTAAAGTTTATGTAAATAGTTTAGGGTTTATGTTATACCTTTGAAGATTCAAGATAATTAACAAAGAAAAGATGAACACGATGAAGATGGAAGATCAAAGCCTTGAAAATCTTGAAGAACTCCTTGAAGATTCTTGAAGAACACGAAGAAAAAGCTTGAAGATCCGAATACCACAAGAGAGGGAGAGGGAGAGATTGTTTTTGAGAGAGGATTTTGGTGTGATTTGTGAATGAGAAACTAGGTGTTTATATAGTGCAAGTATTAGAGTGTTAGTCAACATAAGGATGTTCTAATTAATGATTTTATTTTGTTTTATAATTTTTAGTCAACAATAGGTGGTACTAGTTTATAATTAGTCAACATAAGGATGTACTAGTTTACACTTTATTTTTAGTCAACATAAGGATGTAAGATTTTTTTAGTCTCATTATTATTACTATTATTATTATTATTATTTTTACATTTACTACATGATAAGTATTATTTTCTTTTTACTAATTCATGACTTGTATATATTTAGTTCCCAATTGTTTTATTATTTATATAAATGTCACTTTTTATTTATTACTTATAGGTTATTAGTTATAATATTACATAAATGCATAAATTTTAATTAGCAGTGAGTGTTGACTAACAGTTTATTATTTTCATCTTTTATTAACTTGTCAATTTTTGTACAAAGTTAATTAATATGTTTTCTAACTCTTAACACTTAACAATTGTTGATTAAAGTTTAATCATTAAGTTTTAATTATATTGTTTGGGCTTTTAATATTGGAAAAATATAGAATGGAAAAAATGAGGGTCGTTATAGATAATAATAATAATAATAGTAATAATAATGAGAACAATACTAAATGAGAAAATTTAACTTTATTGAGTACGCAGCGGAAAATGAAATGTCGTTACAATAATGGAAATAACGATAAAGTAATTGTTCATATGCAGAAGTAATAAATGCGATATCTCTTGATCCTAAGTCCAAGTAGCATCACATAAGTAGTAGATAAGAAAGCTTGAATCAAACAGCACCTGAGACAAAACATGCTAAAGTGTCAACCAAAAAGGTTGAGTGAAGTTCATAGGTTTAACAAAAGTAGTTATCGTTGTTTTTAGACCACAAGATTTAGTTGTAAAGTTGATCTCCCGCAGGATCAAAAAGTAGATCTCGCAGATCCAAAAGTTATGCCAGTGCGTGATATTTAGACTAAACGTTCAAGTTTGCCCCATGACAAGTTGTGTCTGTCCTTGTCGGTTTAAATTTCATTATCAAGTAATACAAAGACTGAGTCAAATGTATCGGGGACGTTACTCCCGATAGGCCTACCCCCAATAAATAAGCATGCCGCAGCACTTAAAAATATCACTGTAGGGACTTAGTCGGACGTAGCCGGGTATAGCATAGTTTTAGCAGTTGGTACTTGTGTCTAAATTGTAAATAGTAAAAGCAGCATGTGTCTCACCCCAAATAAGTTAAATAAGTTTGCTAGCAATAAAGAGTGGGGCTATGAATTCACCTTAGTAAGTAGAGAGAGTTATTCCTCGGAATAGAGAGTTGAACGAGTGAGCAGGAAAGTCAACCTATTGACATTTAAGAGTAGTTAAGTGTTTTGCCCATGTTTAAGTTTAAGTATGTGTTTAAGTATAGTTTGTTTTACTAAGTTTCTATTCCTAGTAAGTTACTATTTTTATAAAGTTTCTATTTTTAGAAAGTTTCTTATTTTACTAAGTTTCTATGACTAGAGAGTTTCTACTTTTATGAGTGTTTCCATTTTAGAATACTTGCCGTATTAGATAAGCTTCCAATCACCCCTTTCCCTTCGAATGGCTAATTTAGATCTAGGGGCTTGAGCCATAGGACCCTTTAAATCGGAAATCCAAACCCTCTGCCTAGAATCTCGTAGAAACCATTCGTCAAGAAAGTTCGAAGATCTATACATCTCTAATACATATCCCAAAATGTTTTTGTGCTACAATATAATTAGTAGGTTATAGGTGCTAGTAATAGTAATAGTGTATACATGTTAAGTACTAGTATAAGTAGTATTAGGGTTTCATTAATTAGGGTTAGTTAATTAAAGTAGTAATTAATAACTAGGGTTTAGTAATTAATGTCCTAGGGTTTCATAAATGTTTAGAGTTTAATTAATTAGGGTTTAAGAATTATAGTTTAGGTGTAATTAGGGTTTAAGGTTTTAATATGTATATGTATATATAATTCGTATATATATGTATATATATATATATATATATATATATATATAAAAAAATATTTTTTTTACATGTATATATGTATATATAAATCTAGGTGTGTTTATGTATATACTTATGAATAACAAGTTTATAATATGAATATGAATTATCAAAGATCAAAGTTTATGTAAATAGTTTAGGGTTTATGTTATACCTTTGAAGATTCAAGATAATTAACAAAGAAAAGATGAACACGATGAAGATGGAAGATCAAAGCCTTGAAAATCTTGAAGAACTCCTTGAAGATTCTTGAAGAACACGAAGAACAAGCTTGAAGATCCGAATACCACAAGAGAGGGAGAGGGAGAGATTGTTTTTGAGAGAGGATTTTGGTGTGATTTGTGAATGAGAAACTAGGTGTTTATATAGTGCAAGTATTAGAGTGTTAGTCAACATAAGGATGTTCTAATTAATGATTTTATTTTGTTTTATAATTTTTAGTCAACAATAGGTGGTACTAGTTTATAATTAGTCAACATAAGGATGTACTAGTTTACACTTTATTTTTAGTCAACATAAGGATGTAAGATTTTTTTAGTCTCATTATTATTACTATTATTATTATTATTATTTTTACATTTACTACATGATAAGTATTATTTTCTTTTTACTAATTCATGACTTGTATATATTTAGTTCCCAATTGTTTTATTATTTATATAAATGTCACTTTTTATTTATTACTTATAGGTTATTAGTTATAATATTACATAAATGCATAAATTTTAATTAGCAGTGAGTGTTGACTAACAGTTTATTATTTTCATCTTTTATTAACTTGTCAATTTTTGTACAAAGTTAATTAATATGTTTTCTAACTCTTAACACTTAACAATTGTTGATTAAAGTTTAATCATTAAGTTTTAATTATATTGTTTGGGCTTTTAATATTGGAAAAATATAGAATGGAAAAAATGAGGGTCGTTATAGTACCTCCCCGTTATTGAAAACTTCGTCCCGAAGTTTTTAGGTAGTTTCCTCGTTTGCATCAGCAGTTGAGAAGAGATGGGGATATTTCCGTTTCATATGGTCTTTGCGTTCCCAGGTATATTCGGGGCCTCTACGCGAATTCCAACGGACTTTAACGATAGGTATATTGCTTTTACGCGTTTGTTTGACCTCTCCTTCCATGATTTCTATAGGTTATTCAACGAAGTGCATTTTATCATTAATGCGAATATCATTCAAAATGATGATGTTATACAAGTCATTTCAGTAAATTAGATACATGAAATGTGTTATGAATAGTACTGAGCTCATTTAAAACCTTGAGCATTTTATGCCACAATATTAGGGCAGACAAACAAAGAGGAGTTCATGAAAATCACAGTCATGAAATTTGATAGAGATCTTCATTGTTTACAACAAGAATATTTTAATGATGAATATAAGTTGAAAAATAAAGTTTTATCACTATTGAATAATATGGATAAAACGATTCGTTTATAGGAAGAGTATAAATGAAGCTATCATAAAAGAGTGAAATGAGAAAATTAAATGTTCGCCTTAACTTTTGACGTAGTCACGATTGATTTCCGGAATTCAAGGAATTAAAGGAAATCTTCGTAATCTATAAGATTTGATTCTCCGGTATTTACGAAATTTTGAGATTTGTTTGATTAAATGCGGTGATTTGCCTCGATTGATGTGTTTGGAATTTTGCTATAAATTAGCTTCTTTCGTTTCATTATCTTCACCACTTCTATACTTTCTTTCTCAATTCAAACTTCCAAAAGATTAAGAAAATGCTTAATCCAGTTCTGATCCTGGTTATTATATTGACCATCTATGCAGTCATTCTTCTTTTTCTTTTACCGCCAGAGGAATCTGTTTACTTCTACTATGCTCTTGGGGTTATAGTGTTTTTAATTATCCCGTGTCTTTATATTGCTATACGCATTGATATACACGGTTTGTAATTTCGGAGTCGTTATCGGGCTTTATATTTTCCCTTATATGTCGGAGCTTTATGCTTTTGTTTCTTCTTCCCGACTTCAAGTCAAGCGAGTAATGGTCCAGAATTCATAGGTATGAAGTTTCGAATGATCATAATATATAAAGTAGAAAGGAAAGGTAATAGCACGATTTGATTTGTCATATTACCAGAATATCCGGAAAAGACCGAATCATCAAGAAAAATATGTTCTTGATATATTTAGAGGTTAAATAGAATGTAAGAGTCGTGTAACATGGAAAATGATGATTATAAAATCTATGAATCATCATCTTCCATTAAAAACTTAGCATGACTTACTGTAATATAATCACGTTGGCCTGACGTCATTATATTATACTAACTCATGCTTCAATTCCCAACACTTCTTCAAAGCATTTATAATTTAAACTCGAATTTTACAGAATATAGAAACTAAAACAGTTTCCTTTATAAAGATATCGCAAAGAGATACTTAATTGCGGACATGAATCGTTATGAAGATATCTTTCGAAATATAGAGGATATTTATAATGATATTTTGGAATTTCTAAGTTCGAAAGTTGATGAAGAAAAATTTTCCGCAAGCTTTTAACATGACTTCGGAGCAAGATATTCTCTAAAGATTTCACCGGATCCAAAATTACCTGGATTCTTTGAATATAGGGTTTGGCCCTTGTGTTTGTCCTTGGTCTCCTCCATGGTTAGCTCAATCCGTTTTTTAGTTCCAAATTTTCTTTTGAGCTTTTCTAACGTACCATTCTTTATTATCAAACTGTTGGCCCTTAAGACCATCTACAATTTTTCTGTTTCCTCTGCATTTAATGCAGCCATATTTGAATCATCGGTTATCAATCCGAAATGGTTTCAAGAAATTTCATTTTTAGATGATTAAACGCTGATTGTGATAGATTCAAAGGATGTTTTCAAGAATTTTAAATTTGAAGTGTTTAAGCGTAAGATGCATCCATCAATGGATCTAACGGTTGACGAAGAAATGTTGTGATTTTCAAAAGTAAGGAATGGTAAGTTCGGTGGTTTGATTTGATAATTCATCATAGAATACGAATGAATATAATTCATGAATGTAGTGATCTTTAGGAAGATAACACTTGCTAAAGCTTTACTTAAGTTCCGATATGTCAAAATCAGAGTATGTAACTGAATTTGTATGAAAATGGTTTTTCTTTGGTGAACATATACATATATCATGTGAATGTAAGTAGTATAGTTAACAACTGCTGAATCAGAATGGAAGAATGTACAATGTAACATATTTATATGAGATATGAATATCTCTCGGGTTTTACCTACCCGTTAAAATATTTTTTACAATTAACAGTTTGTACAAAAGAGAAGATATACGTTCATATATGTATTCTTCAGAAGTAATCATGGTTTTAATGAGCTAATATAATATTAAACTCATTTGATTTGCTGTTGAAACGAGAATAAATAATCTCCAAAACCTTAGAGATTTCATAATTGTCGTGAAATATTTCGCTAATGAAGTTATGAATTAATACTTCATCGTTCATTGTTATTGATATACTTCGGTATATGATGTTGGTGCTCTTGGAATTCTTGTGAAATTCATAAGGCACTAATGATATTTTCTAGAAAGTTTCGAGTACATCGAAAATTAAAGTATACAATCAATCATATATTTGAGTAATACACTTGGTTTATTACGAAATGGAGTTTATTGTATTGAAGCAATGATTAACGATTGTTAAGTTATTAACAAAAGATGTACATCATAGCATATTGTGATATGAATTAACCATGTAGTACATACTAGTTAAGATTCACACGTAATAGCTTAGTACGAAAAGATTTATTATTGTTCCAATCCATATATATAAAGTATACATATGTAATTCTTCAGGAAGAATGAGTCAATACATCTTAACTCATTATTAATAATATTCCTTGGTATCTATGGGGCGTATGATGTTGATGTTTGAGGTACTGAGTGCGATGTTGAGGCGTGGAATGCTGATGTTGTCGTTAGTGAAGCTGGTGATGTTGGTGGTGATGCCGATGGTACTGGTGGTACTGGTTATGCTGCTGGTGCTGCTGCTGGTGTTCGTAGGTTTCGCACCATATTCTCCAGAGCCACTACTCGAGCGCGAAGCTCGTTGATTTCTTCTATTATTCCGGGATGATTGGCGGTTCGGACAAGTGGATGAATAAGATCTAAAATTTTAGATATTATATATTCGTGACTGGATATCCTGGAAATGAGGGTGAAAATAGTGTTCCGAACGGGTTCGCCAGTAAGTGCTTCAGGTTCTTCACCAAGAGGTGAATTCGGTTGGTGGAAGGGATCACCTTCTTCTTGTCTCCATTGATTAAGTTTACTACGAACCCATCCCCAATTCATCCAAAATAGATGATGGCTGATTGGTTGGTTCATTCCGGTTACGCTGCCATTGGAGCTCGAAGAGTTCGAGGAATCCATATTATGTGTTTGGAATTAGGGTTTTTGATATGAGATTAGTGTTGAATACTGGATGATATATTCGTCTCCTCGAATACGTGTATATAGCAAAAAGATTTCCGTAATTTATGGAGGGAATTTAGGAAAAGTGTTAGACAAAATCTATTGGGATAGATACGATAAGATATAATAAGATATGATGTGTCTATACTTTAATAATGGCAGTATGACGTGTCGAGATCATAAAGTGATAAGTATGTAATCTAATAATCTTTTGATTAAAGACTTTCAATTCGTATACTGTGATAACCCAATGACATTTTTCGATTCATAAACCGATGCATAAAGGCATAAGGCATATAGGTACGTGATATAACAGGGAGTTATATACGTTTGTGTGTGAGTAGTAACAATTATAAAAGTTTCAAAATCATGGATAATATTTCATGTAATACATATGTAATACACATAACCATGATAGATGACTTATGAATGTCAAGAATTTCTGAAATCATTGTGTCGCATTTAGATGCGGTGGTGTAATTGGATAGTACTCAGGAAAGTGAGCAGAGTTCTTAGATTAGCTCATCATTCTAAGATAAGTAAAGTTTCTAAAGTATAGTGTAGCATTTAACAGTTAAAGGCAACAATTAAAGGCACTATGGTCAAGAAAAGTTGTAGTCCTACATTAGGAAAGAGACTTTGATTAGAATCTTTAAGTCAAGTTTGGTAAAGCATGATTGTTAAGATTATAAGGCAATCCTAAGTGCTTTAAGTGTAAGGCAGGAAAGGTTATAGTTTCCTAGATTGCTAAGGCACCCTAGCTAGCAAGTAAGGCACACATAAAATTGCAATCCTGGTTCTCTATAACAGCCTGGTTATGCTCTGATACCAATCTGTAACGACCTCCCAATAGGGTCTGGAAGAAACGTTACTAATATCAAATAAACCAACATATTATAATACGAGAACAATACTAAATGAGAAAATTTAACTTTATTGAGTACGCAGCGGAAAATGAAATGTCGTTACAATAATGGAAATAACGATAAAGTAATTGTTCATATGCAGAAGTAATAAATGCGATATCTCTTGATCCTAAGTCCAAGTAGCATCACATAAGTAGTAGATAAGAAAGCTTGAATCAAACAGCACCTGAGACAAAACATGCTAAAGTGTCAACCAAAAAGGTTGAGTGAAGTTCATAGGTTTAACAAAAGTAGTTATCGTTGTTTTTAGACCACAAGATTTAGTTGTAAAGTTGATCTCCCGCAGGATCAAAAAGTAGATCTCGCAGATCCAAAAGTTATGCCAGTGCGTGATATTTAGACTAAACGTTCAAGTTTGCCCTATGACAAGTTGTGTCTGTCCTTGTCGGTTTAAATTTCATTATCAAGTAATACAAAGACTGAGTCAAATGTATCGGGGACGTTACTCCCGATAGGCCTACCCCCAATAAATAAGCATGCCGCAGCACTTAAAAATATCACTGTAGGGACTTAGTCGGACGTAGCCGGGTATAGCATAGTTTTAGCAGTTGGTACTTGTGTCTAAATTGTAAATAGTAAAAGCAGCATGTGTCTCACCCCAAATAAGTTAAATAAGTTTGCTAGCAATAAAGAGTGGGGCTATGAATTCACCTTAGTAAGTAGAGAGAGTTATTCCTCGGAATAGAGAGTTGAACGAGTGAGCAGGAAAGTCAACCTATTGACATTTAAGAGTAGTTAAGTGTTTTGCCCATGTTTAAGTTTAAGTATGTGTTTAAGTATAGTTTGTTTTACTAAGTTTCTATTCCTAGTAAGTTACTATTTTTATAAAGTTTCTATTTTTAGAAAGTTTCTTATTTTACTAAGTTTCTATGACTAGAGAGTTTCTACTTTTATGAGTGTTTCCATTTTAGAATACTTGCCGTATTAGATAAGCTTCCAATCACCCCTTTCCCTTCGAATGGCTAATTTAGATCTAGGGGCTTGAGCCATAGGACCCTTTAAATCGGAAATCCAAACCCTCTGCCTAGAATCTCGTAGAAACCATTCGTCAAGAAAGTTCGAAGATCTATACATCTCTAATACATATCCCAAAATGTTTTTGTGCTACAATATAATTAGTAGGTTATAGGTGCTAGTAATAGTAATAGTGTATACATGTTAAGTACTAGTATAAGTAGTATTAGGGTTTCATTAATTAGGGTTAGTTAATTAAAGTAGTAATTAATAACTAGGGTTTAGTAATTAATGTCCTAGGGTTTCATAAATGTTTAGAGTTTAATTAATTAGGGTTTAAGAATTATAGTTTAGGTGTAATTAGGGTTTAAGGTTTTAATATGTATATGTATATATAATTCGTATATATATGTATATATATATATATATATATAAAAAAATATTTTTTTTACATGTATATATGTATATATAAATCTAGGTGTGTTTATGTATATACTTATGAATAACAAGTTTATAATATGAATATGAATTATCAAAGATCAAAGTTTATGTAAATAGTTTAGGGTTTATGTTATACCTTTGAAGATTCAAGATAATTAACAAAGAAAAGATGAACACGATGAAGATGGAAGATCAAAGCCTTGAAAATCTTGAAGAACTCCTTGAAGATTCTTGAAGAACACGAAGAACAAGCTTGAAGATCCGAATACCACAAGAGAGGGAGAGGGAGAGATTGTTTTTGAGAGAGGATTTTGGTGTGATTTGTGAATGAGAAACTAGGTGTTTATATAGTGCAAGTATTAGAGTGTTAGTCAACATAAGGATGTTCTAATTAATGATTTTATTTTGTTTTATAATTTTTAGTCAACAATAGGTGGTACTAGTTTATAATTAGTCAACATAAGGATGTACTAGTTTACACTTTATTTTTAGTCAACATAAGGATGTAAGATTTTTTTAGTCTCATTATTATTACTATTATTATTATTATTATTTTTACATTTACTACATGATAAGTATTATTTTCTTTTTACTAATTCATGACTTGTATATATTTAGTTCCCAATTGTTTTATTATTTATATAAATGTCACTTTTTATTTATTACTTATAGGTTATTAGTTATAATATTACATAAATGCATAAATTTTAATTAGCAGTGAGTGTTGACTAACAGTTTATTATTTTCATCTTTTATTAACTTGTCAATTTTTGTACAAAGTTAATTAATATGTTTTCTAACTCTTAACACTTAACAATTGTTGATTAAAGTTTAATCATTAAGTTTTAATTATATTGTTTGGGCTTTTAATATTGGAAAAATATAGAATGGAAAAAATGAGGGTCGTTATAGTGGTAGTGGTTTGATTCTTGATGTTATAATTCAGTAGGCTTATAACTACCTTTAGTGGTTTGATTCTTGATGTTATAATTCAGTAGGCTTATAACTACCTTTAGTGATTTGATTCTTGATTTAGAATACTAATAATGAAGTGTAAGAACAAAGATGATAATGGAGAGAAAGAAAGAAACACTTTGTAAGTGTGAAACATCCTGGTTATGTTGAACATTTATGCATTTATGTAATATTATAACTAATAACCTATAAGTAATAAATAAAAAGTGACATTTATATAAATAATAAAACAATTGGGAACTAAATATATACAAGTCATGAATTAGTAAAAAGAAAATAATACTTATCATGTAGTAAATGTAAAAATAATAATAATAATAATAGTAATAATAATGAGACTAAAAAAATCTTACATCCTTATGTTGACTAAAAATAAAGTGTAAACTAGTACATCCTTATGTTGACTAATTATAAACTAGTACCACCTATTGTTGACTAAAAATTATAAAACAAAATAAAATCATTAATTAGAACATCCTTATGTTGACTAACACTCTAATACTTGCACTATATAAACACCTAGTTTCTCATTCACAAATCACACCAAAATCCTCTCTCAAAAACAATCTCTCCCTCTCCCTCTCTTGTGGTATTCGGATCTTCAAGCTTGTTCTTCGTGTTCTTCAAGAATCTTCAAGGAGTTCTTCAAGATTTTCAAGGCTTTGATCTTCCATCTTCATCGTGTTCATCTTTTCTTTGTTAATTATCTTGAATCTTCAAAGGTATAACATAAACCCTAAACTATTTACATAAACTTTGATCTTTGATAATTCATATTCATATTATAAACTTGTTATTCATAAGTATATACATAAACACACCTAGATTTATATATACATATATACATGTAAAAAAAATATTTTTTTATATATATATATATATATATACATATATATACGAATTATATATACATATACATATTAAAACCTTAAACCCTAATTACACCTAAACTATAATTCTTAAACCCTAATTAATTAAACTCTAAACATTTATGAAACCCTAGGACATTAATTACTAAACCCTAGTTATTAATTACTACTTTAATTAACTAACCCTAATTAATGAAACCCTAATACTACTTATACTAGTACTTAACATGTATACACTATTACTATTACTAGCACCTATAACCTACTAATTATATTGTAGCACAAAAACATTTTGGGATATGTATTAGAGATGTATAGATCTTCGAACTTTCTTGACGAATGGTTTCTACGAGATTCTAGGCAGAGGGTTTGGATTTCCGATTTAAAGGGTCTTATGGCTCAAGCCCCTAGATCTAAATTAGCCATTCGAAGGGAAAGGGGTGATTGGAAGCTTATCTAATACGGCAAGTATTCTAAAATGGAAACACTCATAAAAGTAGAAACTCTCTAGTCATAGAAACTTAGTAAAATAAGAAACTTTCTAAAAATAGAAACTTTATAAAAATAGTAACTTACTAGGAATAGAAACTTAGTAAAACAAACTATACTTAAACACATACTTAAACTTAAACATGGGCAAAACACTTAACTACTCTTAAATGTCAATAGGTTGACTTTCCTGCTCACTCGTTCAACTCTCTATTCCGAGGAATAACTCTCTCTACTTACTAAGGTGAATTCATAGCCCCACTCTTTATTGCTAGCAAACTTATTTAACTTATTTGGGGTGAGACACATGCTGCTTTTACTATTTACAATTTAGACACAAGTACCAACTGCTAAAACTATGCTATACCCGGCTACGTCCGACTAAGTCCCTACAGTGATATTTTTAAGTGCTGCGGCATGCTTATTTATTGGGGGTAGGCCTATCGGGAGTAACGTCCCCGATACATTTGACTCAGTCTTTGTATTACTTGATAATGAAATTTAAACCGACAAGGACAGACACAACTTGTCATGGGGCAAACTTGAACGTTTAGTCTAAATATCACGCACTGGCATAACTTTTGGATCTGCGAGATCTACTTTTTGATCCTGCGGGAGATCAACTTTACAACTAAATCTTGTGGTCCCTTTAATGGTCTATATACTTATTATTAACTTATACTAATCTTATAAGAATGAAAGAAAGAAGAATAGAGAGAGAAAGGAATGATATATTGAGAAAATGTTTCAAAATCTTTTCAGTATATGTTGTTTGATGTACAAGTAAACCATTAGGCATATGCTCAATTTGTAAACCAAGGTAATACTTGGTTTTTCCGAGATCTTTCATTTCAAATTCTTTCTTTAGAAGTTGAATGGCTTCATGGATCTCTTTATTTGTACCTATGATGTTAAGATCATCAACATAGATAGCTATGATCACATATCTGGATGTTGTTTTCTTAATGAAAACACAAGGGCAAGTAAGATTATTTGTATACCATTTGCTTATCAAGTAATAACTTAATCGGTTATACCACATACGTCCCGATTGTTTTAACCCATATAAAGATCTTTGTAATTTAATCGAATACATTTCTTTGGGTTTTGCATTTGATGCTTCTGGTACCTTAAATCCTTCAGGTATCTTCATATATATATCACTATCAAGTGATCCATATAGATAAGCAGTCACAACATCCATGAGATGCATTTCTAAATTTTTAGAAACTGTCAGGCTGATTAAGTATCTAAAAGTAATTGCATCCATAACAGGAGAATAAGTTTTCTCATAATCAATTCCTGGTCTTTGAGAGAAATCTTGAGTTACAAGTCTGACGTTACCTTGTAAGTTCATTTTTCTTATTTCCTTTTCGAATTAAAATTCATTTGTATCCCATACATTTCACATCTTTAAAAGTGATAATGATTGATCCGAAAACTTTTCTTTTATTGAGAGATTCTAATTCAGCTCGTATTGCTCCTTTCAATTGAGCTCAGTCATGTATATTTTGACACTCAATGACAAATTTTGGTTCTAGATCATCATCTTTATTCATGATGTCATTATATGAAAAATTCTTATCAATATTTGTCATTCCGTTTCGGTTCCATAATATTGCATAATTTATTGCAATTTCTGTATTTATTATCAATATCCTCTGCAGAAGGAGTATTGATATTTGGTTCTTCTTGAACACTTTATTTTACCTCATTATCAGCTGATTTTATTTTTTGAGGATTTTTATCTTCGGAACCAATTGATCTTCCACGTTTCATACGTGGCAAAGACTCAAGAGTGATATTATTGCCAGCTTTTGGAATTTCAATTCGAGCTGGAGCATTTACTGCTATTATATATGATTTAGTCACTCTTTTTGTATCTTTAAATGCAACACGTAATCGATTTGCAAGTTTCTTGCATATGCATTATTTTTGAACTTTCGTTTCACATTCTTTTGTGCGAGGATCAAGATACCTTAATTGATGTTCACACCATGAAACATCATTTTATTTTTTTTTTTTCATTTCTCCCCCTAATCTAGGAAATAATTTTTTTCATTAAAATGACAATTAGCAAAACGTGCTGTAAAAACATCACCCGTCATGAGTTCAATATATCTTATAATTGAAGATGTTTCATATCCAATATATATATCCCCATCCTCCTTTGAGGGCTCATTTAGTGCGTTGTGGTTGTGTAACTAGAATATACACTGCACAATCAAATGTTCTAATGGTGGGAAATATTTAGCTCTCGGCCAAAATCAAGTTGTAGGGGAGAATATTTATGAGTTGCACTTTGTCAAAAGTGAAATAATATCGCAGCATGTAAATTTGCATGTCCCCATATATATCACCTTGAATTCTTTCAAGAAACATTGGTGATTCTTTCTCAATGTGTTTTTCATTAATCACCATATGTGCTTTTCATTAATCACCATATGTGCTTTTAATTAATGGTTTTTCATTAATCACCATATGTGGTTTTCATTAATCACCATATGTACTTTTTCATTAATTACCATATGTACTTTTTCATTAATCACCATAGTACTTTTTCATTAATCACCAAATGTACTTTTTCATTAATCACCATATGTGCTTTTCATTATATATCCTTTTCACCATATGCGCTTTTAATCATATGCGCTGCGCTTTTCA
Source organism: Rutidosis leptorrhynchoides (assembly GCF_046630445.1). Classification (NCBI taxonomy): domain Eukaryota; kingdom Viridiplantae; phylum Streptophyta; class Magnoliopsida; order Asterales; family Asteraceae; genus Rutidosis; species Rutidosis leptorrhynchoides. Next base: position 36,055,824 of record NC_092335.1, on the reverse strand, counting down.
TCATATGCGCTGTTTTTTTCATCATATGCGCTTTTAATCATATGCGCTGCGCTATTCATCATATGCGCTTTTTATCATATGCACTTTTAATCATATGCGCTGCGCTTTTCATCATATGCGCTTTTAATCATATGCGCTGCGCTTTTAATCATATGCGCTTTTAATCATATGCGCTGCACTTTTCATCATATGCGCTTTTCGGTGCTACATAGGTATTTCTCATTTCCGGTTATCATTGACTGATAATCATATCCATTATGATATATTTCAGAGAAACTTAACAATTTCTCTTTGATTTGGGAGAAAACAAAGCATTGTTTATCAGAAAATTCGTACCATTTGGTAATATGAATTTTTGCCTTTTTCGTTCCTTATATCAAGTTTGCAAGACCTGATATAGTATTTATAATTCCTTCATTTGATTTAAATCAATGAAATATTTCTTAGATTTGATCATAGTGTGTATGTTACCACTATCTGCAAACAAGTTACATATATAATATATGATATAAAGTATCAATTATTAAAACATCATGGACATAATCACCAAAGCTAATATATCCAAAGTTCTTGGATAAGTATTCACCAAGAATATTATCAAAAGGTCACGATGCAAACAAAGTAATAATTCAGTACATGTATGCATATAGCAAGTCAATACAAAGCAAAACATGCTCGTATGTAATCTGATTTATTGGATACTCAAGCATAATACCAAATTCCGAAATATACAATCACACAAGATACATAAATTCAAATGTCCACTATTCCGATGTATAAACATAAAGGTCATATAATGACCATGACCATAGTTATGAAACAATAAGTTAAATATTATGGTTTAAGCAAAGCAGCTACAGTATATACAACGATAGTAGAATAATATAATCTCAAATTCAATAATTATCATTATGCGTTCATATTAAGAAAGCACTACATCATGTTAGGTCATAAAATATAAATAAATATATAGAGAGATATATATATAAACCAAATTGTCAAGAATGATCACTAATCATATAAAGCCGCCAACAACGATTAATGCTTCCTCCTTTTAAAAGTCATGATCAATATTTTTAAGTATAAATATAATAATCTATATAAATCATCATAAAGTAGCATGACTCATGTTTAGAATTATTATATATGTGTATCTTTATACAACAAGTAATTCTAAAGCTACTATAGTATACATCCATACATCTACAGCAATCTAAAGATTAAATAAATCATAGTGGACAATTATTGGCCGGACATGCATATACTTTTATGATCATAGTGAATTTAATATTTTAAACGTCCAATCATATCCTATTCTGATTTATGTAATCAATATATCGATATATCATTTTAAAGATCCACTTATCTTCATACTGGTAATCATAGTGGATATATTACAATCACAATGATCATCACTATATTATTATAATAATATTTGTTTCATCAACATTCATAATCAGCTTTAAAGCAAACATCCTATGGTTTAATGAGAAAAGGAATTCTCGAACATAAGTATTACGCAAATCAACAGTTCATAATCTCAAGTAATATGTTTTACGCAAACAGTAGGTTAACAGAAGATGATCATAATCGATTTAATAACAGTTTATTAGCGATTAATACACACACATAATCTGTACATCAACAGTTTAAAAACAACAAATATAATTTGTTAACAGCATATAATATCGATAAGCTCATCAACAACTTACGGCATCAGTTTATTGAAATTCAGTTTCGTAAGAAAACAATAATCTGTTTAAGTTTGTAGGTAAATATGTATATGAAACTGAAACAATTATGCATATTATCACAAACGTAATAATAAGAACAAAAGGATAGAACGATCTAACCGAATTGAAGGTTGAACCGGGCTTGTGTTTGACACAATTCCCTTAAACAGATTCTGCGTCTGTTCCCAGGGTACACCGGTCCGAAGCAGCGTACTGCCGGACTTGAACACTTGCCTTGATTAGTGACTTGTACTTGCTTAGATAAACCTTGATTATACGGAGCACTTCGTGCTGATAACGTGTTATAATTCAGTAGGCTTATAACTACCTTTAGTGGATTGGTTCTTGAATATAGACTTTGAAAATCTTAAGAACAAGAGTATATGAGTAAAGAGAGAAAGGAAGAAACACTATGGATGTAAGTGTGAGAAATGGTACGTCTTTACAAGCATAACTCATGGGTATTTATACTACAAAAAGATACTATGGAAGTGACCCCAAGTTGACTATAAAATTGTACCAAAATTGACTATCCAAAAGATATCTACTACATAAATGTATATACTAAATCTACTATGAGATATCTACGATATACACATACTTTACTGCATATTAAATCTTGCATATTACACCACTCAAGACATCATTAAGGACAACTAGATTGAAATGATATATGTTCAATCCATCAAAACTCTGCTGATCTTTTCACCAAAGCACTTTCAACTGCTATTTTCAGAACGCATGTTCACAATATTGGCATGAGGCAAGTTCAAAAGATGTAACAGCTCAGCAATGTCTACTTGAGGGGGAGTCAACTATATGCTGCACTCTTTTTCCCTTAGCTAAAGTTTTTATCCCACTGGGTTTTTCTTTGGTCAAGGTTTTTAACGAGGCAATAACTTACAGTTGATCTTTAACAAACAAAATTGCTATCCAAGGGGGAGTGTTATGATAATAATTGTGCAAGTATGGAACTACAAATTGTTATAATAATAATAATAATATAGATATGGATAGTCAATTTTGGTGTATACATATAGTCAATTTTGGTACACAAAGTATGTATTTTTATATTGAGATTTTAGGCTATAAATACTCATGAATGCAAGCATTAAACTTGCACCATTTCTCACACTTACAAAGTGTTTCTTTCTTTCTCTCCATTATCATCTTTGTTCTTACACTTCATTATTAGTATTCTAAATCAAGAATCAAATCACTAAAGGTAGTTATAAGCCTACTGAATTATAACATCAAGAATCAAACCACTAAAGGTAGTTATAAGCCTACTGAATTATAACATCAAGAATCAAACCACTAAAGGTAGTTATAAGCCTACTGAATTATAACACGTTATCAGCACGATAATCTTAATACTAAATATGGTTGGTATAACTTAGGTGACAAATTGTACAAGACCTGACATTTCTTTTGCAGTTAATTTGTTGGCAAGGTTCAGCTCTGCTCCTACCAAAAGACACTGGAATGGGATCAAACACATATTTCGATACCTTCGAGGAACTACTGATTTAGGATTATTTTATTCTAACGAATCAAAACAAGATTTGGTTGGTTATGCAGATGCAGGTTATTTATCTGATCCACATAAAGCTAAATCTCAAACTGGATATGTATTCCTAAATGGAGGTACTGCAATATCATGGCGTTCTCAAAAACAAACACTTGTTGCTACATCGTCAAATCATGCCGAAGTGATTGCATTACATGAAGCTACTCGAGAATGTTTTTGGTTGAGATCAATGACACAACTCATTACTGATTCTTGTGGACTAGAACGCGATAAAAGTCCAACAACTATCTATGAAGATAATGCAGCTTGCATAGCACAGATGAAAGAAGGGTATATCAAAATTGACTATATGTATACACCAAAATTGACTATCCATATCTATATTATTATTATTATTATAACACTCCCCCTTGGATAGTAATTTATAGTTGATCTTCAACAAAATAAAATTGCTATCCAAGGGGAGTGTTATAATAATAATAATAATATAGATATGGATAGTCAATTTTGGTGTATACATATAGTCAATTTTGGTACACAAAGTATGTATTTTTATATTGAGATTTTAGGTATAATACGAGAACAATACTAAATGAGAAAATTTAACTTTATTGAGTACGCAGCGGAAAATGAAATGTCGTTACAATAATGGAAATAACGATAAAGTAATTGTTCATATGCAGAAGTAATAAATGCGATATCTCTTGATCCTAAGTCCAAGTAGCATCACATAAGTAGTAGATAAGAAAGCTTGAATCAAACAGCACCTGAGACAAAACATGCTAAAGTGTCAACCAAAAAGGTTGAGTGAAGTTCATAGGTTTAACAAAAGTAGTTATCGTTGTTTTTAGACCACAAGATTTAGTTGTAAAGTTGATCTCCCGCAGGATCAAAAAGTAGATCTCGCAGATCCAAAAGTTATGCCAGTGCGTGATATTTAGACTAAACGTTCAAGTTTGCCCCATGACAAGTTGTGTCTGTCCTTGTCGGTTTAAATTTCATTATCAAGTAATACAAAGACTGAGTCAAATGTATCGGGGACGTTACTCCCGATAGGCCTACCCCCAATAAATAAGAATGCCGCAGCACTTAAAAATATCACTGTAGGGACTTAGTCGGACGTAGCCGGGTATAGCATAGTTTTAGCAGTTGGTACTTGTGTCTAAATTGTAAATAGTAAAAGCAGCATGTGTCTCACCCCAAATAAGTTAAATAAGTTTGCTAGCAATAAAGAGTGGGGCTATGAATTCACGTATATAAATATTGTAAAACAGTTATTAAAATATTGCATGTTAAAAATTTAAAAGCAAGCATGTGTCTCACCCCATAGTTTCAAAACAGTAATGAAATAGTAAAAAGTGGGGCTATGAAATTCACGTATATAAATATTGTAAAACAGTTATTAAAATATTGCATGTTAAAAATTTAAAAGCAAGCATGTGTCTCACCCCATAGTTTCAAAACAGTAATGAAATAGTAAAAAGTGGGGCTATGAAATTCACGTATATAAATATTGTAAAACAGTTATTAAAATATTGCATGTTAAAAATTTAAAAATCAAGCATGTGTCTCACCCCATAGTTTCAAAACAGTAATGAAATAGTAAAAAGTGGGGCTATGAAATTCACGTATATAAATATTGTAAAACAGTTATTAAAATATTGCATGTTAAAAATTTAAAAGCAAGCATGTGTCTCACCCCATAGTTTCAAAACAGTAATGAAATAGTAAAAAGTGGGGCTATGAAATTCACGTATATAAATATTGTAAAACAGTTATTAAAATATTGCATGTTAAAAATTTAAAAGCAAGCATGTGTCTCACCCCATAGTTTCAAAACAGTAATGAAATAGTAAAAAGTGGGGCTATGAAATTCACGTATATAAATATTGTAAAACAGTTATTAAAATATTGCATGTTAAAAATTTAAAAGCAAGCATGTGTCTCACCCCATAGTTTCAAAACAGTAATGAAATAGTAAAAAGTGGGGCTATGAAATTCACGTATATAAATATTGTAAAACAGTTATTAAAATATTGCATGTTAAAAATTTAAAAGCAAGCATGTGTCTCACCCCATAGTTTCAAAACAGTAATGAAATAGTAAAAAGTGGGGCTATGAAATTCACGTATATAAATATTGTAAAACAGTTATTAAAATATTGCATGTTAAAAATTTAAAAGCACGCATGTGTCTCACCCCATAGTTTCAAAAAGTAATACACCATTTCATTACATATGCATATACGTGAATTTCATAGCCCCACTTTTTACTATTTCATTACTGTTTTGAAACTATGGGGTGAGACACATGCTTGCTTTTAAATTTTTAACATGCAATATTTTAATAACTATTTTACAATATTTATATACTTGAATTCATAGCCCCACTTTTTACTGTTTCATAACTATTTTATAACTTTTGGGGTGAGAATACATGCACAACTTTTATAACTGTTTTACACGTATTAACTATTAAACTGTGATATGTTGGGCTATGACCAGCAAGCCCCCAACCGATAAGTATAAACGATAACATATTACGGGGTAAACTTGAAAGTCTAGTCTAAATATCAGTACTTACACGTATCTACTATTAAACTATGATATGTTGGGCTATGACCAGCAAGCCCCCAACCGACAAGTATAAACGATAACTTGACACGGGGTAAACTTGAAAGTCTAGTCTAAATATTAGTACCAACTGTTAAAACTATGCTATACCCGGCTATGTCCGACTAAGTCCCTACAGTGATATTTTTAAGTGCTGTGGCATGCTTATTTATTGGGGGTAGGCCTATCGGGAGTAACGTCCCCGATACATTTGACTCAGTCTTTGTATTACTTGATAATGAAATTTAAACCGACAAGGACAGACACAACTTGTCATGGGGCAAACTTGAACGTTTAGTCTAAATATCACGCACTGGCATAACTTTTGGATCTGCGAGATCTACTTTTTGATCCTGCGGGAGATCAACTTTACAACTAAATCTTGTGGTCTAAAAACAACGATAACTACTTTTGTTAAACCTATGAACTTCACTCAACCTTTTTGGTTGACACTTTAGCATGTTTTGTCTCAGGTGCTGTTTGATTCAAGCTTTCTTATCTACTACTTATGTGATGCTACCTGGACTTAGGATCAAGAGATATCGCATTTATTACTTCTGCATATGAACAATTACTTTATCGTTATTTCCATTATTGTAACGACATTTCATTATTGAGTACCTAAAAACTGTTTTACAATATTACAGTAAGTCATGCTAAGTTTTTAATGGAAGATGATGATTCATAGATTTTATAATCATCATTTTCCATGTTACATGACTCTTACATTCTATTTAACCTCTAAACATATCAAGAAAATATTTTTCTTGATGATTCGGTCTTTTCCGGATATTCTAGTAATATGACAAATCAAATCGTGCTATTACATTTCCTTTCTACTTTATATATTATGATCATTCGAAACTTCATACCTATGAATTCTGGACCATTACTCGCTTGACTTGAAGTCGGGAAGAAGAAACAAAAGCATAAAGCTCCGACATATAAGGGAAAATATAAAGCCCGATAACGACTCTGAAATTACAAACCGTGTGTATCAATGCGTATAGCAATATAAAGACACGGGATAATTAAAAACACTATAACCCCAAGAGCATAGTAGAAGTAAACAGATTCCTCTGGCGGTAAAAGAAAAAGAAGAATGACTGCATAGATGGTCAATATAATAACCAGGATCAGAACTGGATTAAGCATTTTCTTAATCTTTTGAAAGTTTGAATTGAGAAAGAAAGTATAGAAGTGGTGAAGATAATGAAACGAAAGAAGCTAATTTATAGCAAAATTCCAAACACATCAATCGAGGCAAATCACCGCATTTAATCAAACAAATCTCAAAATTTCGTAAATACCGGAGAATCAAATCTTATAGATTACGAAGATTTCCTTTAATTCCTTGAATTCCGGAAATCAATCGTGACTACGTCAAAAGTTAAGGCGAACATTTAATTTTCTCATTTCACTCTTTTATGATAGCTTCATTTATACTCTTCCTATAAACGAATCGTTTTATCCATATTATTCAATAGTGATAAAACTTTATTTTTCAACTTATATTCATCATTAAAATATTCTTGTTGTAAACAATGAAGATCTCTATCAAATTTCATGACTGTGATTTTCACGAACTCCTCTTTGTTTGTCTGCCCTAATATTGTGGCATAAAATGCTCAAGGTTTTAAATGAGCTCAGTACTATTCATAACACATTTCATGTATCCAATTTGCTGAAATGACTTGTATAACATCATCATTTTGAATGATATTCGCATTAATGATAAAATGCACTTCGTTGAATAACCTATAGAAATCATGGAAGGAGAGGTCAAACAAACGCGTAAAAGCAATATACCTATCGTTAAAGTCCGTTGGAATTCGCGTAGAGGCCCCGAATATACCTGGGAACGCAAAGACCATATGAAACGGAAATATCCCCATCTCTTCTCAACTGCTGATGCAAACGAGGAAACTACCTAAAAACTTCGGGACGAAGTTTTCAATAACGGGGAGGTACTATAACGACCCTCATTTTTTTCCATTCTATATTTTTCCAATATTAAAAGCCCAAACAATATAATTAAAACTTAATGATTAAACTTTAATCAACAATTGTTAAGTGTTAAGAGTTAGAAAACATATTAATTAACTTTGTACAAAAATTGACAAGTTAATAAAAGATGAAAATAATAAACTGTTAGTCGACACTCACTGCTAATTAAAATTTATGCATTTATGTAATATTATAACTAATAACCTATAAGTAATAAATAAAAAGTGACATTTATATAAATAATAAAACAATTGGGAACTAAATATATACAAGTCATGAATTAGTAAAAAGAAAATAATACTTATCATGTAGTAAATGTAAAAATAATAATAATAATAATAGTAATAATAATGAGACTAAAAAAATAGTACATCCTTATGTTGACTAATTATAAACTAGTACCACCTATTGTTGACTAAAAATTATAAAACAAAATAAAATCATTAATTAGAACATCCTTATGTTGACTAACACTCTAATACTTGCACTATATAAACACTCCTAGACTCCTAGTTTCTCATTCACAAATCACACCAAAATCCTCTCTCAAAAACAATCTCTCCCTTTCCCTCTCTTGTGGTATTCGAATCTTCAAGCTTGTTCTTCGTGTTCTTCAAGAATCTTCAAGGAGTTCTTCAAGATTTTCAAGGCTTTGATCTTCCATCTTCATCGTGTTCATCTTTTCTTTGTTAATTATCTTGAATCTTCAAAGGTATAACATAAACCCTAAACTATTTACATAAACTTTGATCTTTGTTAATTCATATTCATATTATAAACTTGTTATTCATAAGTATATACATAAACACACCAAGATTTATATATACATATATACATGTAAAAAAATATATTATATATATACATATATATACGAATTATATATACATATACATATTAAAACCTTAAACCCTAATTACACCTAAACTATAATTCTTAAACCCTAATTAATTAAACTCTAAACATTTATGAAACCCTAGGACATTAATTACTAAACCCTAGTTATTAATTACTACTTTAATTAACTAACCCTAATTAATGAAACCCTAATACTACTTATACTAGTACTTAACATGTATACACTATTACTATTACTAGCACCTATAACCTACTACTTATATTGTAGCACAAAAACATTTTGGGATATGTATTAGAGATGTATAGATCTTCAAACTTTCTTGACGAATGGTTTCTATGAGATTCTAGGCAGAGAGTTTGGATTTCCGATTTAAAGGGTCCTATGGCTCAAGCCCCTAGATCTAAATTAGCCATTCGAAGGAAAAGGGGTGATTGGAAGCTTATCTAATACGGCAAGTATCCTAAAATGGAAACACGCATAAAAGTAGAAACTCTCTAGTCATAGAAACTTAGTAAAATAAGAAACTTTCTAAAAATAGAAACTTTATAAAAATAGTAACTTACTAGGAATAGAAACTTAGTAAAACAAACTATACTTAAACACATACTTAAACTTAAACATGGGCAAAACACTTAACTACTCTTAAATGTCAATAGGTTGACTTTCCTGCTCACTCGTTCAACTCTCTATTCCGAGGAATAACTCTCTCTACTTACTAAGGTGAATTTCATAGCCCCACTTTTTACTATTTCATTACTGTTTTGAAACTATGGGGTGAGACACATGCTTGATTTTTAAATTTTTAACATGCAATATTTTAATAACTGTTTTACAATATTTATATACGTGAATTTCATAGCCCCACTTTTTACTATTTCATTACTGTTTTGAAACTATGGGGTGAGACACATGCTTGCTTTTAAATTTTTAACATGCAATATTTTAATAACTGTTTTACAATATTTATATACGTGAATTTCATAGCCCCACTTTTTACTATTTCATTACTGTTTTGAAACTATGGGGTGAGACACATGCTTGATTTTTAAATTTTTAACATGCAATATTTTAATAACTGTTTTACAATATTTATATACGTGAATTTCATAGCCCCACTTTTTACTATTTCATTACTGTTTTGAAACTATGGGGTGAGACACATGCTTGCTTTTAAATTTTTAACATGCAATATTTTAATAACTGTTTTACAATATTTATATACGTGAATTCATAGCCCCAATTTTTACTGTTTCATAATTGTTCTATAACTTTTGGGGTGAGAATACATGCACAACTTTTATAACTGTTTTACACGTATTAACTATTAAACTGTGATATGTTGGGCTATGACCAGCAAGCCCCCAACCGATAAGTATAAACGATAACTTGTTATGGGGTAAACTTGAAAGTCTAGTCTAAATATCAGTACTTACACGTATCTACTATTAAACTGTGATATGTTGGGCTATGACCAGCAAGCCCCCAACCGACAAGTATAAACGATAACTTGACACGGGGTAAACTTGAAAGTCTAGTCTAAATATCAGTACCAACTGTTAAAACTATGCTATACCCGGCTATGTCCGACTAAGTCCCTACAGTGATATTTTTAAGTGCTGCGGCATGCTTATTTATTGGGGGTAGGCCTATCGGGAGTAACGTCCCCGATACATTTGACTAAGTCTTTGTATTACTTGATAATGAAATTAAACCGACAAGGACAGACACAACTTGTCATGGGGCAAACTTGAATGTTTAGTCTAAATATCACGCACTGGCATAACTTTTGGATCTGCGAGATCTACTTTTTGATCCTGCGGGAGATCAACGTTACAAACTAAATCTTGTGGTCTAAAACAACGATAACTACTTTTGTTAAACCTATGAACTTCACTCAACCTTTTTGGTTGACACTTTAGCATGTTTTGTCTCAGGTGCTGTTTGATTCAAGCTTTCTTATCTACTACTTATGTGATGCTACTTGGACTTAGGATCAAGAGAATTTCATAGCCCCACTTTTCTCTATTTCATTACTGTTTTGAAACTATGGGGTGAGACACATGCTTGCTTTTAAATTTTTAACATGCAATATTTTAATAACTGTTTTACAATATTTATATACGTGAATTTCATAGCCCCACTTTTTACTATTTCATTACTTTTTGAAACTATGGGGTGAGACACATGCGTGCTTTTAAATTTTTAACATGCAATATTTTAATAACTGTTTTACAATATTTATATACGTGAATTTCATAGCCCCACTTTTTACTATTTCATTACTTTTTGAAACTATGGGGTGAGACACATGCGTGCTTTTAAATTTTTAACATGCAATATTTTAATAACTGTTTTACAATATTTATATACGTGAATTTCATAGCCCCACTTTTTACTATTTCATTACTTTTTGAAACTATGGGGTGAGACACATGCGTGCTTTTAAATTTTTAACATGCATTATTAACTAGAGAGTTTAATCTATTGGGATAGACATACGCATTAATTAAAGATCTTAACATGAACTTCACTCAACCTTTTAAATTTGGAAGTCGGGAAGAAGAAACAAAAGCATAAAGCTCCGACATATAAGGGAAAATATAAAGCCCGATAACGACTCCGAAATTACAAACCGTGTATATCAATGCGTATAGCAATATAAAGACACGGGATAATTAAAAACACTATAACCCCAAGAGCATAGTAGAAGTAAACAGATTCCTCTGGCGGTAAAAGAAAAAGAAGAATGACTGCATAGATGGTCAATATAATAACCAGGATCAGAACTGGATTAAGCATTTTCTTAATCTTTTGGAAGTTTGAATTGAGAAAGAAAGTATAGAAGTGGTGAAGATAATGAAACGAAAGAAGCTAATTTATAGCAAAATTCCAAACACATCAATCGAGGCAAATCACCGCATTTAATCAAACAAATCTCAAAATTTCGTAAATACCGGAGAATCAAATCTTATAGATTACGAAGATTTCCTTTAATTCCTTGAATTCCGGAAATCAATCGTGACTACGTCAAAAGTTAAGGCGAACATTTAATTTTCTCATTTCACTCTTTTATGATAGCTTCATTTATACTCTTCCTATAAACGAATCGTTTTATCCATATTATTCAATAGTGATAAAACTTTATTTTTCAACTTATATTCATCATTAAAATATTCTTGTTGTAAACAATGAAGATCTCTATCAAATTTCATGACTGTGATTTTCATGAACTCCTCTTTGTTTGTCTGCCCTAATATTGTGGCATAAAATGCTCAAGGTTTTAAATGAGCTCAGTACTATTCATAACACATTTCATGTATCTAATTTACTGAAATGACTTGTATAACATCATCATTTTGAATGATATTCGCATTAATGATAAAATGCACTTCGTTGAATAACCTATAGAAATCATGGAAGGAGAGGTCAAACAAACGCGTAAAAGCAATATACCTATCGTTAAAGTCCGTTGGAATTCGCGTAGAGGCCCCGAATATACCTGGGAACGCAAAGACCATATGAAACGGAAATATCCCCATCTCTTCTCAACTGCTGATGCAAACGAGGAAACTACCTAAAAACTTCGGGACGAAGTTTTCAATAACGGGGAGGTACTATAACGACCCTCATTTTTTCCATTCTATATTTTTCCAATATTAAAAGCCCAAACAATATAATTAAAACTTAATGATTAAACTTTAATCAACAATTGTTAAGTGTTAAGAGTTAGAAAACATATTAATTAACTTTGTACAAAAATTGACAAGTTAATAAAAGATGAAAATAATAAACTGTTAGTCAACACTCACTGCTAATTAAAATTTATGCATTTATGTAATATTATAACTAATAACCTATAAGTAATAAATAAAAAGTGACATTTATATAAATAATAAAACAATTGGGAACTAAATATATACAAGTCATGAATTAGTAAAAAGAAAATAATACTTATCATGTAGTAAATGTAAAAATAATAATAATAATAATAGTAATAATAATGAGACTAAAAAAATCTTACATCCTTATGTTGACTAAAAATAAAGTGTAAACTAGTACATCCTTATGTTGACTAATTATAAACTAGTACCACCTATTGTTGACTAAAAATTATAAAACAAAATAAAATCATTAATTAGAACATCCTTATGTTGACTAACACTCTAATACTTGCACTATATAAACACCTAGTTTCTCATTCACAAATCACACCAAAATCCTCTCTCAAAAACAATCTCTCCCTCTCCCTCTCTTGTGGTATTCGGATCTTCAAGCTTGTTCTTCGTGTTCTTCAAGAATCTTCAAGGAGTTCTTCAAGATTTTCAAGGCTTTGATCTTCCATCTTCATCGTGTTCATCTTTTCTTTGTTAATTATCTTGAATCTTCAAAGGTATAACATAAACCCTAAACTATTTACATAAACTTTGATCTTTGATAATTCATATTCATATTATAAACTTGTTATTCATAAGTATATACATAAACACACCTAGATTTATATATACATATATACATGTAAAAAAAATATTTTTTTATATATATATATATATATATACATATATATACGAATTATATATACATATACATATTAAAACCTTAAACCCTAATTACACCTAAACTATAATTCTTAAACCCTAATTAATTAAACTCTAAACATTTATGAAACCCTAGGACATTAATTACTAAACCCTAGTTATTAATTACTACTTTAATTAACTAACCCTAATTAATGAAACCCTAATACTACTTATACTAGTACTTAACATGTATACACTATTACTATTACTAGCACCTATAACCTACTAATTATATTGTAGCACAAAAACATTTTGGGATATGTATTAGAGATGTATAGATCTTCGAACTTTCTTGACGAATGGTTTCTACGAGATTCTAGGCAGAGGGTTTGGATTTCCGATTTAAAGGGTCCTATGGCTCAAGCCCCTAGATCTAAATTAGCCATTCGAAGGGAAAGGGGTGATTGGAAGCTTATCTAATACGGCAAGTATTCTAAAATGGAAACACTCATAAAAGTAGAAACTCTCTAGTCATAGAAACTTAGTAAAATAAGAAACTTTCTAAAAATAGAAACTTTATAAAAATAGTAACTTACTAGGAATAGAAACTTAGTAAAACAAACTATACTTAAACACATACTTAAACTTAAACATGGGCAAAACACTTAACTACTCTTAAATGTCAATAGGTTGACTTTCCTGCTCACTCGTTCAACTCTCTATTCCGAGGAATAACTCTCTCTACTTACTAAGGTGAATTTCATAGCCCCACTTTTTACTATTTCATTACTTTTTGAAACTATGGGGTGAGACACATGCGTGCTTTTAAATTTTTAACATGCAATATTTTAATAACTGTTTTACAATATTTATATACGTGAATTTCATAGCCCCACTTTTTACTATTTCATTACTGTTTTGAAACTATGGGGTGAGACACATGCTTGCTTTTAAATTTTTAACATGCAATATTTTAATAACTGTTTTACAATATTTATATACGTGAATTCATAGCCCCACTCTTTATTGCTAGCAAACTTATTTAACTTATTTGGGGTGAGACACATGCTGCTTTTACTATTTACAATTTAGACACAAGTACCAACTGCTAAAACTATGCTATACCCGGCTACGTCCGACTAAGTCCCTACAGTGATATTTTTAAGTGCTGCGGCATGCTTATTTATTGGGGGTAGGCCTATCGGGAGTAACGTCCCCGATACATTTGACTCAGTCTTTGTATTACTTGATAATGAAATTTAAACCGACAAGGACAGACACAACTTGTCATGGGGAAAACTTGAACGTTTAGTCTAAATATCACGCACTGGCATAACTTTTGGATCTGCGAGATCTACTTTTTGATCCTGCGGGAGATCAACTTTACAACTAAATCTTGTGGTCTAAAAACAACGATAACTACTTTTGTTAAACCTATGAACTTCACTCAACCTTTTTGGTTGACACTTTAGCATGTTTTGTCTCAGGTGCTGTTTGATTCAAGCTTTCTTATCTACTACTTATGTGATGCTACTTGGACTTAGGATCAAGAGATATCGCATTTATTACTTCTGCATATGAACAATTACTTTATCGTTATTTCCATTATTGTAACGACATTTCATTTTCCGCTGCGTACTCAATAAAGTTAAATTTTCTCATTTAGTATTGTTCTCGTATTATAATATGTTGGTTTATTTGATATTAGTAACGTTTCTTCCAGACCCTATTGGGAGGTCGTTACAGATTGGTATCAGAGCGTATAGAATGGACTTCCGTAAGTAGTTATTAAAATATGGGGTGAGACACATGCGTGCTTTTAAATTTTTAACATGCAATATTTTAATAACTGTTTTACAATATTTATATACGTGAATTTCATAGCCCCACTTTTTACTATTTCATTACTGTTTTGAAACTATGGGGTGAGACACATGCTTGCTTTTAAATTTTTAACATGCAATATTTTAATAACTGTTTTACAATATTTATATACGTGAATTTCATAGCCCCACTTTTTACTATTTCATTACTGTTTTGAAACTATGGGGTGAGACACATGCTTGCTTTTAAATTTTTAACATGCAATATTTTAATAACTGTTTTACAATATTTATATACGTGAATTTCATAGCCCCACTTTTTACTATTTCATTACTTTTTGAAACTATGGGGTGAGACACATGCGTGCTTTTAAATTTTTAACATGCAATATTTTAATAACTGTTTTACAATATTTATATACGTGAATTTCATAGCCCCACTTTTTACTATTTCATTACTTTTTGAAACTATGGGGTGAGACACATGCGTGCTTTTAAATTTTTAACATGCAATATTTTAATAACTGTTTTACAATATTTATATACGTGAATTTCATAGCCCCACTTTTTACTATTTCATTACTTTTTGAAACTATGGGGTGAGACACATGCGTGCTTTTAAATTTTTAACATGCAATATTTTAATAACTGTTTTACAATATTTATATACGTGAATTTCATAGCCCCACTTTTTACTATTTCATTACTTTTTGAAACTATGGGGTGAGACACATGCGTGCTTTTAAATTTTTAACATGCAATATTTTAATAACTGTTTTACAATATTTATATACGTGAATTCATAGCCCCACTTTTTACTATTTCATAACTGTTTTATAACTTTTGGGGTGAGAATACATGCACAACTTTTATAACTGTTTTACACGTATTAACTATTAAATTGTGATATGTTGGGCTATGACCAGCAAGCCCCCAACCGATAAGTATAAACGATAACTTGTTACGGGGTAAACTTGAAAGTCTAGTCTAAATATCAGTACTTACACGTATCAACTATTAAACTATGATATGTTGGGCTATGACCAGCAAGCCCCCAACCGACAAGTATAAACTATAACTTGACACGGGGTAAACTTGAAAGTCTAGTCTAAATATCAGTACCAACTGTTAAAACTATGCTATACCCAGCTATGTCTGACTAAGTCCCTACAGTGATATTTTTAAGTGCTGCGGCATACTTATTTATTGGGGGTAGGCCTATCGGGAGTAACGTCCCCGATACATTTGACTCAGTCTTTGTATTACTTGATAATGAAATTAAACCGACAAGATCTTGTTTAGTCTATACTAGTGTTATCGTTTATGATCTCGTATAGAAAGGTTGTTATATACATATATATATCATTTATACCAATCTCTATAAAAACTTTAGCTAAGGGAAAAAGTATGCTCAATAAGCTTTCTTGGAAGAAACGTTACTAATATCAAATAAACCAACATATTATAATACGAGAACAATACTAAATGAGAAAATTTAACTTTATTGAGTACGCAGCGGAAAATGAAATGTCGTTACAATAATGGAAATAACGATAAAGTAATTGTTCATATGCAGAAGTAATAAATGCGATATCTCTTGATCCTAAGTCCAAGTAGCATCACATAAGTAGTAGATAAGAAAGCTTGAATCAAACAGCACCTGAGACAAAACATGCTAAAGTGTCAACCAAAAAGGTTGAGTGAAGTTCATAGGTTTAACAAAAGTAGTTATCGTTGTTTTTAGACCACAAGATTTAGTTGTAAAGTTGATCTCCCGCAGGATCAAAAAGTAGATCTCGCAGATCCAAAAGTTATGCCAGTGCGTGATATTTAGACTAAACGTTCAAGTTTGCCCCATGACAAGTTGTGTCTGTCCTTGTCGGTTTAAATTTCATTATCAAGTAATACAAAGACTGAGTCAAATGTATCGGGGACGTTACTCCCGATAGGCCTACCCCCAATAAATAAGCATGCCGCAGCACTTAAAAATATCACTGTAGGGACTTAGTCGGACGTAGCCGGGTATAGCATAGTTTTAGCAGTTGGTACTTGTGTCTAAATTGTAAATAGTAAAAGCAGCATGTGTCTCACCCCAAATAAGTTAAATAAGTTTGCTAGCAATAAAGAGTGGGGCTATGAATTCACGTATATAAATATTGTAAAACAGTTATTAAAATATTGCATGTTAAAAATTTAAAAGCACGCATGTGTCTCACCCCATAGTTTCAAAAAGTAATGAAATAGTAAAAAGTGGGGCTATGAAATTCACGTATATAAATATTGTAAAACAGTTATTAAAATATTGCATGTTAAAAATTTAAAAGCACGCATGTGTCTCACCCCATAGTTTCAAAAAGTAATGAAATAGTAAAAAGTGGGGCTATGAAATTCACGTATATAAATATTGTAAAACAGTTATTAAAATATTGCATGTTAAAAATTTAAAAATCAAGCATGTGTCTCACCCCATAGTTTCAAAACAGTAATGAAATAGTAAAAAGTGGGGCTATGAAATTCACGTATATAAATATTGTAAAACAGTTATTAAAATATTGCATGTTAAAAATTTAAAAGCAAGCATGTGTCTCACCCCATAGTTTCAAAACAGTAATGAAATAGTAAAAAGTGGGGCTATGAAATTCACGTATATAAATATTGTAAAACAGTTATTAAAATATTGCATGTTAAAAATTTAAAAGCACGCATGTGTCTCACCCCATAGTTTCAAAACAGTAATGAAATAGTAAAAAGTGGGGCTATGAAATTCACCTTAGTAAGTAGAGAGAGTTATTCCTCGGAATAGAGAGTTGAACGAGTGAGCAGGAAAGTCAACCTATTGACATTTAAGAGTAGTTAAGTGTTTTGCCCATGTTTAAGTTTAAGTATGTGTTTAAGTATAGTTTGTTTTACTAAGTTTCTATTCCTAGTAAGTTACTATTTTTATAAAGTTTCTATTTTTAGAAAGTTTCTTATTTTACTAAGTTTCTATGACTAGAGAGTTTCTACTTTTATGAGTGTTTCCATTTTAGAATACTTGCCGTATTAGATAAGCTTCCAATCACCCCTTTCCCTTCGAATGGCTAATTTAGATCTAGGGGCTTGAGCCATAGGACCCTTTAAATCGGAAATCCAAACCCTCTGCCTAGAATCTCGTAGAAACCATTCGTCAAGAAAGTTCGAAGATCTATACATCTCTAATACATATCCCAAAATGTTTTTGTGCTACAATATAATTAGTAGGTTATAGGTGCTAGTAATAGTAATAGTGTATACATGTTAAGTACTAGTATAAGTAGTATTAGGGTTTCATTAATTAGGGTTAGTTAATTAAAGTAGTAATTAATAACTAGGGTTTAGTAATTAATGTCCTAGGGTTTCATAAATGTTTAGAGTTTAATTAATTAGGGTTTAAGAATTATAGTTTAGGTGTAATTAGGGTTTAAGGTTTTAATATGTATATGTATATATAATTCGTATATATATGTATATATATATATATATATATATAAAAAAATATTTTTTTTACATGTATATATGTATATATAAATCTAGGTGTGTTTATGTATATACTTATGAATAACAAGTTTATAATATGAATATGAATTATCAAAGATCAAAGTTTATGTAAATAGTTTAGGGTTTATGTTATACCTTTGAAGATTCAAGATAATTAACAAAGAAAAGATGAACACGATGAAGATGGAAGATCAAAGCCTTGAAAATCTTGAAGAACTCCTTGAAGATTCTTGAAGAACACGAAGAACAAGCTTGAAGATCCGAATACCACAAGAGAGGGAGAGGGAGAGATTGTTTTTGAGAGAGGATTTTGGTGTGATTTGTGAATGAGAAACTAGGTGTTTATATAGTGCAAGTATTAGAGTGTTAGTCAACATAAGGATGTTCTAATTAATGATTTTATTTTGTTTTATAATTTTTAGTCAACAATAGGTGGTACTAGTTTATAATTAGTCAACATAAGGATGTACTAGTTTACACTTTATTTTTAGTCAACATAAGGATGTAAGATTTTTTTAGTCTCATTATTATTACTATTATTATTATTATTATTTTTACATTTACTACATGATAAGTATTATTTTCTTTTTACTAATTCATGACTTGTATATATTTAGTTCCCAATTGTTTTATTATTTATATAAATGTCACTTTTTATTTATTACTTATAGGTTATTAGTTATAATATTACATAAATGCATAAATTTTAATTAGCAGTGAGTGTTGACTAACAGTTTATTATTTTCATCTTTTATTAACTTGTCAATTTTTGTACAAAGTTAATTAATATGTTTTCTAACTCTTAACACTTAACAATTGTTGATTAAAGTTTAATCATTAAGTTTTAATTATATTGTTTGGGCTTTTAATATTGGAAAAATATAGAATGGAAAAAATGAGGGTCGTTATAGTACCTCCCCGTTATTGAAAACTTCGTCCCGAAGTTTTTAGGTAGTTTCCTCGTTTGCATCAGCAGTTGAGAAGAGATGGGGATATTTCCGTTTCATATGGTCTTTGCGTTCCCAGGTATATTCGGGGCCTCTACGCGAATTCCAACGGACTTTAACGATAGGTATATTGCTTTTACGCGTTTGTTTGACCTCTCCTTCCATGATTTCTATAGGTTATTCAACGAAGTGCATTTTATCATTAATGCGAATATCATTCAAAATGATGATGTTATACAAGTCATTTCAGTAAATTAGATACATGAAATGTGTTATGAATAGTACTGAGCTCATTTAAAACCTTGAGCATTTTATGCCACAATATTAGGGCAGACAAACAAAGAGGAGTTCATGAAAATCACAGTCATGAAATTTGATAGAGATCTTCATTGTTTACAACAAGAATATTTTAATGATGAATATAAGTTGAAAAATAAAGTTTTATCACTATTGAATAATATGGATAAAACGATTCGTTTATAGGAAGAGTATAAATGAAGCTATCATAAAAGAGTGAAATGAGAAAATTAAATGTTCGCCTTAACTTTTGACGTAGTCACGATTGATTTCCGGAATTCAAGGAATTAAAGGAAATCTTCGTAATCTATAAGATTTGATTCTCCGGTATTTACGAAATTTTGAGATTTGTTTGATTAAATGCGGTGATTTGCCTCGATTGATGTGTTTGGAATTTTGCTATAAATTAGCTTCTTTCGTTTCATTATCTTCACCACTTCTATACTTTCTTTCTCAATTCAAACTTCCAAAAGATTAAGAAAATGCTTAATCCAGTTCTGATCCTGGTTATTATATTGACCATCTATGCAGTCATTCTTCTTTTTCTTTTACCGCCAGAGGAATCTGTTTACTTCTACTATGCTCTTGGGGTTATAGTGTTTTTAATTATCCCGTGTCTTTATATTGCTATACGCATTGATATACACGGTTTGTAATTTCGGAGTCGTTATCGGGCTTTATATTTTCCCTTATATGTCGGAGCTTTATGCTTTTGTTTCTTCTTCCCGACTTCAAGTCAAGCGAGTAATGGTCCAGAATTCATAGGTATGAAGTTTCGAATGATCATAATATATAAAGTAGAAAGGAAAGGTAATAGCACGATTTGATTTGTCATATTACCAGAATATCCGGAAAAGACCGAATCATCAAGAAAAATATGTTCTTGATATATTTAGAGGTTAAATAGAATGTAAGAGTCGTGTAACATGGAAAATGATGATTATAAAATCTATGAATCATCATCTTCCATTAAAAACTTAGCATGACTTACTGTAATATAATCACGTTGGCCTGACGTCATTATATTATACTAACTCATGCTTCAATTCCCAACACTTCTTCAAAGCATTTATAATTTAAACTCGAATTTTACAGAATATAGAAACTAAAACAGTTTCCTTTATAAAGATATCGCAAAGAGATACTTAATTGCGGACATGAATCGTTATGAAGATATCTTTCGAAATATAGAGGATATTTATAATGATATTTTGGAATTTCTAAGTTCGAAAGTTGATGAAGAAAAATTTTCCGCAAGCTTTTAACATGACTTCGGAGCAAGATATTCTCTAAAGATTTCACCGGATCCAAAATTACCTGGATTCTTTGAATATAGGGTTTGGCCCTTGTGTTTGTCCTTGGTCTCCTCCATGGTTAGCTCAATCCGTTTTTCAGTTCCAAATTTTCTTTTGAGCTTTTCTAACGTACCATTCTTTATTATCAAACTGTTGGCCCTTAAGACCATCTACAATTTTTCTGTTTCCTCTGCATTTAATGCAGCCATATTTGAATCATCGGTTATCAATCCGAAATGGTTTCAAGAAATTTCATTTTTAGATGATTAAACGCTGATTGTGATAGATTCAAAGGATGTTTTCAAGAATTTTAAATTTGAAGTGTTTAAGCGTAAGATGCATCCATCAATGGATCTAACGGTTGACGAAGAAATGTTGTGATTTTCAAAAGTAAGGAATGGTAAGTTCGGTGGTTTGATTTGATAATTCATCATAGAATACGAATGAATATAATTCATGAATGTAGTGATCTTTAGGAAGATAACACTTGCTAAAGCTTTACTTAAGTTCCGATATGTCAAAATCAGAGTATGTAACTGAATTTGTATGAAAATGGTTTTTCTTTGGTGAACATATACATATATCATGTGAATGTAAGTAGTATAGTTAACAACTGCTGAATCAGAATGGAAGAATGTACAATGTAACATATTTATATGAGATATGAATATCTCTCGGGTTTTACCTACCCGTTAAAATATTTTTTACAATTAACAGTTTGTACAAAAGAGAAGATATACGTTCATATATGTATTCTTCAGAAGTAATCATGGTTTTAATGAGCTAATATAATATTAAACTCATTTGATTTGCTGTTGAAACGAGAATAAATAATCTCCAAAACCTTAGAGATTTCATAATTGTCGTGAAATATTTCGCTAATGAAGTTATGAATTAATACTTCATCGTTCATTGTTATTGATATACTTCGGTATATGATGTTGGTGCTCTTGGAATTCTTGTGAAATTCATAAGGCACTAATGATATTTTCTAGAAAGTTTCGAGTACATCGAAAATTAAAGTATACAATCAATCATATATTTGAGTAATACACTTGGTTTATTACGAAATGGAGTTTATTGTATTGAAGCAATGATTAACGATTGTTAAGTTATTAACAAAAGATGTACATCATAGCATATTGTGATATGAATTAACCATGTAGTACATACTAGTTAAGATTCACACGTAATAGCTTAGTACGAAAAGATTTATTATTGTTCCAATCCATATATATAAAGTATACATATGTAATTCTTCAGGAAGAATGAGTCAATACATCTTAACTCATTATTAATAATATTCCTTGGTATCTATGGGGCGTATGATGTTGATGTTTGAGGTACTGAGTGCGATGTTGAGGCGTGGAATGCTGATGTTGTCGTTAGTGAAGCTGGTGATGTTGGTGGTGATGCCGATGGTACTGGTGGTACTGGTTATGCTGCTGGTGCTGCTGCTGGGTAAAACCATGATAATAACCAGCGGTTATTGCTTATACGTGTGAGCAGGAATAACTTTATAATATAACTTAATCACATTCTTAAGAGTATTATAATATGTTGGTTTATTTCTTTTTACTTGATAATAACCAGATTGAAATGATATATGTTCAATCCATCAAAACTCTGCTGATCTTTTCACCAAAGCACTTTCAACTGCTATTTTCAGAACGCATGTTCACAATATTGGCATGAGGCAAGTTCAAAAGATGTAACAGCTCAGCAATGTCTACTTGAGGGGGAGTCAACTATATGCTGCACTCTTTTTCCCTTAGCTAAAGTTTTTATCCCACTGGGTTTTTCTTTGGCCAAGGTTTTTAACGAGGCAGTAACTTACAGTTGATCTTTAACAAACAAAATTGCTATCCAAGGGGGAGTGTTATGATAATAATTGTGCAAGTATGGAACTACAATAATGCAAGTATGGATAGTCAATTTTGGTACAATTTTATAGTCAACTTGGGGTCACTTCCATAGTATATATCATTTATACTATGGAAAAAGTATGACGAGTATATGATCAACGTAATAGTGTATTAATCATAGTGTTTTTATGTGATGCTATGGATGTAATATACGACATAAGAGAGAAACGTTACATCCATAGTTAAAAAGTGTAACATAGTGAAATAAGTCTAGGGTTTCATAAATGTTTAGAGTTTAATTAATTAGGGTTTAAGAATTATAGTTTAGGTGTAATTAGGGTTTAAGGTTTTAATATGTATATGTATATATAATTCGTATATATATGTATATATATATATATAAAAATATTTTTTTACATGTATATATGTATATATAAATCTAGGTGTGTTTATGTATATACTTATGAATAACAAGTTTATAATATGAATATGAATTATCAAAGATCAAAGTTTATGTAAATAGTTTAGGGTTTATGTTATACCTTTGAAGATTCAAGATAATTAACAAAGAAAAGATGAACACGATGAAGATGGAAGATCAAAGCCTTGAAAATCTTGAAGAACTCCTTGAAGATTCTTGAAGAACACGAAGAACAAGCTTGAATGGACTATGAACTTATTAAATTTAATTACTTGATAATTAAGTCATAGTTAAATACTTGCACAAAATGAGAAAACACTATTTCTATAATATCTTGTTATAGAGACGTTGGTTTATTTTTTCCATTCTATATTTTTCCAATATTAAAAGCCCAAACAATATAATTAAAACTTAATGATTAAACTTTAATCAACAATTGTTAAGTGTTAAGAGTTAGAAAACATATTAATTAACTTTGTACAAAAATTGACAAGTTAATAAAAGATGAAAATAATAAACTGTTAGTCGACACTCACTGCTAATTAAAATTTATGCATTTATGTAATATTATAACTAATAACCTATAAGTAATAAATAAAAAGTGACATTTATATAAATAATAAAACAATTGGGAACTAAATATATACAAGTCATGAATTAGTAAAAAGAAAATAATACTTATCATGTAGTAAATGTAAAAATAATAATAATAATAATAGTAATAATAATGAGACTAAAAAAATCTTACATCCTTATGTTGACTAAAAATAAAGTGTAAACTAGTACATCCTTATGTTGACTAATTATAAACTAGTACCACCTATTGTTGACTAAAAATTATAAAAAAAAATAAAATCATTAATTAGAACATCCTTATGTTGACTAACACTCTAATACTTGCACTATATAAACACCTAGTTTCTCATTCACAAATCACACCAAAATCCTCTCTCAAAAACAATCTCTCCCTCTCCCTCTCTTGTGGTATTCGGATCTTCAAGCTTGTTCTTCGTGTTCTTCAAGAATCTTCAAGGAGTTCTTCAAGATTTTCAAGGCTTTGATCTTCCATCTTCATCGTGTTCATCTTTTCTTTGTTAATTATCTTGAATCTTCAAAGGTATAACATAAACCCTAAACTATTTACATAAACTTTGATCTTTGATAATTCATATTCATATTATAAACTTGTTATTCATAAGTATATAAATAAACACACCTAGATTTATATATACATATATACATGTAAAAAAATATTTTTATATATATATATATACATATATATACGAATTATATATACATATACATATTAAAACCTTAAACCCTAATTACACCTAAACTATAATTCTTAAACCCTAATTAATTAAACTCTAAACATTTATGAAACCCTAGGACATTAATTACTAAACCCTAGTTATTAATTACTACTTTAATTAACTAACCCTAATTAATGAAACCCTAATACTACTTATACTAGTACTTAACATGTATACACTATTACTATTACTAGCACCTATAACCTACTAATTATATTGTAGCACAAAAACATTTTGGGATATGTATTAGAGATGTATAGATCTTCGAACTTTCTTGACGAATGGTTTCTACGAGATTCTAGGCAGAGGGTTTGGACTTCCGATTTAAAGGGTCCTATGGCTCAAGCCCCTAGATCTAAATTAGCCATTCGAAGGGAAAGGGGTGATTGGAAGCTTATCTAATACGGCAAGTATCCTAAAATGGAAACACTCATAAAAGTAGAAACTCTCTAGTCATAGAAACTTAGTAAAATAAGAAACTTTCTAAAAATAGAAACTTTATAAAAATAGTAACTTACTAGGAATAGAAACTTAGTAAAACAAACTATACTTAAACACATACTTAAACTTAAACATGGGCAAAACACTTAACTACTCTTAAATGTCAATAGGTTGACTTTCCTGCTCACTCGTTCAACTCTCTATTCCGAGGAATAACTCTCTCTACTTACTAAGGTGAATTTCATAGCCCCACTTTTTACTATTTCATTACTGTTTTGAAACTATGGGGTGAGACACATGCTTGCTTTTAAATTTTTAACATGCAATATTTTAATAACTGTTTTACAATATTTATATACGTGA
Source organism: Rutidosis leptorrhynchoides (assembly GCF_046630445.1). Classification (NCBI taxonomy): domain Eukaryota; kingdom Viridiplantae; phylum Streptophyta; class Magnoliopsida; order Asterales; family Asteraceae; genus Rutidosis; species Rutidosis leptorrhynchoides. The sequence goes on along the minus strand of NC_092335.1, from coordinate 36,030,287 downwards.
ATTTCATAGCCCCACTTTTTACTATTTCATTACTGTTTTGAAACTATGGGGTGAGACACATGCTTGCTTTTAAATTTTTAACATGCAATATTTTAATAACTGTTTTACAATATTTATATACGTGAATTTCATAGCCCCACTTTTTACTATTTCATTACTGTTTTAAAACTATGGGGTGAGACACATGCTTGCTTTTAAATTTTTAACATGCAATATTTTAATAACTGTTTTACAATATTTATATACGTGAATTCATAGCCCTACTTTTTACTGTTTTATAACTGTTTTATAGCTTTTGGGGTGAGAATACATGCACAACTTTTATAACTGTTTTACACGTATTAACTATTAAACTGTGATATGTTGGGCTATGACCAGCAAGCCCCCAACTGATAAGTATAAACGATAACTTGTTACGGGGTAAACTTGAAAGTCTAGTCTAAATATCAGTACTTACACGTATCAACTATTAAACTGGGATATGTTGGGTTATGACCAGCAAGCCCCCAACCGACAAGTATAAACGATAACTTGACACGGGGTAAACTTGAAAGTCTAGTCTAAATATTAGTACCAACTGTTAAAACTATGCTATACCCGGCTATGTCCGACTAAGTCCCTACAGTGATATTTTTAAGTGCTGTGGCATGCTTATTTATTGGGGGTAGGCCTATCGGGAGTAACGTCCCCGATACATTTGACTCAGTCTTTGTATTACTTGATAATGAAATTTAAACCGACAAGGACAGACACAACTTGTCATGGGGCAAACTTGAACGTTTAGTCTAAATATCACGCACTGGCATAACTTTTGGATCTGCGAGATCTACTTTTTGATCCTGCGGGAGATCAACTTTACAACTAAATCTTGTGGTCTAAAAACAACGATAACTACTTTTGTTAAACCTATGAACTTCACTCAACCTTTTTGGTTGACACTTTAGCATGTTTTGTCTCAGGTGCTGTTTGATTCAAGCTTTCTTATCTACTACTTATGTGATGCTACCTGGACTTAGGATCAAGAGATATCGCATTTATTACTTCTGCATATGAACAATTACTTTATCGTTATTTCCATTATTGTAACGACATTTCATTTTCCGCTGCGTACTCAATAAAGTTAAATTTTCTCATTTAGTATTGTTCTCGTATTATAATATGTTGGTTTATTTGGATATTAGCTACCAACATATTAATCATAACGTTAAAAAGTACGTTAACATATATAAGTTAAATGTTTCAATAGGGTCTTATCTATGGCTCAAGCCCCTAGATCTAAATTAGCCATTCGAAGGGAAAGGGGTGATTGGAAGCTTATCTAATACGGCAAGTATTCTAAAATGGAAACACTCATAAAAGTAGAAACTCTCTAGTCATAGAAACTTAGTAAAATAAGAAACTTTCTAAAAATAGAAACTTTATAAAAATAGTAACTTACTAGGAATAGAAACTTAGTAAAACAAACTATACTTAAACACATACTTAAACTTAAACATGGGCAAAACACTTAACTACTCTTAAATGTCAATAGGTTGACTTTCCTGCTCACTCGTTCAACTCTCTATTCCGAGGAATAACTCTCTCTACTTACTAAGGTGAATTTCATAGCCCCACTTTTTACTATTTCATTACTGTTTTGAAACTATGGGGTGAGACACATGCTTGCTTCTCAATAGGGTCTGGAAGAAACGTTACTAATATCAAATAAACCAACATATTATAATACGAGAACAATACTAAATGAGAAAATTTAACTTTATTGAGTACGCAGCGGAAAATGAAATGTCGTTACAATAATGGAAATAACGATAAAGTAATTGTTCATATGCAGAAGTAATAAATGCGATATCTATTGATCCTAAGTCCAGGTAGCATCACATAAGTAGTAGATAAGAAAGCTTGAATCAAACAGCACCTGAGACAAAACATGCTAAAGTGTCAACCAAAAAGGTTGAGTGAAGTTCATAGGTTTAACAAAAGTAGTTATCGTTGTTTTTAGACCACAAGATTTAGTTGTAAAGTTGATCTCCCGCAGGATCAAAAAGTAGATCTCGCAGATCCAAAAGTTATGCCAGTGCGTGATATTTAGACTAAACGTTCAAGTTTGCCCCATGACAAGTTGTGTCTGTCCTTGTCGGTTTAAATTTCATTATCAAGTAATACAAAGACTGAGTCAAATGTATCGGGGACGTTACTCCCGATAGGCCTACCCCCAATAAATAAGCATGCCACAGCACTTAAAAATATCACTGTAGGGACTTAGTCGGACATAGCCGGGTATAGCATAGTTTTAACAGTTGGTACTAATATTTAGACTAGACTTTCAAGTTTACCCCGTGTCAAGTTATCGTTTATACTTGTCGGTTGGGGGCTTGCTGGTCATAGCCCAACATATCATAGTTTAATAGTAGATACGTGTAAGTACTGATATTTAGACTAGACTTTCAAGTTTACCCCGTAATATGTTATCGTTTATACTTATCGGTTGGGGGCTTGCTGGTCATAGCCCAACATATCACAGTTTAATAGTTAATACGTGTAAAACAGTTATAAAAGTTGTGCATGTATTCTCACCCCAAAAGTTATAAAATAGTTATGAAACAGTAAAAAGTGGGGCTATGAATTCAAGTATATAAATATTGTAAAATAGTTATTAAAATATTGCATGTTAAAAATTTAAAAGCAAGCATGTGTCTCACCCCATAGTTTCAAAACAGTAATGAAATAGTAAAAAGTGGGGCTATGAAATTCACGTATATAAATATTGTAAAACAGTTATTAAAATATTGCATGTTAAAAATTTAAAAGCACGCATGTGTCTCACCCCATAGTTTCAAAAAGTAATGAAATAGTAAAAAGTGGGGCTATGAAATTCACGTATATAAATATTGTAAAACAGTTATTAAAATATTGCATGTTAAAAATTTAAAAGCAAGCATGTGTCTCACCCCATAGTTTCAAAACAGTAATGAAATAGTAAAAAGTGGGGCTATGAAATTCACCTTAGTAAGTAGAGAGAGTTATTCCTCGGAATAGAGAGTTGAACGAGTGAGCAGGAAAGTCAACCTATTGACATTTAAGAGTAGTTAAGTGTTTTGCCCATGTTTAAGTTTAAGTATGTGTTTAAGTATAGTTTGTTTTACTAAGTTTCTATTCCTAGTAAGTTACTATTTTTATAAAGTTTCTATTTTTAGAAAGTTTCTTATTTTACTAAGTTTCTATGACTAGAGAGTTTCTACTTTTATGAGTGTTTCCATTTTAGGATACTTGCCGTATTAGATAAGCTTCCAATCACCCCTTTCCCTTCGAATGGCTAATTTAGATCTAGGGGCTTGAGCCATAGGACCCTTTAAATCGGAAATCCAAACCCTCTGCCTAGAATCTCGTAGAAACCATTCGTCAAGAAAGTTCGAAGATCTATACATCTCTAATACATATCCCAAAATGTTTTTGTGCTACAATATAATTAGTAGGTTATAGGTGCTAGTAATAGTAATAGTGTATACATGTTAAGTACTAGTATAAGTAGTATTAGGGTTTCATTAATTAGGGTTAGTTAATTAAAGTAGTAATTAATAACTAGGGTTTAGTAATTAATGTCCTAGGGTTTCATAAATGTTTAGAGTTTAATTAATTAGGGTTTAAGAATTATAGTTTAGGTGTAATTAGGGTTTAAGGTTTTAATATGTATATGTATATATAATTCGTATATATATGTATATATATATATATAAAAATATTTTTTTACATGTATATATGTATATATAAATCTAGGTGTGTTTATGTATATACTTATGAATAACAAGTTTATAATATGAATATGAATTATCAAAGATCAAAGTTTATGTAAATAGTTTAGGGTTTATGTTATACCTTTGAAGATTCAAGATAATTAACAAAGAAAAGATGAACACGATGAAGATGGAAGATCAAAGCCTTGAAAATCTTGAAGAACTCCTTGAAGATTCTTGAAGAACACGAAGAACAAGCTTGAAGATCCGAATACCACAAGAGAGGGAGAGGGAGAGATTGTTTTTGAGAGAGGATTTTGGTGTGATTTGTGAATGAGAAACTAGGTGTTTATATAGTGCAAGTATTAGAGTGTTAGTCAACATAAGGATGTTCTAATTAATGATTTTATTTTTTTTTATAATTTTTAGTCAACAATAGGTGGTACTAGTTTATAATTAGTCAACATAAGGATGTACTAGTTTACACTTTATTTTTAGTCAACATAAGGATGTAAGATTTTTTTAGTCTCATTATTATTACTATTATTATTATTATTATTTTTACATTTACTACATGATAAGTATTATTTTCTTTTTACTAATTCATGACTTGTATATATTTAGTTCCCAATTGTTTTATTATTTATATAAATGTCACTTTTTATTTATTACTTATAGGTTATTAGTTATAATATTACATAAATGCATAAATTTTAATTAGCAGTGAGTGTCGACTAACAGTTTATTATTTTCATCTTTTATTAACTTGTCAATTTTTGTACAAAGTTAATTAATATGTTTTCTAACTCTTAACACTTAACAATTGTTGATTAAAGTTTAATCATTAAGTTTTAATTATATTGTTTGGGCTTTTAATATTGGAAAAATATAGAATGGAAAAAATGAGGGTCGTTATAGTACCTCCCCGTTATTGAAAACTTCGTCCCGAAGTTTTTAGGTAGTTTCCTCGTTTGCATCGGCAGTTGAGAAGAGATGGGGATATTTCCGTTTCATATGGTCTTTGCGTTCCCAGGTATATTCGGGGCCTCTACGCGAATTCCAACGGACTTTAACGATAGGTATATTGCTTTTACGCGTTTGTTTGACCTCTCCTTCCATGATTTCTATAGGTTATTCAACGAAGTGCATTTTATCATTAATGCGAATATCATTCAAAATGATGATGTTATACAAGTCATTTCAGTAAATTGGATACATGAAATGTGTTATGAATAGTACTGAGCTCATTTAAAACCTTGAGCATTTTATGCCACAATATTAGGGCAGACAAACAAAGAGGAGTTCGTGAAAATCACAGTCATGAAATTTGATAGAGATCTTCATTGTTTACAACAAGAATATTTTAATGATGAATATAAGTTGAAAAATAAAGTTTTATCACTATTGAATAATATGGATAAAACGATTCGTTTATAGGAAGAGTATAAATGAAGCTATCATAAAAGAGTGAAATGAGAAAATTAAATGTTCGCCTTAACTTTTGACGTAGTCACGATTGATTTCCGGAATTCAAGGAATTAAAGGAAATCTTCGTAATCTATAAGATTTGATTCTCCGGTATTTACGAAATTTTGAGATTTGTTTGATTAAATGCGGTGATTTGCCTCGATTGATGTGTTTGGAATTTTGCTATAAATTAGCTTCTTTCGTTTCATTATCTTCACCACTTCTATACTTTCTTTCACAATTCAAACTTCCAAAAGATTAAGAAAATGCTTAATCCAGTTCTGATCCTGGTTATTATATTGACCATCTATGCAGTCATTCTTCTTTTTCTTTTACCGCCAGAGGAATCTGTTTACTTCTACTATGCTCTTGGGGTTATAGTGTTTTTAATTATCCCGTGTCTTTATATTGCTATACGCATTGATATACACGGTTTGTAATTTCGGAGTCGTTATCGGGCTTTATATTTTCCCTTATATGTCGGAGCTTTATGCTTTTGTTTCTTCTTCCCGACTTCAAGTCAAGCGAGTAATGGTCCAGAATTCATAGGTATGAAGTTTCGAATGATCATAATATATAAAGTAGAAAGGAAATGTAATAGCACGATTTGATTTGTCATATTACCAGAATATCCGGAAAAGACCGAATCATCAAGAAAAATATGTTCTTGATATATTTAGAGGTTAAATAGAATGTAAGAGTCGTGTAACATGGAAAATGATGATTATAAAATCTATGAATCATCATCTTCCATTAAAAACTTAGCATGACTTACTGTAATATAATCACGTTGGCCTGACGTCATTATATTATACTAACTCATGCTTCAATTCCCAACACTTCTTCAAAGCATTTATAATTTAAACTCGAATTTTACAGAATATAGAAACTAAAACAGTTTCCTTTATAAAGATATCGCAAAGAGATACTTAATTGCGGACATGAATCGTTATGAAGATATCTTTCGAAATATAGAGGATATTTATGATGATATTTTGGAATTTCTAAGTTCGAAAGTTGATGAAGAAAAATTTTCCGCAAGCTTTTAACATGACTTCGGAGCAAGATATTCTCTAAAGATTTCACCGGATCCAAAATTACCTGGATTCTTTGAATATAGGGTTTGACCCTTGTGTTTGTCCTTGGTCTCCTCCATGGTTAGCTCAATCCGTTTTTCAGTTCCAAATTTTCTTTTGAGCTTTTCCAACGTACCATTCTTTATTATCAAACTGTTGGCCCTTAAGACCATCTACAATTTTTCTGTTTCCTCTGCATTTAATGCAGCCATATTTGAATCATCGGTTATCAATCCGAAATGGTTTCAAGAAATTTCATTTTTAGATGATTAAACGCTGATTGCGATCGTCAAGATTCAAAGGATGTTTTCAAGAATTTTAAATTTGAAGTGTTTAAGCGTAAGATGCATCCATCAATGGATCTAACGGTTGACGAAGAAATGTTGTGATTTTCAAAAGTAAGGAATGGTAAGTTCGGTGGTTTGATTTGATAATTCATCATAGAATACGAATGAATATAATTCATGAATGTAGTGATCTTTAGGAAGATAACACTTGCTAAAGCTTTACTTAAGTTTCGATATGTCAAAATCAGAGTATGTAACTGAATTTGTATGAAAATGGTTTTTCTTTGGTGAACATATACATATATCATGTGAATGTAAGTAGTATAGTTAACAACTGCTGAATCAGAATGGAAGAATGTACAATGTAACATATTTATATGAGATATGAATATCTCTCGGGTTTTACCTACCCGTTAAAATATTTTTTACAATTAACAGTTTGTACAAAAGAGAAGATATACGTTCATATATGTATTCTTCAGATGTAATCATGGTTTTAATGAGCTAATATAATATTAAACTCATTTGATTTGCTGTTGAAAGGAGAATAAATAATCTCCAAAACCTTAGAGATTTCATAATTGTCGTGAAATATTTCGCTAATGAAGTTATGAATTAATACTTCATCGTTCATTGTTATTGATATACTTCGGTATATGATGTTGGTGCTCTTGGAATTCTTGTGAAATTCATAAGGCACTAATGATATTTTCTAGAAAGTTTCGAGTACATCGAAAATTAAAGTATACAATCAATCATATATTTGAGTAATACACTTGGTTTATTACGAAATGGAGTTTATTGTATTGAAGCAATGATTAACGATTGTTAAGTTATTAACAAAAGATGTACATCATAGCATATTGTGATATGAATTAACCATGTAGTACATACTAGTTAAGATTCACACGTAATAGCTTAGTACGAAAAGATTTATTATTGTTCCAATCCATATATATAAAGTATACATATGTAATTCTTCAGGAAGAATGAGTCAATACATCTTAACTCATTATTAATAATATTCCTTGGTATCTATGGGGCGTATGATGTTGATGTTTGAGGTACTGAGTGCGATGTTGAGGCGTGGAATGCGAATGTTGTCGTTGGTGAAGCTGGTGATGTTGGTGGTGATGTTGGTGGTGATGCTGATGGTACTGGTGGTACTGGTTATGCTGCTGGTGCTGCTGCTGGTGTTCGTAGGTTTCGCACCATATTCTCCAGAGCCACTACTCGAGCGCGAAGCTCGTTGACTTCTTCTATTATTCCGGGATGATTGGCGGTTCGGACAAGTGGATGAATAAGATCTAAAATTTTAGATATTATATATTCGTGACTGGATATCCTGGAAATGAGGGTGAAAATAGTGTTCCGAACGGGTTCGCCAGTAAGTGCTTCAGGTTCTTCACCAAGAGGTGAATTCGGTTGGTGGAAGGGATCACCTTCTTCTTGTCTCCATTAATTAAGTTTACTACGAACCCATCCCCAATTCATCCAAAATAGATGATGGCTGATTGGTTGGTTCATTCCGGTTACGCTGCCATTGGAGCTCGAAGAGTTCGAGGAATCCATATTATGTGTTTGGAATTAGGGTTTTTGATATGAGATTAGTGTTGAATACTGGATGATATATTCGTCTCCTCGAATACGTGTATATAGCAAAAATATTTCCGTAATTTACGGAGGGAATTTAGGAAAAGTGTTAGACAAAATCTATTGGGATAGATACGATAAGATATAATAAGATATGATGTGTCTATACTTTAATAATGGCAGTATGACGTGTCGAGATCATAAAGTGATAAGTATGTAATCTAATAATCTTTTGATTAAAGACTTTCAATTCGTATACTGTGATAACCCAATGACATTTTTCGATTCATAAACCGATGCATAAAGGCATAAGGCATATAGGTACATGATATAACAGGGAGTTATATACGTTTGTGTGTGAGTAGTAACAATTATAAGAGTTTCAAAATCATGGATAATATTTCATGTAATACATATGTAATACACATAACCATGATAGATGACTTATGAATGTCAAGAATTTCTGAAATCATTGTGTCGCATTTAGATGCGGTGGTGTAATTGGATAGTACTCAGGAAAGTGAGCAGAGTTCTTAGATTAGCTCGTCATTCTAAGATAAGTAAAGTTTATAAAGTATAGTGTAGCATTTAACAGTTAAAGGCAACAATTAAAGGCACTATGGTCAAGAAAAGTTGTAGTCCTACATTAGGAAAGAGACTTTGATTAGAATCTTTAAGTCAAGTTTGGTAAAGCATGATTGTTAAGATTATAAGGCAATCCTAAGTGCTTTAAGTGTAAGGCAGGAAAGGTTATAGTTTCCTAGATTGCTAAGGCACCCTAGCTAGCAAGTAAGGCACACATAAAATTGCAATCCTGGTTCTCTATAACAGCCTGGTTATGCTCTGAGTCAAATGTATCGGGGACGTTACTCCCGATAGGCCTACCCCCAATAAATAAGCATGCCGCAGCACTTAAAAATATCACTGTAGGGACTTAGTCGGACGTAGCCGGGTATAGCATAGTTTTAGCAGTTGGTACTTGTGTCTAAATTGTAAATAGTAAAAGCAGCATGTGTCTCAACCCAAATAAGTTAAATAAGTTTGCTAGCAATAAAGAGTGGGGCTATGAATTCACGTATATAAATATTGTAAAACAGTTATTAAAATATTGCATGTTAAAAATTTAAAAGCACGCATGTGTCTCACCCCATAGTTTCAAAAAGTAATGAAATAGTAAAAAGTGGGGCTATGAAATTCACGTATATAAATATTGTAAAACAGTTATTAAAATATTGCATGTTAAAAATTTAAAAGCACGCATGTGTCTCACCCCATAGTTTCAAAAAGTAATGAAATAGTAAAAAGTGGGGCTATGAAATTCACGTATATAAATATTGTAAAACAGTTATTAAAATATTGCATGTTAAAAATTTAAAAGCACGCATGTGTCTCACCCCATAGTTTCAAAAAGTAATGAAATAGTAAAAAGTGGGGCTATGAAATTCACCTTAGTAAGTAGAGAGAGTTATTCCTCGGAATAGAGAGTTGAACGAGTGAGCAGGAAAGTCAACCTATTGACATTTAAGAGTAGTTAAGTGTTTTGCCCATGTTTAAGTTTAAGTATGTGTTTAAGTATAGTTTGTTTTACTAAGTTTCTATTCCTAGTAAGTTACTATTTTTATAAAGTTTCTATTTTTAGAAAGTTTCTTATTTTACTAAGTTTCTATGACTAGAGAGTTTCTACTTTTATGAGTGTTTCCATTTTAGAATACTTGCCGTATTAGATAAGCTTCCAATCACCCCTTTCCCTTCGAATGGCTAATTTAGATCTAGGGGCTTGAGCCATAGGACCCTTTAAATCGGAAATCCAAACCCTCTGCCTAGAATCTCGTAGAAACCATTCGTCAAGAAAGTTCGAAGATCTATACATCTCTAATACATATCCCAAAATGTTTTTGTGCTACAATATAATTAGTAGGTTATAGGTGCTAGTAATAGTAATAGTGTATACATGTTAAGTACTAGTATAAGTAGTATTAGGGTTTCATTAATTAGGGTTAGTTAATTAAAGTAGTAATTAATAACTAGGGTTTAGTAATTAATGTCCTAGGGTTTCATAAATGTTTAGAGTTTAATTAATTAGGGTTTAAGAATTATAGTTTAGGTGTAATTAGGGTTTAAGGTTTTAATATGTATATGTATATATAATTCGTATATATATGTATATATATATATATATATATATAAAAATATTTTTTTTACATGTATATATGTATATATAAATCTAGGTGTGTTTATGTATATACTTATGAATAACAAGTTTATAATATGAATATGAATTATCAAAGATCAAAGTTTATGTAAATAGTTTAGGGTTTATGTTATACCTTTGAAGATTCAAGATAATTAACAAAGAAAAGATGAACACTTTTTTACTGAGAATAATGGGTTCAGTATAAATGATAATTAACAAAGAAAAGATGAACTTCCATAGTTTAGGGTTCTCAATAATGGGTTATATTAAACCATTCTCTTTTTTATTTTACTGAGAATATATCATTTATACACTTTTTTACTATCATTATGTTCTTTTTTATATACGTCAATATCATTTAGTTTTTATGAGTTATAATCACCAAAAATTATTTCGTAATAGGGTCTGGAAGAAACGTTACTAATATCAAATAAACCAACATATTATAATACGAGAACAATACTAAATGAGAAAATTTAACTTTATTGAGTACGCAGCGGAAAATGAAATGTCGTTACAATAATGGAAATAACGATAAAGTAATTGTTCATATGCAGAAGTAATAAATGCGATATCTCTTGATCCTAAGTCCAAGTAGCATCACATAAGTAGTAGATAAGAAAGCTTGAATCAAACAGCACCTGAGAATATTTAGATAATAAATGAAAAGATCAACATTTATTAAGAACATAATGATAGTAAAAAAGAATATGAAGCTTGAAGTAACGTTTCACTAAAGTGTATACCCTAATTACGAGATATTTAGATAATATTGATACTAAATATGGTTGGCTCTGCCACCAAAATGATATATGGTCGGTTATACCACCAAAATGATATATGGTCGGTTATACCACCAAAATGATATATGGTCGGTTATACCACCAGAATGATATAGGTCGGTTATACCACCTGAAAAAATATATGGTCGACACTGTCGCCAAATTTTCATTTATGTTTACTAATATTTATATTTTTGTTATATAACATTTATTTATGATTGCTTACACATGGTCGACACTGTCACCTACTTATCATTTATGTTATATTAAATTTATGTTTAATGTTTATATACTTATGAATATAAATTGACTCTAATTTATCATGATGTTTGTTTTAATTTTTGATAATAGAAAATGTCGAATCTGGAAAAGCTTTAATTTACTCCTTTAGAATCAACTGGAAACAACTACATGCCATGGGTTATAAAAGTAAAAATGCATCTTAAATCAATGGGCATTCTTGAAACCATAAATGAAAACAACACTTGTTCTGAAAAAGAACAAGCTACGGCATGTTGCTTTATTCATCAACATATTGATGAATGCTTACAAAATAATTATGTGACTGTAGAAGATCCCCATGTTTTATAGGAAGGTCTCAAAAGCAGATTCAATAATCAAAGAGAAATTTTACTTCCAGCTGCAATGGAACAATGGAGAACATTAAGGTTCCAAGACTTTAAGAAAGTAAATGAATACAGCTCAGCTCTGTATAATACATGTTCACAACTTAAATTCTGTGGACATGAAATTAGTGATGCAGACATGATGGAGAAAACTTTCTCCACAATGAATGCTGCAAACATCACAGTGCAAAGAAATTTGAGAATGCTAAAGTTCAAAACATATCCTGAACTTAATTCATATCTCTTAGTTGCAGAGCAAAATGATGAGCTATTAATGAAAAATCAGCAATCCCGTCCTACTGGTACACTTGCAATCCCTGAAGCAAATACTGCAAATAATTATAAACAGGGACAAGGACGCGGGCAAGGTCGTGGTTATAATAACCATCACCATCATCATTCCAAAAGCCATAACTATGGTAGAAACCATCCTTATGGTAATGGTAATGGGCGTGGACGTGGTCGTGGTCGTGGCCGTGGTGGTCAAAGAAATAGTAATCCACGAAAATATAAATATCAACCACAAAACAAGCCCATTAAACAAGATGTTGAAGAAAATTCTTCTAAAAATTCTGAAGAATCTTGCTACAGATGTGGTAGAATGGGCCACTGGACTAATACTTGCCGAACATCTAAACATCTTGTTAAGATGTATCAGGATTCGCTGAAAGGTAAAGAAAAGGAAGTAAATTTTGTGGATAATATTGATCCAACAGTCACTGAGAAACCATCTGATTTATATGAAGATTTCTTGAATGTTTAAGTTGTGTGTCTTTTGAAAAATAAACGATTTAATATCGTCTGTCTTTGTCATTATGTTTGCTAAATGTTTCAGTACTATCTATTTGCGTTTAAAATATTGTGTAATATTAATGTACTCACTATTTATTTCTTATATATGAAGTTCAATATGAATTTTGCTGGAATACAACATCAATCAAGTGGTGGAGATCTCTGTATAGCAGACAGTGGAACTACACACACTATACTTAAATCCGAGAAATATTTTATTGATCTAAAACCAACGGAAGGAACTATACATACAATATCAGGACCTGCTAACTTGATAAAAGGGATAGGAAAGGCAAATTTCATACTACCAAATGGTACAAAATTTTTAATAAATGATGCCTTATTTTCTCCCAAGTCAAGCAGAAATTTATTGAGTTTCTCCGACATATACCTTAACGGGTATGATTATCAGTCAGTGACAACAGAAAATGAGAAATATTTAAGTATCACTGACAAGAGTCATGTGGTTGAAAAACTGCCAAGACTTAGTTCTGGATTACATTATACACATATAAATGTACCAGAAATACATATGGTAGTTAACGAAAAATATATTGATCCTGGTGTATTCAGTTTATGGCATAACAGATTAGGCCATCCAGGATCAACAATGATGAAAAGGATTATTGAATGTACTCATGGACATCCACTAAAGGATAGAAAAATCCATCATGATACAATGGTTCCATGTACATCTTGCTCTCTTGGAAAATTGATAACTAGACCCTCACCACTTAAGGTTGAGAAAGAATCACCAATGTTTCTTGAAAGAATTCAAGGTGATATATGTGGACCAATTCATCCACCATGTGGACCATTTAGATATTTCATGGTTCTAATAGACGCATCTAGCAGATGGTCTCATGTTTGTCTGTTATCAAGCCGTAATGTGGCATTTGCTAAATTTCTTGCCCAAATTATTAAATTGAGAGCTCATTTTCCTGATTACACCATTAAAAGGGTGAGACTTGATAATGCTGGTGAATTTACATCTCAAGCATTTAATGACTATTGCATGTCTATAGGAATTGTTGTTGAACATTCTGTTGCTCATGTGCATACACAAAATGGTTTAGCCGAGTCATTGATTAAACGTTTACAGTTAATCGCTAGACCATTGATAATGAGAACAAAACTCCCTGTATCTATATGGGGTCATGCAATTTTACATGCTGCTGCATTGATTCGCATCAGACCAAGTGCAAGTCATAAATATTCCCCCCTACAACTTGCTTTTGGTCAAGAGCCAAATATTTCCCATCTTAGAACATTTGGTTGTGCAGTGTATGTTCCAATTGCGACACCACAACGTATAAAAATGGGTCCTCAAAGGAGGTTGGGAATATATGTTGGATATGAAACATCTTCAATATTAAGGTATATTGAACCTATGACAGGTGACGTTTTTACAGCACGTTTTGCTGATTGTCATTTTAATGAAACATTGTTCCCTAGATTAGGGTATATTGTAGATATAAAAGTTCATATCACTCAAGGACAGACTAATCATATACCCTACAAGTAATATGATTTTAGCAGTATTTATAGTTTTACAATATTATCCATATATAAATGCGATATCTCTTGATCCTAAGTCCAAGTAGCATCACATAAGTAGTAGATAAGAAAGCTTGAATCAAACAGCACCTGAGACAAAACATGCTAAAGTGTCAACCAAAAAGGTTGAGTGAAGTTCATAGGTTTAACAAAAGTAGTTATCGTTGTTTTTAGACCACAAGATTTAGTTGTAAAGTTGATCTCCCGCAGGATCAAAAAGTAGATCTCGCAGATCCAAAAGTTATGCCAGTGCGTGATATTTAGACTAAACGTTCAAGTTTGCCCCATGACAAGTTGTGTCTTGTAACGACCCGCATTTTTTCGATCATACTATACTTATAAGATTAATATTTACATAAATTAAACCTTGCCAACATGATAAGCAATCCAAATTGTCGAGATTTATATTTCCGAAAAGAGTTTTACGCAACGTTTGACCGTCTAGTTTGACCAATGATATCACGAACTATACAATATATAATAATTATACGTTTGTGTATATATATGTATATATACATATTTAACATGATTAATAAATGTTTTAATATCTCATTTTGTATTAATAACAACAAGTTATAAGTATATTTTGAAACTACTAACTTAAGTTTTCAAAATGATAACAATACGTAACGTTAATTGACATAAATACTTAAGACTTATAATGTTTATACATATATTGTATAAGTAATGTATTTAATCACTTTTAAAGACTTAAATACATAAAATCATATAAGTGTATTCACAAAAGATAGCTATATTTGAATCCTCATTCCATTTTTCACAAAATTTCTATACGTATACCTAGAGTATTTGTACTCGTATCATACCAAGCTTCTATACGTATTTACTAATAGTAAATACACATCAAATCACCACCTAACCCACCCTTGTTACTGCCCTTAGAGCAAGGTAATTGGATTTTGGATGCATGCATGAATTATTACACAAAAATACAACATGTGAACTTGTCCATCATCATCATCATTCACGTTTTTATGGTGTATATATACATGATCATTTTGCTTCATTTACTACTTCAATTTCCTAGCTAAAACACACACTCTTTCTTACTCTCTAAACTCCATAACAACCCAGCAAAATTCCATAAAGATCTAGCTTCAAAAACCATACTAAAACACCATAAGAAAACCATACAAAAACACTTCAAGAAAACCCTCCAAGAACACCAACTTACTTCCAATCTTTCATCCACTTCTATCACCCTTTTGATTCTAGCTTCTTACTTCTCTTTTACAGCAACTTCATCCAAGGAACTTGAGGTAGAATATATGTTCATAACCTTATTCGATTCATATATATATAGCTATCATATTTTGTGGTATACAAGTTTAACAACAAGAACATAGTTTGAATGTTTTCAAACTTGTTTGCAAACTAAATAGATCCTTCTAACTTAACTCTTAAAATACTTCAAGACCTGTAATATAACTTATGTATATGCTAATTTAACAAGGTAAAACTTGGTTTTTCAAAGTATAAGTATTTTTAGAAAAATGGTCATTAAATGATTTTGTTGTAACGAAAATGATTAACTTCATAAGTTTCACTAAAGTTTGACCTATGCCGTGTGATTTTGAATACAAACTAAGGTATTTACAGTTCATAGTCTTAAAGAGGGACTCGATCCAAGGAGATGGCAAGTTGAATCAACGAAAACGGACTTGTAACGAAGAAACTATGACCGAAACAAAATTGGTTATCCAAGGCTTAAATGACTTCGGGATTCATTGGAAAAATTTACATAAAATCACATACTTCTAAGATAACATGATATTTTATATATATGTACTTATAATTCAATTTTATATGGTTCAGGATCACCCGTAAACAACACGAGAAGATTAATCATAAGATCCCATGATTGTACGCAACACGTCATTTGACAACACCGGTACCATGGGTCAAGATTAATCTCGACCAATACATATACGTTGGGGTTTTATTTATTTCGTTGGGGGTTTTATTTATTGCGGGTATATTAAACATCTAAAAATGAACCATTAAAAATTGAATTACTAACATCGGAATGCTAACTTCGGACTAAGGAAATATTCAAAGTATTAAAAGTATAACAAGTATATATATATATATGTAACGTTTGTTTAAAATGAAAACATATTGATATATTATATATGGATAGGTCCGTGATATCAACCGGAGACCAAGTCAAAATATATATATATCTTCAAGGCAAAGTGAGTATATAGTCCCACTTTTAAACTCTAAGTATTTCGGGATGAGAATACATGTATTTTATGTTTTACGTTATGGACACAAGTAACTGAAAAATATATTCTACGTTGAGTTGTACCACTGGCATACTTCCCTGTAGCTTGGTAACTACTATTTACAGCGGTATTGTAAACGCGAATCCTGTTGATAGATCTATTGGGCTTGACAACCCCAACCGGACTGGACGACCAGTATTCAACGGTTGCACAGTACTTCGTTTCGTGACTACACTTGGTACAGTGTAGTAAGATTTCATAATAAAGGGAATATGCGACGTGATTAAATGTTAAGTATGGTTACCGAGTGCTCAACCACTTAGAATACTTTTATTAAACTGATTATATACGAAATCTTGTGGTCTATATATATATTGCAGCCGGCATTAAACCTATATCTCACCAACTTTATGTTGACCTTTTTAAACATGTCTATTCTCAGGTGATTTCTAAAGCTTCCGTTGCATCATGTTGGATCTAACCAGGATCTTGCGTACGCATGTTTGTGTCAAAAATAAAACTGCATATCCAAGATGTTGTACTGTAAAATATGCTAGAAACCGTGTTGTTGTCATCATTTGTAAAGTTTGTAAGTCGAAGATTATCGCTAAACGTTAATCTTCTTTTTATTGTCTTAAGTTTGTAACAAAAATAATGGTTATGGTTTGTAATGTATAATATATGCAGTTTTCTTTCAAAAATGTTTCATATAGAGGTCAATACCTCGCAATGAAATCATACGTTATCTAACGCGTTCTTATGGTTAAGGACGGGTTATGACATGTCTGTCCTTGTCGGTTTAAATTTCATTATCAAGTAATACAAAGACTGAGTCAAATGTATCGGGGACGTTACTCCCGATAGGCCTACCCCCAATAAATAAGCATGCCGCAGCACTTAAAAATATCACTGTAGGGACTTAGTCGGACGTAGCCGGGTATAGCATAGTTTTAGCAGTTGGTACTTGTGTCTAAATTGTAAATAGTAAAAGCAGCATGTGTCTCACCCCAAATAAGTTAAATAAGTTTGCTAGCAATAAAGAGTGGGGCTATGAATTCACCTTAGTAAGTAGAGAGAGTTATTCCTCGGAATAGAGAGTTGAACGAGTGAGCAGGAAAGTCAACCTATTGACATTTAAGAGTAGTTAAGTGTTTTGCCCATGTTTAAGTTTAAGTATGTGTTTAAGTATAGTTTGTTTTACTAAGTTTCTATTCCTAGTAAGTTACTATTTTTATAAAGTTTCTATTTTTAGAAAGTTTCTTATTTTACTAAGTTTCTATGACTAGAGAGTTTCTACTTTTATGAGTGTTTCCATTTTAGAATACTTGCCGTATTAGATAAGCTTCCAATCACCCCTTTCCCTTCGAATGGCTAATTTAGATCTAGGGGCTTGAGCCATAGGACCCTTTAAATCGGAAATCCAAACCCTCTGCCTAGAATCTCGTAGAAACCATTCGTCAAGAAAGTTCGAAGATCTATACATCTCTAATACATATCCCAAAATGTTTTTGTGCTACAATATAATTAGTAGGTTATAGGTGCTAGTAATAGTAATAGTGTATACATGTTAAGTACTAGTATAAGTAGTATTAGGGTTTCATTAATTAGGGTTAGTTAATTAAAGTAGTAATTAATAACTAGGGTTTAGTAATTAATGTCCTAGGGTTTCATAAATGTTTAGAGTTTAATTAATTAGGGTTTAAGAATTATAGTTTAGGTGTAATTAGGGTTTAAGGTTTTAATATGTATATGTATATATAATTCGTATATATATGTATATATATATATATATATATAAAAAAATATTTTTTTTACATGTATATATGTATATATAAATCTAGGTGTGTTTATGTATATACTTATGAATAACAAGTTTATAATATGAATATGAATTATCAAAGATCAAAGTTTATGTAAATAGTTTAGGGTTTATGTTATACCTTTGAAGATTCAAGATAATTAACAAAGAAAAGATGAACACGATGAAGATGGAAGATCAAAGCCTTGAAAATCTTGAAGAACTCCTTGAAGATTCTTGAAGAACACGAAGAACAAGCTTGAAGATCCGAATACCACAAGAGAGGGAGAGGGAGAGATTGTTTTTGAGAGAGGATTTTGGTGTGATTTGTGAATGAGAAACTAGGTGTTTATATAGTGCAAGTATTAGAGTGTTAGTCAACATAAGGATGTTCTAATTAATGATTTTATTTTGTTTTATAATTTTTAGTCAACAATAGGTGGTACTAGTTTATAATTAGTCAACATAAGGATGTACTAGTTTACACTTTATTTTTAGTCAACATAAGGATGTAAGATTTTTTTAGTCTCATTATTATTACTATTATTATTATTATTATTTTTACATTTACTACATGATAAGTATTATTTTCTTTTTACTAATTCATGACTTGTATATATTTAGTTCCCAATTGTTTTATTATTTATATAAATGTCACTTTTTATTTATTACTTATAGGTTATTAGTTATAATATTACATAAATGCATAAATTTTAATTAGCAGTGAGTGTTGACTAACAGTTTATTATTTTCATCTTTTATTAACTTGTTAATTTTTGTACAAAGTTAATTAATATGTTTTCTAACTCTTAACACTTAACAATTGTTGATTAAAGTTTAATCATTAAGTTTTAATTATATTGTTTGGGCTTTTAATATTGGAAAAATATAGAATGGAAAAAATGAGGGTCGTTATAGTACCTCCCCGTTATTGAAAACTTCGTCCCGAAGTTTTTAGGTAGTTTCCTCGTTTGCATCAGCAGTTGAGAAGAGATGGGGATATTTCCGTTTCATATGGTCTTTGCGTTCCCAGGTATATTCGGGGCCTCTACGCGAATTCCAACGGACTTTAACGATAGGTATATTGCTTTTACGCGTTTGTTTGACCTCTCCTTCCATGATTTCTATAGGTTATTCAACGAAGTGCATTTTATCATTAATGCGAATATCATTCAAAATGATGATGTTATACAAGTCATTTCAGTAAATTAGATACATGAAATGTGTTATGAATAGTACTGAGCTCATTTAAAACCTTGAGCATTTTATGCCACAATATTAGGGCAGACAAACAAAGAGGAGTTCATGAAAATCACAGTCATGAAATTTGATAGAGATCTTCATTGTTTACAACAAGAATATTTTAATGATGAATATAAGTTGAAAAATAAAGTTTTATCACTATTGAATAATATGGATAAAACGATTCGTTTATAGGAAGAGTATAAATGAAGCTATCATAAAAGAGTGAAATGAGAAAATTAAATGTTCGCCTTAACTTTTGACGTAGTCACGATTGATTTCCGGAATTCAAGGAATTAAAGGAAATCTTCGTAATCTATAAGATTTGATTCTCCGGTATTTACGAAATTTTGAGATTTGTTTGATTAAATGCGGTGATTTGCCTCGATTGATGTGTTTGGAATTTTGCTATAAATTAGCTTCTTTCGTTTCATTATCTTCACCACTTCTATACTTTCTTTCTCAATTCAAACTTCCAAAAGATTAAGAAAATGCTTAATCCAGTTCTGATCCTGGTTATTATATTGACCATCTATGCAGTCATTCTTCTTTTTCTTTTACCGCCAGAGGAATCTGTTTACTTCTACTATGCTCTTGGGGTTATAGTGTTTTTAATTATCCCGTGTCTTTATATTGCTATACGCATTGATATACACGGTTTGTAATTTCGGAGTCGTTATCGGGCTTTATATTTTCCCTTATATGTCGGAGCTTTATGCTTTTGTTTCTTCTTCCCGACTTCAAGTCAAGCGAGTAATGGTCCAGAATTCATAGGTATGAAGTTTCGAATGATCATAATATATAAAGTAGAAAGGAAAGGTAATAGCACGATTTGATTTGTCATATTACCAGAATATCCGGAAAAGACCGAATCATCAAGAAAAATATGTTCTTGATATATTTAGAGGTTAAATAGAATGTAAGAGTCGTGTAACATGGAAAATGATGATTATAAAATCTATGAATCATCATCTTCCATTAAAAACTTAGCATGACTTACTGTAATATAATCACGTTGGCCTGACGTCATTATATTATACTAACTCATGCTTCAATTCCCAACACTTCTTCAAAGCATTTATAATTTAAACTCGAATTTTACAGAATATAGAAACTAAAACAGTTTCCTTTATAAAGATATCGCAAAGAGATACTTAATTGCGGACATGAATCGTTATGAAGATATCTTTCGAAATATAGAGGATATTTATAATGATATTTTGGAATTTCTAAGTTCGAAAGTTGATGAAGAAAAATTTTCCGCAAGCTTTTAACATGACTTCGGAGCAAGATATTCTCTAAAGATTTCACCGGATCCAAAATTACCTGGATTCTTTGAATATAGGGTTTGGCCCTTGTGTTTGTCCTTGGTCTCCTCCATGGTTAGCTCAATCCGTTTTTCAGTTCCAAATTTTCTTTTGAGCTTTTCTAACGTACCATTCTTTATTATCAAACTGTTGGCCCTTAAGACCATCTACAATTTTTCTGTTTCCTCTGCATTTAATGCAGCCATATTTGAATCATCGGTTATCAATCCGAAATGGTTTCAAGAAATTTCATTTTTAGATGATTAAACGCTGATTGTGATAGATTCAAAGGATGTTTTCAAGAATTTTAAATTTGAAGTGTTTAAGCGTAAGATGCATCCATCAATGGATCTAACGGTTGACGAAGAAATGTTGTGATTTTCAAAAGTAAGGAATGGTAAGTTCGGTGGTTTGATTTGATAATTCATCATAGAATACGAATGAATATAATTCATGAATGTAGTGATCTTTAGGAAGATAACACTTGCTAAAGCTTTACTTAAGTTCCGATATGTCAAAATCAGAGTATGTAACTGAATTTGTATGAAAATGGTTTTTCTTTGGTGAACATATACATATATCATGTGAATGTAAGTAGTATAGTTAACAACTGCTGAATCAGAATGGAAGAATGTACAATGTAACATATTTATATGAGATATGAATATCTCTCGGGTTTTACCTACCCGTTAAAATATTTTTTACAATTAACAGTTTGTACAAAAGAGAAGATATACGTTCATATATGTATTCTTCAGAAGTAATCATGGTTTTAATGAGCTAATATAATATTAAACTCATTTGATTTGCTGTTGAAACGAGAATAAATAATCTCCAAAACCTTAGAGATTTCATAATTGTCGTGAAATATTTCGCTAATGAAGTTATGAATTAATACTTCATCGTTCATTGTTATTGATATACTTCGGTATATGATGTTGGTGCTCTTGGAATTCTTGTGAAATTCATAAGGCACTAATGATATTTTCTAGAAAGTTTCGAGTACATCGAAAATTAAAGTATACAATCAATCATATATTTGAGTAATACACTTGGTTTATTACGAAATGGAGTTTATTGTATTGAAGCAATGATTAACGATTGTTAAGTTATTAACAAAAGATGTACATCATAGCATATTGTGATATGAATTAACCATGTAGTACATACTAGTTAAGATTCACACGTAATAGCTTAGTACGAAAAGATTTATTATTGTTCCAATCCATATATATAAAGTATACATATGTAATTCTTCAGGAAGAATGAGTCAATACATCTTAACTCATTATTAATAATATTCCTTGGTATCTATGGGGCGTATGATGTTGATGTTTGAGGTACTGAGTGCGATGTTGAGGCGTGGAATGCTGATGTTGTCGTTAGTGAAGCTGGTGATGTTGGTGGTGATGCCGATGGTACTGGTGGTACTGGTTATGCTGCTGGTGCTGCTGCTGGTGTTCGTAGGTTTCGCACCATATTCTCCAGAGCCACTACTCGAGCGCGAAGCTCGTTGATTTCTTCTATTATTCCGGGATGATTGGCGGTTCGGACAAGTGGATGAATAAGATCTAAAATTTTAGATATTATATATTCGTGACTGGATATCCTGGAAATGAGGGTGAAAATAGTGTTCCGAACGGGTTCGCCAGTAAGTGCTTCAGGTTCTTCACCAAGAGGTGAATTCGGTTGGTGGAAGGGATCACCTTCTTCTTGTCTCCATTGATTAAGTTTACTACGAACCCATCCCCAATTCATCCAAAATAGATGATGGCTGATTGGTTGGTTCATTCCGGTTACGCTGCCATTGGAGCTCGAAGAGTTCGAGGAATCCATATTATGTGTTTGGAATTAGGGTTTTTGATATGAGATTAGTGTTGAATACTGGATGATATATTCGTCTCCTCGAATACGTGTATATAGCAAAAAGATTTCCGTAATTTATGGAGGGAATTTAGGAAAAGTGTTAGACAAAATCTATTGGGATAGATACGATAAGATATAATAAGATATGATGTGTCTATACTTTAATAATGGCAGTATGACGTGTCGAGATCATAAAGTGATAAGTATGTAATCTAATAATCTTTTGATTAAAGACTTTCAATTCGTATACTGTGATAACCCAATGACATTTTTCGATTCATAAACCGATGCATAAAGGCATAAGGCATATAGGTACGTGATATAACAGGGAGTTATATACGTTTGTGTGTGAGTAGTAACAATTATAAAAGTTTCAAAATCATGGATAATATTTCATGTAATATACGTGAAAATATGGTTTGTTTGTGAAAATAATATCATATTACTTCTATAATATTTTTAAACAGACCCTATTGATACTAAGTCCCCGATACAAAGTGCCTTTAGATATCGTGTTCTGATATTATTTTCTCACACTTCCAATAAAGTTCATATCCAGTACTATATATAATATTGAGTGATTTTAATATTGTAATGAAATATTATGGTATTTAATACACAATAATGATTAAAGATGGGGTATTAATTACTACTTATTTAAAAATATTGGGGTTATAGTGTTTTTAATTATCCCGTGTCTTTATAGTGTATTATATTTATAGTTTAAACATATGGTGATTAAATTTAGTAGTAATAAACTTATTTAACTTATGTGATACACCTATTTATTACTTTCATATGGTCTTTGAGTTTCTCTGATATATATATCATAATGGATATGATTATCAGTAAATGATAACAGATAATGAGAAATATCTATGTAGCACCGAAAAGCGCATATGATGAAAAGCGCATATGATAAAAAGCGCATATGATGAAAAGCTATGATGAAAAGCGCAGCGCATATTATTAAAAGCGCATATAATGAAAAGTGCATATGATTAAAAGTGCATATGATAAAAAGCGCATATGATGAAAAGCGCATATGATGAAAAGCGCAGCGCATATGATTAAAAGTGCATATGATGAAAAGTGCATATGATGAAAAACGCAGCACATATGATTAAAAGTGCATATGGTGAAAAGGATATATGATGAAAAGCGCATATGGTGATTAATAAAAAAGCACATACGGTGATTAATGAAAAGCACATATGGTGATTAATGAAAATGCACATATGGTGATTAATGAAAAGCACATATGGTGATCAATGAAAAGCACATATGGTGATTAATGAAAAACACATTGAGAAAGAATCACCAATGTTTCTTGAAAGAATTCAAGGTGATATATATGGGGACATGCAAATTTACATGCTGCGATATTATTTCACATTAGATAAAGTGCAACTCATAAATATTCTCCCCTACAACTTGATTTTGGCAGAGAGCCAAATATTTCCCACCATTAGAACATTTGATTGTGCAATATATGTTCTAGTTGCACAACCATAACACACTAAAATGGGTCCTCAAAGGAGGATGGGGATATATATATTAAATATGAAACATCTTCAATTATAAGATATATTGAACCTATAACGGGTGATGTTTTTACAGCACGTTTTGCTGATTATCAATGTTCCCTAGATTAGGGGGAGAAATGAAAAATAAAGAAAAATATGTTTCATGGTGTGAACATAAATTAATGTATCTTGATCATCGCACAAAAGAATGCGAAAAGAAAGTTAAAAAATAATGCATATGCAAGAACTTGTAAATAAATTACTTGATGCATTTACAGATACAAAAAGAAGTGACTAAATCATATATACCAGCAGTAAATGCTTCAGCTAGAATTGAAATTCTAAAAGCTGGAAATGTCACTCATGAGTCTTTGCCACGCCTGAAACGTGGAAGACCAATTGGTTCCAAAGATAAAAATCCTCGAAAAGAAAAATCAGCTGATAATGAGGTAAAAGAAAGTGTTCAAGAAGAACCACAAATCAATATTCCTTCTGCAGAGGATATTGATAAATGTAAATACATAAATTGCAATAAATTATGCAATCATATGGAACCGAAATGGAATGACAAATATTGATGAGATTTTTTCATATAATGACATCATGAATAAAGATATGAGCTGGAACCAAAATCTGTCATTGAATATCAAAACAGACATGATTGAGCTCAATGGAAAGGAGCAATATGAGCTGAATTAGAATCGCTCAATAAAAGAAAAGTTTTCAGATTAATCGTTATCACTTTTAAAGATGTGAAACGTATGGGATGCAAATGAAAGATATCGGAAAAACCTAGTATTGCCTTGGTTTACAGATTGAACATATGCCTAATGGTTTACTTGCACATCAAAAAGCTTTTAAAACATTTTTAAAGACAAAACCATTGGTTGATATATCACTCAATATTGACACCGATCCATTTCATCCCCGTGAAGATCATGAAGATCTTTACGGATCAAAAGTTCCATATCTTAGTGCAATTGGGGTTATTATGTATTTTACAAATTGTACAAGGCCTGACATTTCTTTGCAGTTAATTTGTTGACAACGTTTAACTCAGCCCCTACCAAAAGACATTGGAATGAGATCAAACACATATTTTGATACCTTCAGGGAACTACCGATTTATAATTATTTTATTCTAACAACTCGAAACAAGATTTGTTTGGTTATACAGATGCAGATTATTTATCTGATTCACATAAAGCTAAATCTCAAACTGAATATGTATTCCTAAAATAGAGGCACCGCAATATCATGACGTTCTCAAAAACAAACACTTGTTGCAACATCATCAAATCATGCCAAAGTGATTGCATTACATGAAGCCACTCGGGAATGTTTTTGGTTGAGATCAATGCCACAACTCATTACTGATTCTTGTGGACTAGAACGCGATAAAAGTCCAACAACTATCTATGAAGATAATGCAGCTTGCATAACACAGATAAAAGAAGGGTATATCAAAAGTGACCGAAGAAAACGCATACCTCCTAGATTCTTCTAATACACTCAAGATCTCATCAAGGACAACCAGTTTGAAATGAGATTTGTTCAATCCAGCAAAACTCTGCCGATCTTTTAACCAAAGCACTTCCAACTGCTGTTTATGTACTAATTTTTAGCATAAATGAGGGATGAAATATAAATATGGTTTGTTCCCTAGATTAGGGTATTTTCTACAGTTGGAAGTAATATGATATATAAAAAGTGTATACAATATATGTATATTTTCTCATTTATAATCAGTAGACACGTTCATAGCATTGGCATGAGACATGTAATATTATAACTAATAACCTATAAGTAATAAATAAAAAGTGACATTTATATAAATAATAAAACAATTGGGAACTAAATATATACAAGTCATGAATTAGTAAAAAGAAAATAATACTTATCATGTAGTAAATGTAAAAATAATAATAATAATAATAGTAATAATAATGAGACTAAAAAAATCTTACATCCTTATGTTGACTAAAAATAAAGTGTAAACTAGTACATCCTTATGTTGACTAATTATAAACTAGTACCACCTATTGTTGACTAAAAATTATAAAACAAAATAAAATCATTAATTAGAACATCCTTATGTTGACTAACACTCTAATACTTGCACTATATAAACACCTAGTTTCTCATTCACAAATCACACCAAAATCCTCTCTCAAAAACAATCTCTCCCTCTCCCTCTCTTGTGGTATTCGGATCTTCAAGCTTGTTCTTCGTGTTCTTCAAGAATCTTCAAGGAGTT
Organism: Rutidosis leptorrhynchoides; assembly: GCF_046630445.1. Classification (NCBI taxonomy): domain Eukaryota; kingdom Viridiplantae; phylum Streptophyta; class Magnoliopsida; order Asterales; family Asteraceae; genus Rutidosis; species Rutidosis leptorrhynchoides. The sequence continues at coordinate 36,003,937 of NC_092335.1, read as the reverse complement.
CTTCAAGATTTTCAAGGCTTTGATCTTCCATCTTCATCGTGTTCATCTTTTCTTTGTTAATTATCTTGAATCTTCAAAGGTATAACATAAACCCTAAACTATTTACATAAACTTTGATCTTTGATAATTCATATTCATATTATAAACTTGTTATTCATAAGTATATACATAAACACACCTAGATTTATATATACATATATACATGTAAAAAAAATATTTTTATATATATATATATATATATATATACATATATATACGAATTATATATACATATACATATTAAAACCTTAAACCCTAATTACACCTAAACTATAATTCTTAAACCCTAATTAATTAAACTCTAAACATTTATGAAACCCTAGGACATTAATTACTAAACCCTAGTTATTAATTACTACTTTAATTAACTAACCCTAATTAATGAAACCCTAATACTACTTATACTAGTACTTAACATGTATACACTATTACTATTACTAGCACCTATAACCTACTAATTATATTGTAGCACAAAAACATTTTGGGATATGTATTAGAGATGTATAGATCTTCGAACTTTCTTGACGAATGGTTTCTACGAGATTCTAGGCAGAGGGTTTGGATTTCCGATTTAAAGGGTCCTATGGCTCAAGCCCCTAGATCTAAATTAGCCATTCGAAGGGAAAGGGGTGATTGGAAGCTTATCTAATACGGCAAGTATTCTAAAATGGAAACACTCATAAAAGTAGAAACTCTCTAGTCATAGAAACTTAGTAAAATAAGAAACTTTCTAAAAATAGAAACTTTATAAAAATAGTAACTTACTAGGAATAGAAACTTAGTAAAACAAACTATACTTAAACACATACTTAAACTTAAACATGGGCAAAACACTTAACTACTCTTAAATGTCAATAGGTTGACTTTCCTGCTCACTCGTTCAACTCTCTATTCCGAGGAATAACTCTCTCTACTTACTAAGGTGAATTCATAGCCCCACTCTTTATTGCTAGCAAACTTATTTAACTTATTTGGGGTGAGACACATGCTGCTTTTACTATTTACAATTTAGACACAAGTACCAACTGCTAAAACTATGCTATACCCGGCTACGTCCGACTAAGTCCCTACAGTGATATTTTTAAGTGCTGCGGCATGCTTATTTATTGGGGGTAGGCCTATCAGGAGTAACGTCCCCGATACATTTGACTCAGTCTTTGTATTACTTGATAATGAAATTTAAACCGACAAGGACAGACACAACTTGTCATGGGGCAAACTTGAACGTTTAGTCTAAATATCACGCACTGGCATAACTTTTGGATCTGCGAGATCTACTTTTTGATCCTGCGGGAGATCAACTTTACAACTAAATCTTGTGGTCTAAAAACAACGATAACTACTTTTGTTAAACCTATGAACTTCACTCAACCTTTTTGGTTGACACTTTAGCATGTTTTGTCTCAGGTGCTGTTTGATTCAAGCTTTCTTATCTACTACTTATGTGATGCTACTTGGACTTAGGATCAAGAGATATCGCATTTATTACTTCTGCATATGAACAATTACTTTATCGTTATTTCCATTATTGTAACGACATTTCATTTTCCGCTGCGTACTCAATAAAGTTAAATTTTCTCATTTAGTATTGTTCTCGTATTATAATATGTTGGTTTATTTGATATTAGTAACGTTTCTTCCAGACCCTATTGGGAGGTCGTTACAGATTGGTATCAGAGCATAACCAGGCTGTTATAGAGAACCAGGATTGCAATTTTATGTGTGCCTTACTTGCTAGCTAGGGTGCCTTAGCAATCTAGGAAACTATAACCTTTCCTGCCTTACACTTAAAGCACTTAGGATTGCCTTATAATCTTAACAATCATGCTTTACCAAACTTGACTTAAAGATTCTAATCAAAGTCTCTTTCCTAATGTAGGACTACAACTTTTCTTGACCATAGTGCCTTTAATTGTTGCCTTTAACTGTTAAATGCTACACTATACTTTAGAAACTTTACTTATCTTAGAATGATGAGCTAATCTAAGAACTCTGCTCACTTTCCTGAGTACTATCCAATTACACCACCGCATCTAAATGCGACACAATGATTTCAGAAATTCTTGACATTCATAAGTCATCTATCATGGTTATGTGTATTACATATGTATTACATGAAATATTATCCATGATTTTGAAACTTTTATAATTGTTACTACTCACACACAAACGTATATAACTCCCTGTTATATCACGTACCTATATGCCTTATGCCTTTATGCATCGGTTTATGAATCGAAAAATGTCATTGGGTTATCACAGTATACGAATTGAAAGTCTTTAATCAAAAGATTATTAGATTACATACTTATCACTTTATGATCTCGACACGTCATACTGCCATTATTAAAGTATAGACACATCATATCTTATTATATCTTATCGTATCTATCCCAATAGATTTTGTCTAACACTTTTCCTAAATTCCCTCCATAAATTACGGAAATCTTTTTGCTATATACACGTATTCGAGGAGACGAATATATCATCCAGTATTCAACACTAATCTCATATCAAAAACCCTAATTCCAAACACATAATATGGATTCCTCGAACTCTTCGAGCTCCAATGGCAGCGTAACCGGAATGAACCAACCAATCAGCCATCATCTATTTTGGATGAATTGGGGATGGGTTCGTAGTAAACTTAATCAATGGAGACAAGAAGAAGGTGATCCCTTCCACCAACCGAATTCACCTCTTGGTGAAGAACCTGAAGCACTTACTGGCGAACCCGTTCGGAACACTATTTTCACCCTCATTTCCAGGATATCCAGTCACGAATATATAATATCTAAAATTTTAGATCTTATTCATCCACTTGTCCGAACCGCCAATCATCCCGGAATAATAGAAGAAATCAACGAGCTTCGCGCTCGAGTAGTGGCTCTGGAGAATATGGTGCGAAACCTACGAACACCAGCAGCAGCACCAGCAGCATAACCAGTACCACCAGTACCATCGGCATCACCACCAACATCACCAGCTTCACTAACGACAACATCAGCATTCCACGCCTCAACATCGCACTCAGTACCTCAAACATCAACATCATACGCCCCATAGATACCAAGGAATATTATTAATAATGAGTTAAGATGTATTGACTCATTCTTCCTGAAGAATTACATATGTATACTTTATATATATGGATTGGAACAATAATAAATCTTTTCGTACTAAGCTATTACGTGTGAATCTTAACTAGTATGTACTACATGGTTAATTCATATCACAATATGCTATGATGTACATCTTTTGTTAATAACTTAACAATCGTTAATCATTGCTTCAATACAATAAACTCCATTTCGTAATAAACCAAGTGTATTACTCAAATATATGATTGATTGTATACTTTAATTTTCGATGTACTCGAAACTTTCTAGAAAATATCATTAGTGCCTTATGAATTTCACAAGAATTCCAAGAGCACCAACATCATATACCGAAGTATATCAATAACAATGAACGATGAAGTATTAATTCATAACTTCATTAGCGAAATATTTCACGACAATTATGAAATCTCTAAGGTTTTGGAGATTATTTATTCTCGTTTCAACAGCAAATCAAATGAGTTTAATATTATATTAGCTCATTAAAACCATGATTACTTCTGAAGAATACATATATGAACGTATATCTTCTCTTTTGTACAAACTGTTAATTGTAAAAAATATTTTAACGGGTAGGTAAAACCCGAGAGATATTCATATCTCATATAAATATGTTACATTGTACATTCTTCCATTCTGATTCAGCAGTTGTTAACTATACTACTTACATTCACATGATATATGTATATGTTCACCAAAGAAAAACCATTTTCATACAAATTCAGTTACATACTCTGATTTTGACATATCGGAACTTAAGTAAAGCTTTAGCAAGTGTTATCTTCCTAAAGATCACTACATTCATGAATTATATTCATTCGTATTCTATGATGAATTATCAAATCAAACCACCGAACTTACCATTCCTTACTTTTGAAAATCACAACATTTCTTCGTCAACCGTTAGATCCATTGATGGATGCATCTTACGCTTAAACACTTCAAATTTAAAATTCTTGAAAACATCCTTTGAATCTATCACAATCAGCGTTTAATCATCTAAAAATGAAATTTCTTGAAACCATTTCGGATTGATAACCGATGATTCAAATATGGCTGCATTAAATGCAGAGGAAACAGAAAAATTGTAGATGGTCTTAAGGGCCAACAGTTTGATAATAAAGAATGGTACGTTAGAAAAGCTCAAAAGAAAATTTGGAACTGAAAAACGGATTGAGCTAACCATGGAGGAGACCAAGGACAAACACAAGGGCCAAACCCTATATTCAAAGAATCCAGGTAATTTTGGATCCGGTGAAATCTTTAGAGAATATCTTGCTCCGAAGTCATGTTAAAAGCTTGCGGAAAATTTTTCTTCATCAACTTTCGAACTTAGAAATTCCAAAATATCATTATAAATATCCTCTATATTTCGAAAGATATCTTCATAACGATTCATGTCCGCAATTAAGTATCTCTTTGCGATATCTTTATAAAGGAAACTGTTTTAGTTTCTATATTCTGTAAAATTCGAGTTTAAATTATAAATGCTTTGAAGAAGTGTTGGGAATTGAAGCATGAGTTAGTATAATATAATGACGTCAGGCCAACGTGATTATATTACAGTAAGTCATGCTAAGTTTTTAATGGAAGATGATGATTCATAGATTTTATAATCATCATTTTCCATGTTACACGACTCTTACATTCTATTTAACCTCTAAATATATCAAGAACATATTTTTCTTGATGATTCGGTCTTTTCCGGATATTCTGGTAATATGACAAATCAAATCGTGCTATTACCTTTCCTTTCTACTTTATATATTATGATCATTCGAAACTTCATACCTATGAATTCTGGACCATTACTCGCTTGACTTGAAGTCGGGAAGAAGAAACAAAAGCATAAAGCTCCGACATATAAGGGAAAATATAAAGCCCGATAACGACTCCGAAATTACAAACCGTGTATATCAATGCGTATAGCAATATAAAGACACGGGATAATTAAAAACACTATAACCCCAAGAGCATAGTAGAAGTAAACAGATTCCTCTGGCGGTAAAAGAAAAAGAAGAATGACTGCATAGATGGTCAATATAATAACCAGGATCAGAACTGGATTAAGCATTTTCTTAATCTTTTGGAAGTTTGAATTGAGAAAGAAAGTATAGAAGTGGTGAAGATAATGAAACGAAAGAAGCTAATTTATAGCAAAATTCCAAACACATCAATCGAGGCAAATCACCGCATTTAATCAAACAAATCTCAAAATTTCGTAAATACCGGAGAATCAAATCTTATAGATTACGAAGATTTCCTTTAATTCCTTGAATTCCGGAAATCAATCGTGACTACGTCAAAAGTTAAGGCGAACATTTAATTTTCTCATTTCACTCTTTTATGATAGCTTCATTTATACTCTTCCTATAAACGAATCGTTTTATCCATATTATTCAATAGTGATAAAACTTTATTTTTCAACTTATATTCATCATTAAAATATTCTTGTTGTAAACAATGAAGATCTCTATCAAATTTCATGACTGTGATTTTCATGAACTCCTCTTTGTTTGTCTGCCCTAATATTGTGGCATAAAATGCTCAAGGTTTTAAATGAGCTCAGTACTATTCATAACACATTTCATGTATCTAATTTACTGAAATGACTTGTATAACATCATCATTTTGAATGATATTCGCATTAATGATAAAATGCACTTCGTTGAATAACCTATAGAAATCATGGAAGGAGAGGTCAAACAAACGCGTAAAAGCAATATACCTATCGTTAAAGTCCGTTGGAATTCGCGTAGAGGCCCCGAATATACCTGGGAACGCAAAGACCATATGAAACGGAAATATCCCCATCTCTTCTCAACTGCTGATGCAAACGAGGAAACTACCTAAAAACTTCGGGACGAAGTTTTCAATAACGGGGAGGTACTATAACGACCCTCATTTTTTCCATTCTATATTTTTCCAATATTAAAAGCCCAAACAATATAATTAAAACTTAATGATTAAACTTTAATCAACAATTGTTAAGTGTTAAGAGTTAGAAAACATATTAATTAACTTTGTACAAAAATTGACAAGTTAATAAAAGATGAAAATAATAAACTGTTAGTCAACACTCACTGCTAATTAAAATTTATGCATTTATGTAATATTATAACTAATAACCTATAAGTAATAAATAAAAAGTGACATTTATATAAATAATAAAACAATTGGGAACTAAATATATACAAGTCATGAATTAGTAAAAAGAAAATAATACTTATCATGTAGTAAATGTAAAAATAATAATAATAATAATAGTAATAATAATGAGACTAAAAAAATCTTACATCCTTATGTTGACTAAAAATAAAGTGTAAACTAGTACATCCTTATGTTGACTAATTATAAACTAGTACCACCTATTGTTGACTAAAAATTATAAAACAAAATAAAATCATTAATTAGAACATCCTTATGTTGACTAACACTCTAATACTTGCACTATATAAACACCTAGTTTCTCATTCACAAATCACACCAAAATCCTCTCTCAAAAACAATCTCTCCCTCTCCCTCTCTTGTGGTATTCGGATCTTCAAGCTTGTTCTTCGTGTTCTTCAAGAATCTTCAAGGAGTTCTTCAAGATTTTCAAGGCTTTGATCTTCCATCTTCATCGTGTTCATCTTTTCTTTGTTAATTATCTTGAATCTTCAAAGGTATAACATAAACCCTAAACTATTTACATAAACTTTGATCTTTGATAATTCATATTCATATTATAAACTTGTTATTCATAAGTATATACATAAACACACCTAGATTTATATATACATATATACATGTAAAAAAAATATTTTTATATATATATATATATATATATACATATATATACGAATTATATATACATATACATATTAAAACCTTAAACCCTAATTACACCTAAACTATAATTCTTAAACCCTAATTAATTAAACTCTAAACATTTATGAAACCCTAGGACATTAATTACTAAACCCTAGTTATTAATTACTACTTTAATTAACTAACCCTAATTAATGAAACCCTAATACTACTTATACTAGTACTTAACATGTATACACTATTACTATTACTAGCACCTATAACCTACTAATTATATTGTAGCACAAAAACATTTTGGGATATGTATTAGAGATGTATAGATCTTCGAACTTTCTTGACGAATGGTTTCTACGAGATTCTAGGCAGAGGGTTTGGATTTCCGATTTAAAGGGTCCTATGGCTCAAGCCCCTAGATCTAAATTAGCCATTCGAAGGGAAAGGGGTGATTGGAAGCTTATCTAATACGGCAAGTATTCTAAAATGGAAACACTCATAAAAGTAGAAACTCTCTAGTCATAGAAACTTAGTAAAATAAGAAACTTTCTAAAAATAGAAACTTTATAAAAATAGTAACTTACTAGGAATAGAAACTTAGTAAAACAAACTATACTTAAACACATACTTAAACTTAAACATGGGCAAAACACTTAACTACTCTTAAATGTCAATAGGTTGACTTTCCTGCTCACTCGTTCAACTCTCTATTCCGAGGAATAACTCTCTCTACTTACTAAGGTGAATTCATAGCCCCACTCTTTATTGCTAGCAAACTTATTTAACTTATTTGGGGTGAGACACATGCTGCTTTTACTATTTACAATTTAGACACAAGTACCAACTGCTAAAACTATGCTATACCCGGCTACGTCCGACTAAGTCCCTACAGTGATATTTTTAAGTGCTGCGGCATGCTTATTTATTGGGGGTAGGCCTATCGGGAGTAACGTCCCCGATACATTTGACTCAGTCTTTGTATTACTTGATAATGAAATTTAAACCGACAAGGACAGACACAACTTGTCATGGGGCAAACTTGAACGTTTAGTCTAAATATCACGCACTGGCATAACTTTTGGATCTGCGAGATCTACTTTTTGATCCTGCGGGAGATCAACTTTACAACTAAATCTTGTGGTCTAAAAACAACGATAACTACTTTTGTTAAACCTATGAACTTCACTCAACCTTTTTGGTTGACACTTTAGCATGTTTTGTCTCAGGTGCTGTTTGATTCAAGCTTTCTTATCTACTACTTATGTGATGCTACTTGGACTTAGGATCAAGAGATATCGCATTTATTACTTCTGCATATGAAAATGTGTGTTTACAAGCTTTCATTGATGTAGTATTTATACTAAAAATTGGCCATCTATATTTGACTTTGTTTACATTTATATTATATTATAACACTCCCCCTTAGATGACAATTTTATTAAAGAGCAACTAGTACTGCCTCGTTAAAAACCTTGCTAAATTTTTAGAAAACAATGCATTGTTTATCAGAAAATTTGTACCATTTGGTAATATGAATTTTTGCCTTTTCTGTTCCTTCAAGTTTGCAGGACCTGATATAGTATTTATAATTCCTTCATTTGATTTAAATCAATAAAATATTTCTTAGATTTGATCATAGTGTGTATGTTACCACTATCTACAATACATAGGTCTTTACCATTTAATTGATGATGTATTTCAGCAAGATTCATACTAAAAATTCAAATAAGATAAGCAAATAATGAGTTATATTTCAGCAAGATAATCAAATTATATTACCTGCAAACAAGTTACAATCTGAAGTACATAAAAGATAACACTTTAATAAACATATGCGTTATCGTCTAAAACCATTTATTTATGAGTGATACATAACAAGCTAGACGTCTTAGAAAATTCAAACCATTCAAGTCTCAAGGTAGCTCAGGGTTTATGTAATCAAGATTTTTCAACAAATTCACTCTCGTTTTCTTTTCTGTTGGGACTTATTTGTAGAGCTAAATAAGATGTTTATGTATTCAAGAAATAGTTACGCACAAGGAATTCAAATGATTCCAAACTTTAATTGCGCTCACAATTTGAGCATCATCTTCCCTTTCATTAACTTTGGGAGCGGTTCAACCAAGAACATCGCAAGGTTCAACGTGGTCAGCTAAAAGAATATCTTTTACTGCCAACGTTTAAAGTTCACACGAGTGAACTTCTCAAGTTTTTCTGCATCTGGATTCAACACCGAATTAAATAGAAAATTTGAAACAAACTATAATTCACGTAATATAATAAATGCAAATTTTAACAAGTATCACTTAGTTCATATAAGCAACATCCCAATATATTTAATTCATGTCATGCAAATTAATACATTGGTGATTCTTTCTCAATGTGTTTTTCATTAATCACCATATGTGCTTTTCATTAATCACCATATGTGCTTTTAATTAATGGTTTTTCATTAATCACCATATGTGGTTTTCATTAATCACCATATGTACTTTTTCATTAATTACCATATGTACTTTTTCATTAATCACCATAGTACTTTTTCATTAATCACCAAATGTACTTTTTCATTAATCACCATATGTGCTTTTCATTATATATCCTTTTCACCATATGCGCTTTTAATCATATGCGCTGCGCTTTTCATCATATGCGCTGTTTTTTTCATCATATGCGCTTTTAATCATATGCGCTGCGCTATTCATCATATGCGCTTTTTATCATATGCACTTTTAATCATATGCGCTGCGCTTTTCATCATATGCGCTTTTAATCATATGCGCTGCGCTTTTAATCATATGCGCTTTTAATCATATGCGCTGCACTTTTCATCATATGCGCTTTTCGGTGCTACATAGGTATTTCTAATTTCCGGTTATCATTGACTGATAATCATATCCATTATGATATATTTCAGAGAAACTTAACAATTTCTCTTTGATTTGGGAGAAAACAAAGCATTGTTTATCAGAAAATTCGTACCATTTGGTAATATGAATTTTTGCCTTTTTCGTTCCTTATATCAAGTTTGCAAGACCTGATATAGTATTTATAATTCCTTCATTTGATTTAAATCAATGAAATATTTCTTAGATTTGATCATAGTGTGTATGTTACCACTATCTGCAAACAAGTTACATATATAATATATGATATAAAGTATCAATTATTAAAACATCATGGACATAATCACCAAAGCTAATATATCCAAAGTTCTTGGATAAGTATTCACCAAGAATATTATCAAAAGGTCACGATGCAAACAAAGTAATAATTCAGTACATGTATGCATATAGCAAGTCAATACAAAGCAAAACATGCTCGTATGTAATCTGATTTATTGGATACTCAAGCATAATACCAAATTCCGAAATATACAATCACACAAGATACATAAATTCAAATGTCCACTATTCCGATGTATAAACATAAAGGTCATATAATGACCATGACCATAGTTATGAAACAATAAGTTAAATATTATGGTTTAAGCAAAGCAGCTACAGTATATACAACGATAGTAGAATAATATAATCTCAAATTCAATAATTATCATTATGCGTTCATATTAAGAAAGCACTACATCATGTTAGGTCATAAAATATAAATAAATATATAGAGAGATATATATATAAACCAAATTGTCAAGAATGATCACTAATCATATAAAGCCGCCAACAACGATTAATGCTTCCTCCTTTTAAAAGTCATGATCAATATTTTTAAGTATAAATATAATAATCTATATAAATCATCATAAAGTAGCATGACTCATGTTTAGAATTATTATATATGTGTATCTTTATACAACAAGTAATTCTAAAGCTACTATAGTATACATCCATACATCTACAGCAATCTAAAGATTAAATAAATCATAGTGGACAATTATTGGCCGGACATGCATATACTTTTATGATCATAGTGAATTTAATATTTTAAACGTCCAATCATATCCTATTCTGATTTATGTAATCAATATATCGATATATCATTTTAAAGATCCACTTATCTTCATACTGGTAATCATAGTGGATATATTACAATCACAATGATCATCACTATATTATTATAATAATATTTGTTTCATCAACATTCATAATCAGCTTTAAAGCAAACATCCTATGGTTTAATGAGAAAAGGAATTCTCGAACATAAGTATTACGCAAATCAACAGTTCATAATCTCAAGTAATATGTTTTACGCAAACAGTAGGTTAACAGAAGATGATCATAATCGATTTAATAACAGTTTATTAGCGATTAATACACACACATAATCTGTACATCAGCAGTTTAAAAACAACAAATATAATTTGTTAACAGCATATAATATCGATAAGCTCATCAACAACTTACGGCATCAGTTTATTGAAATTCAGTTTCGTAAGAAAACAATAATCTGTTTAAGTTTGTAGGTAAATATGTATATGAAACTGAAACAATTATGCATATTATCACAAACGTAATAATAAGAACAAAAGGATAGAACGATCTAACCGAATTGAAGGTTGAACCGGGCTTGTGTTTGACACAATTCCCTTAAACAGATTCTGCGTCTGTTCCCAGGGTACACCGGTCTGAAGCAGCGTACTGCCGGACTTGAACACTTGCCTTGATTAGTGACTTGTACTTGCTTAGATAAACCTTGATTATACGGAGCACTTCGTGCTGATAACGTGTTATAATTCAGTAGGCTTATAACTACCTTTAGTGGATTGGTTCTTGAATATAGACTTTGAAAATAGCATAGTTTTAACAGTTGGTACTAATATTTAGACTAGACTTTCAAGTTTACCCCGTGTCAAGTTATCGTTTATACTTGTCGGTTGGGGGCTTGCTGGTCATAGCCCAACATATCATAGTTTAATAGTAGATACGTGTAAGTACTGATATTTAGACTAGACTTTCAAGTTTACCCCGTAATATGTTATCGTTTATACTTATCGGTTGGGGGCTTGCTGGTCATAGCCCAACATATCACAGTTTAATAGTTAATACGTGTAAAACAGTTATAAAAGTTGTGCATGTATTCTCACCCCAAAAGTTATAAAATAGTTATGAAACAGTAAAAAGTGGGGCTATGAATTCAAGTATATAAATATTGTAAAATAGTTATTAAAATATTGCATGTTAAAAATTTAAAAGCAAGCATGTGTCTCACCCCATAGTTTCAAAACAGTAATGAAATAGTAAAAAGTGGGGCTATGAAATTCACGTATATAAATATTGTAAAACAGTTATTAAAATATTGCATGTTAAAAATTTAAAAGCACGCATGTGTCTCACCCCATAGTTTCAAAAAGTAATGAAATAGTAAAAAGTGGGGCTATGAAATTCACCTTAGTAAGTAGAGAGAGTTATTCCTCGGAATAGAGAGTTGAACGAGTGAGCAGGATACAAATAAGTTTATATTGAGCTAGGGTATTATATACGTGAAGTAATGTTAAATAATCGTAATCATGAAATTCGTTATACTTGTGAACCCGTTACTAAACGATAACTTTATACAATTATGTAATACAAAATTATAACATGTAACTTTATTATAACATATGTATTATAAATCTAGGTGTGTTATAGAGAACCAGGATTGCAATTTTATGTGTGCCTTACTTGCTAGCTAGGGTGCCTTAGCAATCTAGGAAACTATAACCTTTCCTGCCTTACACTTAAAGCACTTAGGATTGCCTTATAATCTTAACAATCATGCTTTACCAAACTTGACTTAAAGATTCTAATCAAAGTCTCTTTCCTAATGTAGGACTACAACTTTTCTTGACCATAGTGCCTTTAATTGTTGCCTTTAACTGTTAAATGCTACACTATACTTTAGAAACTTTACTTATCTTAGAATGATGAGCTAATCTAAGAACTCTGCTCACTTTCCTGAGTACTATCCAATTACACCACCGCATCTAAATGCGACACAATGATTTCAGAAATTCTTGACATTCATAAGTCATCTATCATGGTTATGTGTATTACATATGTATTACATGAAATATTATCCATGATTTTGAAACTTTTATAATTGTTACTACTCACACACAAACGTATATAACTCCCTGTTATATCACGTACCTATATGCCTTATGCCTTTATGCATCGGTTTATGAATCGAAAAATGTCATTGGGTTATCACAGTATACGAATTGAAAGTCTTTAATCAAAAGATTATTAGATTACATACTTATCACTTTATGATCTCGACACGTCATACTGCCATTATTAAAGTATAGACACATCATATCTTATTATATCTTATCGTATCTATCCCAATAGATTTTGTCTAACACTTTTCCTAAATTCCCTCCATAAATTACGGAAATCTTTTTGCTATATACACGTATTCGAGGAGACGAATATATCATCCAGTATTCAACACTAATCTCATATCAAAAACCCTAATTCCAAACACATAATATGGATTCCTCGAACTCTTCGAGCTCCAATGGCAGCGTAACCGGAATGAACCAACCAATCAGCCATCATCTATTTTGGATGAATTGGGGATGGGTTCGTAGTAAACTTAATCAATGGAGACAAGAAGAAGGTGATCCCTTCCACCAACCGAATTCACCTCTTGGTGAAGAACCTGAAGCACTTACTGGCGAACCCGTTCGGAACACTATTTTCACCCTCATTTCCAGGATATCCAGTCACGAATATATAATATCTAAAATTTTAGATCTTATTCATCCACTTGTCCGAACCGCCAATCATCCCGGAATAATAGAAGAAATCAACGAGCTTCGCGCTCGAGTAGTGGCTCTGGAGAATATGGTGCGAAACCTACGAACACCAGCAGCAGCACCAGCAGCATAACCAGTACCACCAGTACCATCGGCATCACCACCAACATCACCAGCTTCACTAACGACAACATCAGCATTCCACGCCTCAACATCGCACTCAGTACCTCAAACATCAACATCATACGCCCCATAGATACCAAGGAATATTATTAATAATGAGTTAAGATGTATTGACTCATTCTTCCTGAAGAATTACATATGTATACTTTATATATATGGATTGGAACAATAATAAATCTTTTCGTACTAAGCTATTACGTGTGAATCTTAACTAGTATGTACTACATGGTTAATTCATATCACAATATGCTATGATGTACATCTTTTGTTAATAACTTAACAATCGTTAATCATTGCTTCAATACAATAAACTCCATTTCGTAATAAACCAAGTGTATTACTCAAATATATGATTGATTGTATACTTTAATTTTCGATGTACTCGAAACTTTCTAGAAAATATCATTAGTGCCTTATGAATTTCACAAGAATTCCAAGAGCACCAACATCATATACCGAAGTATATCAATAACAATGAACGATGAAGTATTAATTCATAACTTCATTAGCGAAATATTTCACGACAATTATGAAATCTCTAAGGTTTTGGAGATTATTTATTCTCGTTTCAACAGCAAATCAAATGAGTTTAATATTATATTAGCTCATTAAAACCATGATTACTTCTGAAGAATACATATATGAACGTATATCTTCTCTTTTGTACAAACTGTTAATTGTAAAAAATATTTTAACGGGTAGGTAAAACCCGAGAGATATTCATATCTCATATAAATATGTTACATTGTACATTCTTCCATTCTGATTCAGCAGTTGTTAACTATACTACTTACATTCACATGATATATGTATATGTTCACCAAAGAAAAACCATTTTCATACAAATTCAGTTACATACTCTGATTTTGACATATCGGAACTTAAGTAAAGCTTTAGCAAGTGTTATCTTCCTAAAGATCACTACATTCATGAATTATATTCATTCGTATTCTATGATGAATTATCAAATCAAACCACCGAACTTACCATTCCTTACTTTTGAAAATCACAACATTTCTTCGTCAACCGTTAGATCCATTGATGGATGCATCTTACGCTTAAACACTTCAAATTTAAAATTCTTGAAAACATCCTTTGAATCTATCACAATCAGCGTTTAATCATCTAAAAATGAAATTTCTTGAAACCATTTCGGATTGATAACCGATGATTCAAATATGGCTGCATTAAATGCAGAGGAAACAGAAAAATTGTAGATGGTCTTAAGGGCCAACAGTTTGATAATAAAGAATGGTACGTTAGAAAAGCTCAAAAGAAAATTTGGAACTGAAAAACGGATTGAGCTAACCATGGAGGAGACCAAGGACAAACACAAGGGCCAAACCCTATATTCAAAGAATCCAGGTAATTTTGGATCCGGTGAAATCTTTAGAGAATATCTTGCTCCGAAGTCATGTTAAAAGCTTGCGGAAAATTTTTCTTCATCAACTTTCGAACTTAGAAATTCCAAAATATCATTATAAATATCCTCTATATTTCGAAAGATATCTTCATAACGATTCATGTCCGCAATTAAGTATCTCTTTGCGATATCTTTATAAAGGAAACTGTTTTAGTTTCTATATTCTGTAAAATTCGAGTTTAAATTATAAATGCTTTGAAGAAGTGTTGGGAATTGAAGCATGAGTTAGTATAATATAATGACGTCAGGCCAACGTGATTATATTACAGTAAGTCATGCTAAGTTTTTAATGGAAGATGATGATTCATAGATTTTATAATCATCATTTTCCATGTTACACGACTCTTACATTCTATTTAACCTCTAAATATATCAAGAACATATTTTTCTTGATGATTCGGTCTTTTCCGGATATTCTGGTAATATGACAAATCAAATCGTGCTATTACCTTTCCTTTCTACTTTATATATTATGATCATTCGAAACTTCATACCTATGAATTCTGGACCATTACTCGCTTGACTTGAAGTCGGGAAGAAGAAACAAAAGCATAAAGCTCCGACATATAAGGGAAAATATAAAGCCCGATAACGACTCCGAAATTACAAACCGTGTATATCAATGCGTATAGCAATATAAAGACACGGGATAATTAAAAACACTATAACCCCAAGAGCATAGTAGAAGTAAACAGATTCCTCTGGCGGTAAAAGAAAAAGAAGAATGACTGCATAGATGGTCAATATAATAACCAGGATCAGAACTGGATTAAGCATTTTCTTAATCTTTTGGAAGTTTGAATTGAGAAAGAAAGTATAGAAGTGGTGAAGATAATGAAACGAAAGAAGCTAATTTATAGCAAAATTCCAAACACATCAATCGAGGCAAATCACCGCATTTAATCAAACAAATCTCAAAATTTCGTAAATACCGGAGAATCAAATCTTATAGATTACGAAGATTTCCTTTAATTCCTTGAATTCCGGAAATCAATCGTGACTACGTCAAAAGTTAAGGCGAACATTTAATTTTCTCATTTCACTCTTTTATGATAGCTTCATTTATACTCTTCCTATAAACGAATCGTTTTATCCATATTATTCAATAGTGATAAAACTTTATTTTTCAACTTATATTCATCATTAAAATATTCTTGTTGTAAACAATGAAGATCTCTATCAAATTTCATGACTGTGATTTTCATGAACTCCTCTTTGTTTGTCTGCCCTAATATTGTGGCATAAAATGCTCAAGGTTTTAAATGAGCTCAGTACTATTCATAACACATTTCATGTATCTAATTTACTGAAATGACTTGTATAACATCATCATTTTGAATGATATTCGCATTAATGATAAAATGCACTTCGTTGAATAACCTATAGAAATCATGGAAGGAGAGGTCAAACAAACGCGTAAAAGCAATATACCTATCGTTAAAGTCCGTTGGAATTCGCGTAGAGGCCCCGAATATACCTGGGAACGCAAAGACCATATGAAACGGAAATATCCCCATCTCTTCTCAACTGCTGATGCAAACGAGGAAACTACCTAAAAACTTCGGGACGAAGTTTTCAATAACGGGGAGGTACTATAACGACCCTCATTTTTTCCATTCTATATTTTTCCAATATTAAAAGCCCAAACAATATAATTAAAACTTAATGATTAAACTTTAATCAACAATTGTTAAGTGTTAAGAGTTAGAAAACATATTAATTAACTTTGTACAAAAATTGACAAGTTAATAAAAGATGAAAATAATAAACTGTTAGTCAACACTCACTGCTAATTAAAATTTATGCATTTATGTAATATTATAACTAATAACCTATAAGTAATAAATAAAAAGTGACATTTATATAAATAATAAAACAATTGGGAACTAAATATATACAAGTCATGAATTAGTAAAAAGAAAATAATACTTATCATGTAGTAAATGTAAAAATAATAATAATAATAATAGTAATAATAATGAGACTAAAAAAATCTTACATCCTTATGTTGACTAAAAATAAAGTGTAAACTAGTACATCCTTATGTTGACTAATTATAAACTAGTACCACCTATTGTTGACTAAAAATTATAAAACAAAATAAAATCATTAATTAGAACATCCTTATGTTGACTAACACTCTAATACTTGCACTATATAAACACCTAGTTTCTCATTCACAAATCACACCAAAATCCTCTCTCAAAAACAATCTCTCCCTCTCCCTCTCTTGTGGTATTCGGATCTTCAAGCTTGTTCTTCGTGTTCTTCAAGAATCTTCAAGGAGTTCTTCAAGATTTTCAAGGCTTTGATCTTCCATCTTCATCGTGTTCATCTTTTCTTTGTTAATTATCTTGAATCTTCAAAGGTATAACATAAACCCTAAACTATTTACATAAACTTTGATCTTTGATAATTCATATTCATATTATAAACTTGTTATTCATAAGTATATACATAAACACACCTAGATTTATATATACATATATACATGTAAAAAAAATATTTTTTTTTATATATATATATATATATATACATATATATACGAATTATATATACATATACATATTAAAACCTTAAACCCTAATTACACCTAAACTATAATTCTTAAACCCTAATTAATTAAACTCTAAACATTTATGAAACCCTAGGACATTAATTACTAAACCCTAGTTATTAATTACTACTTTAATTAACTAACCCTAATTAATGAAACCCTAATACTACTTATACTAGTACTTAACATGTATACACTATTACTATTACTAGCACCTATAACCTACTAATTATATTGTAGCACAAAAACATTTTGGGATATGTATTAGAGATGTATAGATCTTCGAACTTTCTTGACGAATGGTTTCTACGAGATTCTAGGCAGAGGGTTTGGATTTCCGATTTAAAGGGTCCTATGGCTCAAGCCCCTAGATCTAAATTAGCCATTCGAAGGGAAAGGGGTGATTGGAAGCTTATCTAATACGGCAAGTATTCTAAAATGGAAACACTCATAAAAGTAGAAACTCTCTAGTCATAGAAACTTAGTAAAATAAGAAACTTTCTAAAAATAGAAACTTTATAAAAATAGTAACTTACTAGGAATAGAAACTTAGTAAAACAAACTATACTTAAACACATACTTAAACTTAAACATGGGCAAAACACTTAACTACTCTTAAATGTCAATAGGTTGACTTTCCTGCTCACTCGTTCAACTCTCTATTCCGAGGAATAACTCTCTCTACTTACTAAGGTGAATTCATAGCCCCACTCTTTATTGCTAGCAAACTTATTTAACTTATTTGGGGTGAGACACATGCTGCTTTTACTATTTACAAACAATAATTTCCATGTAAGTCCCATGACAAATATGTATCTTATTTGCATCTTCGGTAGACACGTTTTATCCATGATATTTTGATATTTTAAATTTGGTTTGTTTGTGCTACAATGATTATAGTATATTATAATTCACAGTTTAATTACATCTAAAGGTTTATTAATCATTAAGTAATAAATGCGATATCTCTTGATCCTAAGTCCAGGTAGCATCACATAAGTAGTAGATAAGAAAGCTTGAATCAAACAGCACCTGAGACAAAACATGCTAAAGTGTCTATACTTTTAATTATTTTTAGACCACAAGATTTAGTTGTAAAGTTGATCTCCCGCAGGATTAAAAAGTAGATCTCGCAGATCCAAAAGTTATGCCAGTGCGTGATATTTAGACTAAACGTTCAAGTTTGCCCCATGACAAGTTGTGTCTGTCCTTGTCGGTTTAAATTTCATTATCAAGTAATACAAAGACTGAGTCAAATGTATCGGGGACGTTACTCCCGATAGGCCTACCCCCAATAAATAAGTATGCCGCAGCACTTAAAAATATCACTGTAGGGACTTAGTCAGACATAGCTGGGTATAGCATAGTTTTAACAGTTGGTACTGATATTTAGACTAGACTTTCAAGTTTACCCCGTGTCAAGTTATAGTTTATACTTGTCGGTTGGGGGCTTGCTGGTCATAGCCCAACATATCATAGTTTAATAGTTGATACGTGTAAGTACTGATATTTAGACTAGACTTTCAAGTTTACCCCGTAACAAGTTATCGTTTATACTTATCGGTTGGGGGCTTGCTGGTCATAGCCCAACATATCACAATTTAATAGTTAATACGTGTAAAACAGTTATAAAAGTTGTGCATGTATTCTCACCCCAAAAGTTATAAAACAGTTATGAAATAGTAAAAAGTGGGGCTATGAATTCACGTATATAAATATTGTAAAACAGTTATTAAAATATTGCATGTTAAAAATTTAAAAGCACGCATGTGTCTCACCCCATAGTTTCAAAAAGTAATGAAATAGTAAAAAGTGGGGCTATGAAATTCACGTATATAAATATTGTAAAACAGTTATTAAAATATTGCATGTTAAAAATTTAAAAGCACGCATGTGTCTCACCCCATAGTTTCAAAAAGTAATGAAATAGTAAAAAGTGGGGCTATGAAATTCACCTTAGTAAGTAGAGAGAGTTATTCCTCGGAATAGAGAGTTGAACGAGTGAGCAGGAAAGTCAACCTATTGACATTTAAGAGTAGTTAAGTGTTTTGCCCATGTTTAAGTTTAAGTATGTGTTTAAGTATAGTTTGTTTTACTAAGTTTCTATTCCTAGTAAGTTACTATTTTTATAAAGTTTCTATTTTTAGAAAGTTTCTTATTTTACTAAGTTTCTATGACTAGAGAGTTTCTACTTTTATGAGTGTTTCCATTTTAGGATACTTGCCGTATTAGATAAGCTTCCAATCACCCCTTTCCCTTCGAATGGCTAATTTAGATCTAGGGGCTTGAGCCATAGGACCCTTTAAATCGGAAATCCAAACCCTCTGCCTAGAATCTCGTAGAAACCATTCGTCAAGAAAGTTCGAAGATCTATACATCTCTAATACATATCCCAAAATGTTTTTGTGCTACAATATAATTAGTAGGTTATAGGTGCTAGTAATAGTAATAGTGTATACATGTTAAGTACTAGTATAAGTAGTATTAGGGTTTCATTAATTAGGGTTAGTTAATTAAAGTAGTAATTAATAACTAGGGTTTAGTAATTAATGTCCTAGGGTTTCATAAATGTTTAGAGTTTAATTAATTAGGGTTTAAGAATTATAGTTTAGGTGTAATTAGGGTTTAAGGTTTTAATATGTATATGTATATATAATTCGTATATATATGTATATATATATATATAAAAATATTTTTTTTACATGTATATATGTATATATAAATCTAGGTGTGTTTATGTATATACTTATGAATAACAAGTTTATAATATGAATATGAATTATCAAAGATCAAAGTTTATGTAAATAGTTTAGGGTTTATGTTATACCTTTGAAGATTCAAGATAATTAACAAAGAAAAGATGAACACGATGAAGATGGAAGATCAAAGCCTTGAAAATCTTGAAGAACTCCTTGAAGATTCTTGAAGAACACGAAGAGGGATATAGAGAAAGCTTATCTATAGGTGTTTATAACTATAATTATAATATTAGTTATTGGTAACTATAATCTCATATAATATTTATATGAGGCATATTTAAAATAAGTATAATATTAGTCACTCTTGTGGTATTCGAATCTTCAAGCTTGTTCTTCGTGTTCTTCAAGAATCTTCAAGGAGTTCTTCAAGATTTTCAAGGCTTTGATCTTCCATCTTCATCGTGTTCATCTTTTCTTTGTTAATTATCTTGAATCTTCAAAGGTATAACATAAACCCTAAACTATTTACATAAACTTTGATCTTTGTTAATTCATATTCATATTATAAACTTGTTATTCATAAGTATATACATAAACACACCAAGATTTATATATACATATATACATGTAAAAAAATATATTATATATATACATATATATACGAATTATATATACATATACATATTAAAACCTTAAACCCTAATTACACCTAAACTATAATTCTTAAACCCTAATTAATTAAACTCTAAACATTTATGAAACCCTAGGACATTAATTACTAAACCCTAGTTATTAATTACTACTTTAATTAACTAACCCTAATTAATGAAACCCTAATACTACTTATACTAGTACTTAACATGTATACACTATTACTATTACTAGCACCTATAACCTACTACTTATATTGTAGCACAAAAACATTTTGGGATATGTATTAGAGATGTATAGATCTTCAAACTTTCTTGACGAATGGTTTCTATGAGATTCTAGGCAGAGAGTTTGGATTTCCGATTTAAAGGGTCCTATGGCTCAAGCCCCTAGATCTAAATTAGCCATTCGAAGGAAAAGGGGTGATTGGAAGCTTATCTAATACGGCAAGTATCCTAAAATGGAAACACTCATAAAAGTAGAAACTCTCTAGTCATAGAAACTTAGTAAAATAAGAAACTTTCTAAAAATAGAAACTTTATAAAAATAGTAACTTACTAGGAATAGAAACTTAGTAAAACAAACTATACTTAAACACATACTTAAACTTAAACATGGGCAAAACACTTAACTACTCTTAAATGTCAATAGGTTGACTTTCCTGCTCACTCGTTCAACTCTCTATTCCGAGGAATAACTCTCTCTACTTACTAAGGTGAATTTCATAGCCCCACTTTTTACTATTTCATTACTGTTTTGAAACTATGGGGTGAGACACATGCTTGCTTTTAAATTTTTACATGCAATATTTTAATAACTGTTTTACAATATTTATATACGTGAATTCATAGCCCCACTCTTTATTGCTAGCGAACTTATTTAACTTATTTGGGGTGAGACACATGCTGCTTTTACTATTTACAATTTAGACACAAGTACCAACTGCTAAAACTATGCTATACCCGGCTACGTCCGACTAAGTCCCTACAGTGATATTTTTAAGTGCTGCGGCATGCTTATTTATTGGGGGTAGGCCTATCGGGAGTAACGTCCCCGATACATTTGACTCAGTCTTTATATTACTTGATAATGAAATTTAAACCGACAAGGACAGACACAACTTGTCATGGGGCAAACTTGAACGTTTAGTCTAAATATCACGCACTGGCATAACTTTTGGATCTGCGAGATCTACTTTTTAATCCTGTTTTACAATATTTAGCTTAAATTTATAATATAACATTTTATTATAATAAAGACACGTTATATTATAGTTTATATTAGCCTATTGGGTTATAGTGTAGAACAATAACGATAGGTGTAATTTTGGTGTTTATTATAACATGTTAAAAAGTAATAACTGGATGATATCTCTTGATCCTAAGTCCAAGTAGCATCACATAAGTAGTAGATAAGAAAGCTTGAATCAAACAGCACCTGAGACAAAACATGCTAAAGTGTCAACCAAAAAGGTTGAGTGAAGTTCATAGGTTTAACAAAAGTAGTTATCGTTGTTTTAGACCACAAGATTTAGTTTGTAACGTTGATCTCCCGCAGGATCAAAAAGTAGATCTCGCAGATCCAAAAGTTATGCCAGTGCGTGATATTTAGACTAAACATTCAAGTTTGCCCCATGACAAGTTG
Organism: Rutidosis leptorrhynchoides; assembly: GCF_046630445.1. NCBI lineage: Eukaryota > Viridiplantae > Streptophyta > Magnoliopsida > Asterales > Asteraceae > Rutidosis > Rutidosis leptorrhynchoides. Next base: position 35,981,124 of record NC_092335.1, on the reverse strand, counting down.
TGTCTGTCCTTGTCGGTTTAATTTCATTATCAAGTAATACAAAGACTTAGTCAAATGTATCGGGGACGTTACTCCCGATAGGCCTACCCCCAATAAATAAGCATGCCGCAGCACTTAAAAATATCACTGTAGGGACTTAGTCGGACATAGCCGGGTATAGCATAGTTTTAACAGTTGGTACTGATATTTAGACTAGACTTTCAAGTTTACCCCGTGTCAAGTTATAGTTTATACTTGTCGGTTGGGGGCTTGCTGGTCATAGCCCAACATATCATAGTTTAATAGTTGATACGTGTAAGTACTGATATTTAGACTAGACTTTCAAGTTTACCCCGTAACAAGTTATCGTTTATACTTATCGGTTGGGGGCTTGCTGGTCATAGCCCAACATATCACAATTTAATAGTTAATACGTGTAAAACAGTTATAAAAGTTGTGCATGTATTCTCACCCCAAAAGTTATAAAACAGTTATGAAATAGTAAAAAGTGGGGCTATGAATTCACGTATATAAATATTGTAAAACAGTTATTAAAATATTGCATGTTAAAAATTTAAAAGCACGCATGTGTCTCACCCCATAGTTTCAAAAAGTAATGAAATAGTAAAAAGTGGGGCTATGAAATTCACGTATATAAATATTGTAAAACAGTTATTAAAATATTGCATGTTAAAAATTTAAAAGCACGCATGTGTCTCACCCCATAGTTTCAAAAAGTAATGAAATAGTAAAAAGTGGGGCTATGAAATTCACGTATATAAATATTGTAAAACAGTTATTAAAATATTGCATGTTAAAAATTTAAAAGCAAGCATGTGTCTCACCCCATAGTTTCAAAAACAATATTTATATACGTGCTTTTCAAGGTTGTTATAATAATTGATACTTTATATCATATATTATATATGTAACTTGTTTGCAGATAGTGGTAACATACACACTATGATCAAATCTAAGAAATATTTCATTGATTTAAATCAAATGAAGGAATTATAAATACTATATCAGGTCTTGCAAACTTGATATAAGGAACGAAAAAGGCAAAAATTCATATTACCAAATGGTACGAATTTTCTGATAAACAATGCTTTGTTTTCTCCCAAATCAAAGAGAAATTGTTAAGTTTCTCTGAAATATATCATAATGGATATGATTATCAGTCAATGATAACCGGAAATGAGAAATACCTATGTAGCACCGAAAAGCGCATATGATGAAAAGTGCAGCGCATATGATTAAAAGCGCATATGATTAAAAGCGCAGCGCATATGATTAAAAGCGCATATGATGAAAAGCGCAGCGCATATGATTAAAAGTGCATATGATAAAAAGCGCATATGATGAATAGCGCAGCGCATATGATTAAAAGCGCATATGATGAAAAAAACAGCGCATATGATGAAAAGCGCAGCGCATATGATTAAAAGCGCATATGGTGAAAAGGATATATAATGAAAAGCACATATGGTGATTAATGAAAAAGTACATTTGGTGATTAATGAAAAAGTACTATGGTGATTAATGAAAAAGTACATATGGTAATTAATGAAAAAGTACATATGGTGATTAATGAAAACCACATATGGTGATTAATGAAAAACCATTAATTAAAAGCACATATGGTGATTAATGAAAAGCACATATGGTGATTAATGAAAAACACATTGAGAAAGAATCACCAATGTTTCTTGAAAGAATTCAAGGTGATATATATGGGGACATGCAAATTTACATGCTGCGATATTATTTCACTTTTGACAAAGTGCAACTCATAAATATTCTCCCCTACAACTTGATTTTGGCCGAGAGCTAAATATTTCCCACCATTAGAACATTTGATTGTGCAGTGTATATTCTAGTTACACAACCACAACGCACTAAATGAGCCCTCAAAGGAGGATGGGGATATATATATTGGATATGAAACATCTTCAATTATAAGATATATTGAACTCATGACGGGTGATGTTTTTACAGCACGTTTTGCTAATTGTCATTTTAATGAAAAAAATTATTTCCTAGATTAGGGGGAGAAATGAAAAAAAAAAAATAAAATGATGTTTCATGGTGTGAACATCAATTAAGGTATCTTGATCCTCGCACAAAAGAATGTGAAACGAAAGTTCAAAAATAATGCATATGCAAGAAACTTGCAAATCGATTACGTGTTGCATTTAAAGATACAAAAAGAGTGACTAAATCATATATAATAGCAGTAAATGCTCCAGCTCGAATTGAAATTCCAAAAGCTGGCAATAATATCACTCTTGAGTCTTTGCCACGTATGAAACGTGGAAGATCAATTGGTTCCGAAGATAAAAATCCTCAAAAATAAAATCAGCTGATAATGAGGTAAAATAAAGTGTTCAAGAAGAACCAAATATCAATACTCCTTCTGCAGAGGATATTGATAATAAATACAGAAATTGCAATAAATTATGCAATATTATGGAACCGAAACGGAATGACAAATATTGATAAGAATTTTTCATATAATGACATCATGAATAAAGATGATGATCTAGAACCAAAATTTGTCATTGAGTGTCAAAATATACATGACTGAGCTCAATTGAAAGGAGCAATACGAGCTGAATTAGAATCTCTCAATAAAAGAAAAGTTTTCGGATCAATCATTATCACTTTTAAAGATGTGAAATGTATGGGATACAAATGAATTTTAATTCGAAAAGGAAATAAGAAAAATGAACTTACAAGGTAACGTCAGACTTGTAACTCAAGATTTCTCTCAAAGACCAGGAATTGATTATGAGAAAACTTATTCTCCTGTTATGGATGCAATTACTTTTAGATACTTAATCAGCCTGACAGTTTCTAAAAATTTAGAAATGCATCTCATGGATGTTGTGACTGCTTATCTATATGGATCACTTGATAGTGATATATATATGAAGATACCTGAAGGATTTAAGGTACCAGAAGCATCAAATGCAAAACCCAAAGAAATGTATTCGATTAAATTACAAAGATCTTTATATGGGTTAAAACAATCGGGACGTATGTGGTATAACCGATTAAGTTATTACTTGATAAGCAAATGGTATACAAATAATCTTACTTGCCCTTGTGTTTTCATTAAGAAAACAACATCCAGATATGTGATCATAGCTATCTATGTTGATGATCTTAACATCATAGGTACAAATAAAGAGATCCATGAAGCCATTCAACTTCTAAAGAAAGAATTTGAAATGAAAGATCTCGGAAAAACCAAGTATTACCTTGGTTTACAAATTGAGCATATGCCTAATGGTTTACTTGTACATCAAACAACATATACTGAAAAGATTTTGAAACATTTTAATATGGACAAGACAAAACCATTAAGTACTCCTATGGTTGTTAGATCACTCAATGTTGAAGCTGATCCATTTCGTCCATGTGAAGATCATGAAGATATTCTGGGACCAGAAGTACCATAACTTAGGGCAATTGGAGCTCTTATGTATATCTTACAAATTATACAAGACCTGACATTTCTTTTGCAGTTAATTTGTTGGTAAGGTTCAGCTCTGCTCCTACCAAAAGACACTGAAATGAGATCAAACACATATTTCGATACCTTCGAGGAACTACCGATTTAGGATTATTTTATTCTAACGAATCAAAACAAGTTTTGGTTGGTTATGCAGATGCAGGTTATTTATCTGATCCACATAAAGCTAAATCTCAAACTGGATATGTATTCCTAAATGGAGGTACTGCAATATCATGGCGTTCTAAAAAAACAAACACTTGTTGCAACATCATCAAATCATGCCGAAGTGATTGCATTACATGAAGCTACTTGGGAATGTTTTTGGTTGAGATCAATGACACAACTCATTACTTATTCTTGTGGACTAGAACCCGATAAAAGTCCAACATCTATCTATGAAGATAATGCAGCTTGCATAGCACAAATGAAAGAATGATATATCAAAAGTGACCGAACAAAACACATACCTCCTAGATTCTTCTCATACACTCAAGACATCATTAAGGACAACTAGATTGAAATGATATATGTTCAATCCATCAAAACTCTGCTGATCTTTTCACCAAAGCACTTTCAACTGCTATTTTCAGAACGCATGTTCACAATATTGGCATGAGGCAAGTTCAAAAGATGTAACAGCTCAGCAATGTCTACTTGAGGGGGAGTCAACTATATGCTGCACTCTTTTTCCCTTAGCTAAAGTTTTTATCCCACTGGGTTTTTCTTTGGCCAAGGTTTTTAACGAGGCAGTAACTTACAGTTGATCTTTAACAAACAAAATTGCTATCCAAGGGGGAGTGTTATGATAATAATTGTGCAAGTATGGAACTACAATAATGCAAGTATGGATAGTCAATTTTGGTACAATTTTATAGTCAACTTGGGGTCACTTCCATAGTATCTTTTTGTAGTATAAATACCCATGAGTTATGCTTGTAAAGACGTACCATTTCTCACACTTACATCCATAGTGTTTCTTCCTTTCTCTCTTTACTCATATACTCTTGTTCTTAAGATTTTCAAAGTCTATATTCAAGAACCAATCCACTAAAGGTAGTTATAAGCCTACTGAATTATAACACGTTATCAGCACGAAGTGCTCCGTATAATCAAGGTTTATCTAAGCAAGTACAAGTCACTAATCAAGGCAAGTGTTCAAGTCCGGCAGTACGCTGCTTCGGACCGGTGTACCCTGGGAACAGACGCAGAATCTGTTTAAGGGAATTGTGTCAAACACAAGCCCGGTTCAACCTTCAATTCGGTTAGATCGTTCTATCCTTTTGTTCTTATTATTACGTTTGTGATAATATGCATAATTGTTTCAGTTTCATATACATATTTACCTACAAACTTAAACAGATTATTGTTTTCTTACGAAACTGAATTTCAATAAACTGATGCCGTAAGTTGTTGATGAGCTTATCGATATTATATGCTGTTAACAAATTATATTTGTTGTTTTTAAACTGCTGATGTACAGATTATGTGTGTGTATTAATCGCTAATAAACTGTTATTAAATCGATTATGATCATCTTCTGTTAACCTACTGTTTGCGTAAAACATATTACTTGAGATTATGAACTGTTGATTTGCGTAATACTTATGTTCGAGAATTCCTTTTCTCATTAAACCATAGGATGTTTGCTTTAAAGCTGATTATGAATGTTGATGAAACAAATATTATTATAATAATATAGTGATGATCATTGTGATTGTAATATATCCACTATGATTACCAGTATGAAGATAAGTGGATCTTTAAAATGATATATCGATATATTGATTACATAAATCAGAATAGGATATGATTGGACGTTTAAAATATTAAATTCACTATGATCATAAAAGTATATGCATGTCCGGCCAATAATTGTCCACTATGATTTATTTAATCTTTAGATTGCTGTAGATGTATGGATGTATACTATAGTAGCTTTAGAATTACTTGTTGTATAAAGATACACATATATAATAATTCTAAACATGAGTCATGCTACTTTATGATGATTTATATAGATTATTATATTTATACTTAAAAATATTGATCATGACTTTTAAAAGGAGGAAGCATTAATCGTTGTTGGCGGCTTTATATGATTAGTGATCATTCTTGACAATTTGGTTTATATATATATCTCTCTATATATTTATTTATATTTTATGACCTAACATGATGTAGTGCTTTCTTAATATGAACGCATAATGATAATTATTGAATTTGAGATTATATTATTCTACTATCGTTGTATATACTGTAGCTGCTTTGCTTAAACCATAATATTTAACTTATTGTTTCATAACTATGGTCATGGTCATTATATGACCTTTATGTTTATACATCGGAATAGTGGACATTTGAATTTATGTATCTTGTGTGATTGTATATTTCGGAATTTGGTATTATGCTTGAGTATCCAATAAATCAGATTACATACGAGCATGTTTTGCTTTGTATTGACTTGCTATATGCATACATGTACTGAATTAGATGAACTTTTAAGTGGTCGGCCATAGTACTACCACTTGCATAACTCTTTTTCTTGGAGATTAATAAAGTAAGACAATTTAATATTCCACATATCTACTTCTACAAAGCTTTGAATTGTGAATATATATACTTCCCTTTTATCTCTTAAAATGACCCGATTACTTCATGTATCAACATAATTTCGTTGGGTATAACCCAGAAAGAAGTAGCAACAGGGTCACGAAAAGAAAAGTATGTAGTAGAATACAAAGGTGTTGGTTTAGTGCTTTGAACAGAAATAGAAGGAAACGATAGTGAGAGAGAAACGGTTTTGATTTGCTAGTTCTTGGTGGTTATGGCTTCATCGAGCAAAAAGGATTCAGGGGCGGAACCACTTAGTAGTTAGTGGGTGCACGTGCCACCACTGAAAATGGTAAATAAATTAGCGATTCGATACATCCAAAAATTAATTGGTAGATAATATTTGTTGACTGTAGTTACAAAAAAAAAAAACTGAGAATTTGAGTTTTCATGGAGGAGAGCGTAAATTTGGTTTGGTGGGGAAGAAGACCCCATATGTCCCATAGCCAATCACAATTGCACACATTGTAAACACTTTTGACTCTTTTTCTCTTACACCCCTACTGAAATGTAATCTTTTAACTTTTCACCCCTTTATTTTTAAGTAATAAGCTTTTGATTATAAGTATACTTAGAAATCAATATTACAATCTAACATTTGTTTTTATGTTTTTCTTTTTTAATTGTATACGTTTTTTAAAATGCAAAAAGAAGCTGTAGTATTAAATTTTGGTTAAACATCATTATTATCATTGAAATTAAAAATAACACCTAAATTCTTAATATTAAACTTTTCTTTTATTGATATTTTAGTTACGTTAAATTTTACTCTAAATATATATATAAAGTAAATTTATTATCTGTGCCACCACTGAAAATATTTTCTGGCTCCGCCTCTAAAAGGATTCAATGGTGGTGAAGGTTTCATCAAGAAGGTGATACCCGAGGTGGGTGTTTATATATGCGTAAGTAATATATATATGTGTATCTTAATATCTCCCTTTTTTAAACTATTCCTCTCAAAACAGGTTCATTTTATGATCGTTGTAAAGTCTTGGTTTTCTTGTTAATTAATTAATTCAAAGTAATTTAAATTAAATAACGTCAACAATTTTTGGAATACCTGATGAGTATAACTTAGTGATGGAAGAATCCAAGCTGGTAACTTCTTGATGAGAAGACACATTGGAAGTTTCAGGATCTTCTGACGGTTTCAGCGGCGGAGGACGGTGGCCGGCAGAAAACTTGAGAGGTGGAAGTGGTGGTTGAGCAACTAGAAGAATCACCATGATTATACGGAGCTCTTCGTGCTGATAACGTGTTATAATTCAGTAGGCTTATAACTACCTTTAGTGGTTTGATTCTTGATTAAGAATACTAATAATGAAGTGTAAGAACAAAGATGATAATGGAGAGAAAGAAGTATAATACTTGATGTAAGTATATTAGAATGGTGTTTTTATCTTGTACATATTGATGCATATTTATACTACAAAGAGTGTTACATATTTGACTTTTGTGAATTATATAAAATTGTTAGCCACCATTTCTTGACTTCTACTTCAATAATTGATGTATTATAACACTCCCCCTTGGATGACAATTTTAGTAGCGAACAACTTGTACTGCCTCGTTAAAAACCTTGCTAAAGAAATCTTGATCCTCGCACTATGTCCATATTATAAACTTGTGGTATTCGATCAAAAACAATCTCTCATTATATTATAACACTCATAATGATTTATTTAATGAAAAAAAAAATAAAATGATGTTTCATGGTGTGAACATCAATTAAGGTATCTTGATCCTCGCACAAAAGAATGTGAAACGAAAGTTCAAAAATAATGCATATGCAAGAAACTTGCAAATCGATTACGTGTTGCATTTAAAGATACAAAAAGAGTGACTAAATCATATATAATAGCAGTAAATGCTCCAGCTCGAATTGAAATTCCAAAAGCTGGCAATAATATCACTCTTGAGTCTTTGCCACGTATGAAACGTGGAAGATCAATTGGTTCCGAAGATAAAAATCCTCAAAAATAAAATCAGCTGATAATGAGGTAAAATAAAGTGTTCAAGAAGAACCAAATATCAATACTCCTTCTGCAGAGGATATTGATAATAAATACAGAAATTGCAATAAATTATGCAATATTATGGAACCGAAACGGAATGACAAATATTGATAAGAATTTTTCATATAATGACATCATGAATAAAGATGATGATCTAGAACCAAAATTTGTCATTGAGTGTCAAAATATACATGACTGAGCTCAATTGAAAGGAGCAATACGAGCTGAATTAGAATCTCTCAATAAAAGAAAAGTTTTCGGATCAATCATTATCACTTTTAAAGATGTGAAATGTATGGGATACAAATGAATTTTAATTCGAAAAGGAAATAAGAAAAATGAACTTACAAGGTAACGTCAGACTTGTAACTCAAGATTTCTCTCAAAGACCAGGAATTGATTATGAGAAAACTTATTCTCCTGTTATGGATGCAATTACTTTTAGATACTTAATCAGCCTGACAGTTTCTAAAAATTTAGAAATGCATCTCATGGATGTTGTGACTGCTTATCTATATGGATCACTTGATAGTGATATATATATGAAGATACCTGAAGGATTTAAGGTACCAGAAGCATCAAATGCAAAACCCAAAGAAATGTATTCGATTAAATTACAAAGATCTTTATATGGGTTAAAACAATCGGGACGTATGTGGTATAACCGATTAAGTTATTACTTGATAAGCAAATGGTATACAAATAATCTTACTTGCCCTTGTGTTTTCATTAAGAAAACAACATCCAGATATGTGATCATAGCTATCTATGTTGATGATCTTAACATCATAGGTACAAATAAAGAGATCCATGAAGCCATTCAACTTCTAAAGAAAGAATTTGAAATGAAAGATCTCGGAAAAACCAAGTATTACCTTGGTTTACAAATTGAGCATATGCCTAATGGTTTACTTGTACATCAAACAACATATACTAAAAAGATTTTGAAACATTTTAATATGGACAAGACAAAACCATTAAGTACTCCTATGGTTGTTAGATCACTCAATGTTGAAGCTGATCCATTTCGTCCATGTGAAGATCATGAAGATATTCTGGGACCAGAAGTACCATAACTTAGGGCAATTGGAGCTCTTATGTATATCTTACAAATTATACAAGACCTGACATTTCTTTTGCAGTTAATTTGTTGGTAAGGTTCAGCTCTGCTCCTACCAAAAGACACTGGAATGAGATCAAACACATATTTCGATACCTTCGAGGAACTACCGATTTAGGATTATTTTATTCTAACGAATCAAAACAAGTTTTGGTTGGTTATGCAGATGCAGGTTATTTATCTGATCCACATAAAGCTAAATCTCAAACTGGATATGTATTCCTAAATGGAGGTACTGCAATATCATGGCGTTCTAAAAAACAAACACTTGTTGCAACATCATCAAATCATGCCGAAGTGATTGCATTACATGAAGCTACTTGGGAATGTTTTTGGTTGAGATCAATGACACAACTCATTACTTATTCTTGTGGACTAGAACCCGATAAAAGTCCAACATCTATCTATGAAGATAATGCAGCTTGCATAGCACAAATGAAAGAATGATATATCAAAAGTGACCGAACAAAACACATACCTCCTAGATTCTTCTCATACACTCAAGACATCATTAAGGACAACTAGATTGAAATGATATATGTTCAATCCATCAAAACTCTGCTGATCTTTTCACCAAAGCACTTTCAACTGCTATTTTCAGAACGCATGTTCACAATATTGGCATGAGGCAAGTTCAAAAGATGTAACAGCTCAGCAATGTCTACTTGAGGGGGAGTCAACTATATGCTGCACTCTTTTTCCCTTAGCTAAAGTTTTTATCCCACTGGGTTTTTCTTTGGCCAAGGTTTTTAACGAGGCAGTAACTTACAGTTGATCTTTAACAAACAAAATTGCTATCCAAGGGGGAGTGTTATGATAATAATTGTGCAAGTATGGAACTACAATAATGCAAGTATGGATAGTCAATTTTGGTACAATTTTATAGTCAACTTGGGGTCACTTCCATAGTATCTTTTTGTAGTATAAATACCCATGAGTTATGCTTGTAAAGACGTACCATTTCTCACACTTACATCCATAGTGTTTCTTCCTTTCTCTCTTTACTCATATACTCTTGTTCTTAAGATTTTCAAAGTCTATATTCAAGAACCAATCCACTAAAGGTAGTTATAAGCCTACTGAATTATAACACGTTATCAGCACGAAGTGCTCCGTATAATCAAGGTTTATCTAAGCAAGTACAAGTCACTAATCAAGGCAAGTGTTCAAGTCCGGCAGTACGCTGCTTCGGACCGGTGTACCCTGGGAACAGACGCAGAATCTGTTTAAGGGAATTGTGTCAAACACAAGCCCGGTTCAACCTTCAATTCGGTTAGATCGTTCTATCCTTTTGTTCTTATTATTACGTTTGTGATAATATGCATAATTGTTTCAGTTTCATATACATATTTACCTACAAACTTAAACAGATTATTGTTTTCTTACGAAACTGAATTTCAATAAACTGATGCCGTAAGTTGTTGATGAGCTTATCGATATTATATGCTGTTAACAAATTATATTTGTTGTTTTTAAACTGCTGATGTACAGATTATGTGTGTGTATTAATCGCTAATAAACTGTTATTAAATCGATTATGATCATCTTCTGTTAACCTACTGTTTGCGTAAAACATATTACTTGAGATTATGAACTGTTGATTTGCGTAATACTTATGTTCGAGAATTCCTTTTCTCATTAAACCATAGGATGTTTGCTTTAAAGCTGATTATGAATGTTGATGAAACAAATATTATTATAATAATATAGTGATGATCATTGTGATTGTAATATATCCACTATGATTACCAGTATGAAGATAAGTGGATCTTTAAAATGATATATCGATATATTGATTACATAAATCAGAATAGGATATGATTGGACGTTTAAAATATTAAATTCACTATGATCATAAAAGTATATGCATGTCCGGCCAATAATTGTCCACTATGATTTATTTAATCTTTAGATTGCTGTAGATGTATGGATGTATACTATAGTAGCTTTAGAATTACTTGTTGTATAAAGATACACATATATAATAATTCTAAACATGAGTCATGCTACTTTATGATGATTTATATAGATTATTATATTTATACTTAAAAATATTGATCATGACTTTTAAAAGGAGGAAGCATTAATCGTTGTTGGCGGCTTTATATGATTAGTGATCATTCTTGACAATTTGGTTTATATATATATCTCTCTATATATTTATTTATATTTTATGACCTAACATGATGTAGTGCTTTCTTAATATGAACGCATAATGATAATTATAACACGTTTTTGATCCCATTCCAGTGTCTTTTGGTAGGAGCAGAGCTGAACCTTGCCAACAAATTAACTGCAAAAGAAATGTCAGGTCTTGTACAATTTGTAAGATACATAAGAGCTCCAATTGCACTAAGATATGGTACTTCTGGTCCAAGAATGTCTTCTTGATCTTCACATGGACGAAATGGATCAGCTTCAACATTGAGTGATCTAACAACCATAGGAGTACTTAATGGTTTTGCCTTGTCCATATTGAAACGTTTCAAAATCTTTTCAGTATATGTTGTTTGATGTACAAGTAAACCATTAGGCATATGCTCAATTTGTAAACCAAGGCAATACTTGGTTTTTCCGAGATCTTTCATTTCAAATTCTTTCTTTAGAAGTTGAATGGCTTCATGGATCTCTTTATTTGTACCTATGATGTTAAGATCATCAACATAAACAGCTATGATCACATATCCGGATGTTGTTTTCTTAATGAAAACACAAGGGCAAGTAAGATTATTTGTATACCCTTTGCTTATCAAGTAATCACTTAATCGGTTATACCACATACGTCCCGATTGTTTTAACCCATATAAAGATCTTTGTAATTTAATCGAATACATTTCTTTGGGTTTTGCATTTGATGCTTCTGGTACCTTAAATCCTTCAGGTATCTTCATATATATATCACTATCAAGTGATCCATATAGATAAGCAGTCACAACATCCATGAGATGCATTTCTAAATTTTTAGAAACTGCCAGACTGATTAAGTACCTAAAAGTAATTGCATCCATAACAGGAGAATAAGTTTCTTCATAATCAATTCCCGGTCTTTGAGAAAAACCTTGAGCTACAAGTCTAGCTTTATACCTTGTAACTTCATTTTTCTCATTTCTTTTTTCGGACAAAAATCCATCTGTATCCTACAGGTTTCACATCTTTAGGAGTGAGAATGATGGATCCGAAAACTTTTCTTTTATTGAGTGATTCTAATTCAGCTCGTATTGCTTCTTTCCATTGAGCCCAATCATGTCTATTTTGACATTCAACCATAGATGTTGGTTCTGGATCATCATCATTATTCATGATGTCATATGCAACATTAAATGAAAATTTCTCATCAAGATTTTTCATTTCATTTCGGTTCCATAATATTTTTGAATATGCATAATTGATTGCAATTTCTGTATTGACATCATCAATCTCCTCTGCAGTAGGAGTACTGATTTGTGGTTCTTCTTGAACACTTTCTTTTACTTCATTATCAGCTGATTTTCTTTTTCGAGGATTTTTATCCTTTGAACCGATTGGTCTTCCACGTTTCTGACGTGGCAAAGATTCATGAGTGACGTTATTGCCAGCTTTTGGAATTTCAATTCGAGCTGGAGTATTTACTGCTGGTATATATGATTTTGTCACCGTTTTTGTATCTGTAAATGCATCAGGCAATTGATTTGCAAGTTCTTGTATATGCATTATCTTTTGAACTTCTGTCTCGCATTCTTTTGTGCGAGGATCAAGATACTTTAATTGAGGTTCACACCATGAAACATCATTTTCTTTATTTTTCATTTCTCCCCCTAATCTAGGGAACAATGTTTCATTAAAATGACAATCAGCAAAACGTGCTGTAAAAACGTCACCTGTCATAGGTTCAATATACCTTAATATTGAAGATGTTTCATATCCAACATATATTCCCAACCTCCTTTGAGGAACTACTGATTTAGGATTATTTTATTCTAACGAATCAAAACAAGATTTGGTTGGTTATGCAGATGCAGGTTATTTATCTGATCCACATAAAGCTAAATCTCAAACTGGATATGTATTCCTAAATGGAGGTACTGCAATATCATGGCGTTCTCAAAAACAAACACTTGTTGCTACATCGTCAAATCATGCCGAAGTGATTGCATTACATGAAGCTACTCGAGAATGTTTTTGGTTGAGATCAATGACACAACTCATTACTGATTCTTGTGGACTAGAACGCGATAAAAGTCCAACAACTATCTATGAAGATAATGCAGCTTGCATAGCACAGATGAAAGAAGGGTATATCAAAAGTGACCGAACAAAACACATACCACCTAGATTCTTCTCATACACTCAAAATCTCATTAAGGACAACCAGATTGAAATGAGATATGTGCAATCTAGCAAAAACTCTGCTGATCTTTTCACGAAAGCACTTCCAACTGCTATTTTCAGAACACACGTTCATAGCATTGGCATGAGACATGTTCAAAAGATGTAACAGCTGAAGCGATGTCTACTTGAGGGGGAGTCAACTCCATGCTGCACTCTTTTTCCCTTAGCTAAAGTTTTTTCCCACTGGGTTTTCTTTAGCAAGGTTTTTAACGAGGCAGTAATTTATAGTTGATCTTCAACAAAATAAATTTGCTATCCAAGGGGGAGTGTTATAATAATAATAATAATATAGATATGGATAGTCAATTTTGGTGTATACATATAGTCAATTTTGGTACACAAAGTATGTATTTTTATATTGAGATTTTAGGCTATAAATACTCATGAATGCAAGCATTAAACTTGCACCATTTCTCACACTTACAAAGTGTTTCTTTCTTTCTCTCCATTATCATCTTTGTTCTTACACTTCATTATTAGTATTCTAAATCAAGAATCAAATCACTAAAGGTAGTTATAAGCCTACTGAATTATAACATCAAGAATCAAACCACTAAAGGTAGTTATAAGCCTACTGAATTATAACATCAAGAATCAAACCACTAAAGGTAGTTATAAGCCTACTGAAATGTGTTTTATTATAATAAATGTAGTTATAAATAAATAGTATAGTATAGTATTATTATAATAATTATTATTATTATTATAATCATATTATCTCTATTGATAATATTATATTCCTTGTATGCAATGCAAAAGCAGGCACTCCTAACCATTTTGATTGGCATTTATCGGCAGCCTATATAGTTGGACTAATAATGATGAAGGGTAACATTTTATTAGTATAATGATGGCCTTATTAGCTATTTGCAAGTTTTAAATGATGATTTATGCACATGTGCTATACAATATGATTATATCAATCATATTGTGTGGGGTTTTTGCTTGTATATTGTGGGTTATGTAGGTTCATAAAAGATTTATTAATCTATTTGACAGTTGTACAGAAAGCTTTGACCGGATTGTAATCATTTTATATCCATAAGAATTAATTAGAACCAAGTCGTTTCCGAAACAATTTGTGTTGATTTTGGGCTGAAGCTTAATAAAATATGTGTAGTTTTGAAAAAGGTTATTTGAGTAATACTTTGTTTTACTAATATGGTATGAAGGTTTTGAAAAACTTCAATTGTTGCTATCTATGTTTCATAAAAGTTACAAGTCGATTATATATGTATTACGGTATTGTCATAATCGATTTTGAACTGTTGGCTGTAAATGGTTTTGATGTGTTTTACAATATTAACCTACTGATTTTAACATGTTGTGGTGATCAGAATAATATTTCTGGATTATGGTGAAACATAGATTGTTATGACCATTATAATAATAATAATGCATCCTTTGTCATTATATAGATGTGAATTTGGTGATTATGATTCTTTATACTACATAATATATAAATGTAATTGATATGCTACTAGTACTCTTACTAGCTGGATACCGCTTACTAACGCGGTTCGTTCTCATGTTGAAGAAATTCGAAAAATTCATTGGTGTGAACTTTAAACGTTGGCAGCAAAAGATGCTCTTTTGTCTGACCACACTGAACCTTGCGAGGTTAATGAAAGGGAAGATGATGCTCAAATTGTGAGCGCGATTAAAGTTTGGAATCATTTAAATTCCTTGTGCGTAACTATTTCTTGAATACATGAACATCTTATTTAGCTCTACAAATAAGTCCCAAAAAGAAAAGAAAAAGCACATATGATAATTAATGAAAAGCACATATGGTGATTAATGAAAAAGCACATATGATGATTAATGAAAAGGCACATATGGTGATTAATGAAAAAGCACATATGATGATTAATGAAAAAGCACATATGATGATTAATGAAAAAGCACATATGATGATTAATGAAAAGCACATATGGTGATTAATGAAAAAGCACATATGGTGATTAATGAAAAAGCATTAATTAAAAAGCACATATGGTGAAAAGCACATATGGTGATTAATGAAAAACACATTGAGAAAGAATCACCAATGTTTCTTAAAAGAATTCAAGGTGATATATATGGGGACATGCAAATTTACATGCTGCGATATTATTTCACATTAGACAAAGTGCAACTCATAAATATTCTCCCATACAACTTGATTTTGGCCGAGAGCCAAATATTTCCCACCTTAGAACATTTGGTTGTGCAATGTATGTTCCAATTGCGACACCACAACGTACAAAAATGGGTCCTCAAAGGAGGTTGAGAATATATGTTGGATATGAAACATCTTCAATCTTAAGGTATATTGAACCTATGACAGGTGACGTTTTCACAGGCCACAGCATGTTTTGCTGATTGTCATTTTAATGAAACATTGTTCCCTAGATTAGGGGGAGAAATGAAAAATAAAGAAAATGATGTTTCATGGTGTGAACCTCAATTAAAGTATCTTGATCGTCGCACAAAAGAATGCGAGACAGAAGTTCAAAAGATAATGCATATACAAGAACTTGCAAATCAATTGCCTGATGCATTTACAGATACAAAAATGGTGACAAAATCATATATACCAGCAGTAAATACTCCAGCTCGAATTGAAATACCAAAAGTTGGCAATAACGTCACTCATGAATCTTTGCCACGTCAGAAACGTAGAAGACCAATTGGTTCAAAGGATAAAAATCCTCGAAAAAGAAAATCAGCTGATAATGAAGTAAAAGAAAGTGTTCAAGAAGAACCACAAATCAGTACTCCTACTGCAGAGGAGATTGATGATGTCAATACAGAAATTGCAATCAATTATGCATATTCAAAAATATTATGGAACCGAAATGAAATGAAAAATCTTGATGAGAAATTTTCATTTAATGTTGCATATGACATCATGAATAATGATGATGATCCAGAACCAACATCTATGGTTGAATGTCAAAATAGACATGATTGGGCTCAATGGAAAGAAGCAATACGAGCTGAATTAGAATCTCTCAATAAAAGAAAAGTTTTCGGATCAATCATTATCACTTTTAAAGATGTGAAATGTATGGGATACAAATGAATTTTAATTCGAAAAGGAAATAAGAAAAATGAACTTACAAGGTAACGTCAGACTTGTAACTCAAGATTTCTCTCAAAGACCAGGAATTGATTATGAGAAAACTTATTCTCCTGTTATGGATGCAATTACTTTTAGATACTTAATCAGCCTGACAGTTTCTAAAAATTTAGAAATGCATCTCATGGATGTTGTGACTGCTTATCTATATGGATCACTTGATAGTGATATATATATGAAGATACCTGAAGGATTTAAGGTACCAGAAGCATCAAATGCAAAACCCAAAGAAATGTATTCGATTAAATTACAAAGATCTTTATATGGGTTAAAACAATCGGGACGTATGTGGTATAACCGATTAAGTGATTACTTGATAAGCAAAGGGTATAAAAATAACCTTACTTGCCCTTGTGTTTTCATTAAGAAAACAACATCCGGATATGTGATCATAGCTGTTTATGTTGATGATCTTAACATCATAGGTACAAATAAAGAGATCTATGAAGCCATTCAACTTCTAAAGAAAGAATTTGAAATGAAAGATCTCGGAAAAACCAAGTATTGCCTTGGTTTACAAATTGAGCATATGCCTAATGGTTTACTTGTACATCAAACAACATATACTAAAAAGATTTTAAAACATTTTTAAAGACAAAACCATTGGTTGATATATCACTCAATATTGACACTGATCCATTTCATCCCCGTGAAGATCATGAAGATCTTTACGGATCAGAAGTTCCATATCTTAGTGAATTAGGGCTCTTATGTATCTTACAAATTATACAAGAACTGACATTTCTTTTGCAGTTAATTTGTTACCAAGGTTCAACTCAATTCCTTCCAAAAAGACACTGGAATAGGATCAAACACATGTTTCGATACCCTTGAGGAACTACTGATTTATGATTATTTTACTCTAACGATTCAAAACAAGATTTGGTTGGTTATATAGATGCAGGATATTTATCTGATCCACATAATATTAAATCTCAAACTGGATAAGTATTCCTAAATGGAGGTACCACAATATCATGACGTTCTTAAAAACAAACACTTGTTGCAACATCATCAAATCATGCCGAAGTGATTGTATTACATGAAGCTACTCGGGAATTTTTTTGGTTGAGATCAATGACACAACTCATTACTGATTCTTGTGAACTAGAACGTCATAAAAGTCCAACAACTATCTATGAAGATAATGCGGCTTGCATAGCACAGATGAAAGAAGGGTATATCAAAAGTGACCGAACAAAACACATACCTCCTAGATTCTTCTCATACACTCAAGATCTCATCAAGGACGACCAGATTGAAATGATATACGTTCAATCTAGCAAAAACTCTTTTTACCAAAGCACTTCCAACTACTATTTTCAGAACACACGTTCACAATATTGGCATGAGGCAAGTTCAAAAGATGTGACGACTCAACGATGTCTACTTGAGGGGGAGTCAACTCTATACTGCACTCTTTTTCCCTTGACTAAAGTTTTTATCCCACTGGGTTTTTCTTTAGCAAGGTTTTTAACGAGGCAGTACTAGTTTATTTCTAATGAAGCAAAATTGCTATCCAAGGGGGAGTGTTATAATATATAGAATATAAATATAATAGAATGGATAGTCAATTTTGATACACAAAATTAATGTTATTGTATTACCTAAAGTACTTGAATTCTTGCTATAAATAGACCTTCAAGCAAGCATAATACTTGCTCATTCTTACAAGAAAATTTCTCTCTTTACTCATATACTCTTGTTCTTAAGATTTTCAAAGTCTATATTCAAGAACCAATCCACTAAAGGTAGTTATAAGCCTACTGAATTATAACATTTACCAGATATATAAGTTGCTTGAGCATATATCACTATCACTATATATAATTAAATACACACAAGTAGCCACTCAACCAACCGATTAGCAACGCACGACTTTCACAATATTAAATAGTAGCAAGTAACATAAAAGTCTAACAAAAACAACCTACAGATCCATATTTATCTTGCCCTGCAATTCTCACTTGTACTCCACAAGTGTGTTATGAATCTCGGAGTGAATATTATTTAGTTAAAATGACCCAGATTTGTCTCGGCGTGCATCATCCACTTGTACGGTCCAAGTGGACAATGCATGTCCTTGTAAGTCAACTTCATTTTGTCATGATCCATGATCTACCCATATTACAAGTAGCCTCTGATCATGATAACAGCAGTATGGGGGCCTAAATGTAGATGCAAACTAACTGATCCATGAAGTTCGGATGCAAAAGGCAACATCAAATCAAATAAAACCAACTTTATCTTAGCTTTCAAGACAATGACTTTATAGTTACTCTGCTTATAATTGAGGGGTACCATGTTCTGAAAATTAAATATCATATTCCATATAGGAAGTGATTTTGACCTTTAAAGTCAAAAAACAGACTAGTTTTCACTTCTAAATTTCTAAGTAGATACAAAATACTAATTATTTTCAAATTCATACACCAGTATTTTTAAAGGTTTCGAGGCTCAACAAACACAGCAGTTGTCCTTGAAGGAAGCCTGAAGCATCCTGATGATGGATCATACGTTGAGTTCTTCACCACATTATCAGTTGACATCATCTGCACACCCAAAAACATACCAAGATAACAAAATTATCGATGAAACAGATCAAATTATAATGTTTTATTTGTAGAAAAAGATACCTGCACCGGGTGCAATTGGAGAGCTTTGCCTTGTAATACAGGGCTTGTAAATGACATATCAGTTGGGCAAGCGTTGATAACGACCACAATGTATGAATAACTGTTATAGGACAGCTAAAACGTTTGTTAAATGGTACAAGAAGGGTATAACATACTAATATGAGTTCGAAAATAATTACACTGGGTCAAGTTGAGATAGCCCAGGGACATCTTTGTGGCCATCTTCGATACTCATTACTATGACACCTGGAACCTGAGATGGACCGGTGTTGTGGAATCGCACTCGTTCCTGGATGAACGTTTCGTTAGCATTTGGGATGCCGAATGCATATTTTGGGGGGTAACGCAGGTTAGACAGGTCAAAATTAGTAAACTCTTGTATGTCTGAAAATCTTGTGCATGTAAAAACATCTTGAATCGTTCCCGTTGTCTTTTTGTTCAATTTTTAATCCATGAATGTGTGTGTGATTACAAAATTAAATTATTTCAATAGCAATATAAAGTTACCAATAAAGCAATGTTGTAGATGTAGACTATGGATAAATATTCTACACATTTGACCCGTTATACAACCTAGACTGAATCCACTGTGTTCACAAGTATTGATCGAAAGTACGAAATACTAACCTGGATAGCATTTGCCGTCCTCAAACGGAAGAGAATTGAAGAGTATCTGATACGTAACAAGTTTTGGAAATTTTCAAGTGTAGATATTATGTGACTTTTCTCAGGCTTGAACAATGGGGAAGCCAATCTAGGTTTTATTCTGAACAAACAAACAAGACATCCAAGTTATAATATCTCTAATGTGTTTACTGAAGCTTATGGTAGATACTTTAAAAAAACAGTCAAACAAAGTCAACTAAATGATATTAAAGTAAGGTGAAGTAAGCACCATAAAAAATCTTACAGTGACCAGCTCTTTTCATTCTTCCCTTTCGGAGGTAAGCCAACACCCCAATTATTCGAATTGTAGCTAAAATCTAGCCTGAAAAAGATGTGTTCTAGACATTAAGCTAACATTATCTTTTTCATATAGAAAGATTATATAAACTGTACCTGTTGAACCAGTCACCAGAATTGTACGAGTCACGGTCTAAAGACTTAGAACGCAGTATCTCGTCTCCACAATGGAAAAAAGGAACACCCTGTAAATTACTATTAACTTTACTGTATATTACGAATAAAAAATTTAACGCTTCAAAAGATTAGTCAATATTCTGTCTGAAAAGAACTTATCTATGGACCTAAAGTTAATGACAATTTTATAGGATAGTTTACGTTAAGTGAATAAAATAAACGAGTAAGCACAATATAGTACACATTTTGCAAGTCTAGCATTACTCTTATTTGATATTTAACGAGACAATTTAGAGAAATCACGTTTGTAACAATGTAAGATTTATTTTAAAAACAATTAAATAGTAAAATGTATTTTTTTATCCGAAATCTAGTATTAAAGTATATATATGTACAAGACATATCATAACCTGGGAGAGTGCAATAATGCTTGAAGCTAAATGGTTTATCCTGCATCGCTCATCCACACTGATTTCCATCGGTGTCTTTTATCAATGAAATGAAAAAACAGATTTACAACAAGATATAATATATTTGGATCTGGTTTTAAAAAAATGTTATAACATACCTTCAAACTAATAATATCAAAGAGAGTCTCATTATCATGAGCAGACACATAGTTAATCTGCAAAACAAGCAAATCGGAGTTTAAAAGGGTGAATTTGGATAGGTTTTGTAAATACAACATATAATCTTACTGTTTCCACTGGTTGCGAAGCATATGCAACCGGAGTTCCACCATATGTTAAAATTCCTGATCCTTTAACCTAAAAACAAAAGAGAAAACACGCATAAATGCGCTAAAATTTGAGATGGTAAAAGAAAGTTTTGTGTACCTCTTGACCATCACAATTTGTAAGCACAAAATCCTTTAAGTTACCAGCCATCCCAACCTAAAACGTTAAACTTGTGAAGAATCGAACGCAAAGCATATCAACATATACAGATACTCGTATCAAACGTACGTCAAATAAATTCTTTCGATTTGTTGGTACTTTACCTGAATGTGATCCATAGATGAAGCAAGCATACGTGCTGTATCAGCCTCTGTACCATGGTCATGACCATTTGGCTATATAAAAATAATCTTTAATAAATGAACACGTGACTGCATGATTAAAAATCACAAAGATGGGAAATAAAAGGTTACATTAGCATTACTTGCAAAGATAACCCTGTGAGGAAACCCTGTTGAAGAGGATTACCGAATGGAGATCCACCAAGCAATGCATCTCGAATTCGATCATTAAAGCTGAAAATAAATACACCGAGCGATAAAGAAACGGTTATTACATTAACAATAATTGTTTATTTTGTAGATAACGATAATGGTTATCACATTAAAGTATGGAGATATGATCCGCACTACTTGCAGTATGCATCTTGTGGTTTATACGCTCAAATATATAATTCATGGACCAAGCACGGTCTAACACTAACATGTAATAGTAATATAGTATGGAAGATGGGTAATATCGTAATATCACATTCAATATAGTATGGAAGATGGGTAATATCGTAATATCACATTCCTTTAAACTACACGTACCTCCCAATTCCACTTCCTGCTAGATTAACCTGTGATGCATTAACCCCGCGACCGTTATTTGCCACCTCACCAAAATCCCATCCTTCACCATATCTGAAACAGATATACAAGTTTACATGAGCTGCATTTATGCATTGCCGATTGTATACATCATGTTGCATTAACATAAATAATACTTATTGTACTTTTCAAAGGTTGCTAAACACATTCTGAAGAGTTAATACAACAACAAAAATGCTAATAAAATCAATGATATTGTAGCTACACGAATGTGAAATCAAAATTAACAGTGTGCTCATTCTTACAAGAAAATGCTTGAACCATCCACTTTGTCTTTATCCCTTGACAAGTACTTAAGCATGCTTTTAGCCCTCATCTGTTTGTACACAAGACATAAATAAAGTTTGAATGTATAAAGGAGAGTATAAGAGAAAAGTACATTTAATGTTTCATACCATAGTACTTTTCATCATATGACCCATAAGATCAAACCGAAACCCATCAACCTGTAGGAAATCGATGTAATAGGCAGTTAAAATCATTACCTTTAATAGAATATAAATACAAATGTCGAATTGTGGTGGCATTACCTTATAGTTGACTACCCAGTTTAAAAGATCATCAACGATTAAGCGATCAACCATAAAATGCTCACTGGCCGTGTTATTTACGCACGTACTGTTCTCAATTAAACCATCTGCATTCCTTCTTAAGTAATAACCTGGAACAATCTATAGCAAATTCATAGTCAGACATCTTCCATTCAAGTAAAACATGTACAATCAAACATAAAAAAAAATGACATAAGAAGTATGTGAACGACCTTGTCTAGTACTGAGTTATCATCTGTGGGTCCACTTGCATGTAGATGATTGTAAACAACATCCAACACAACACGAAGGCCTATACGATTAAGTGCCTGCATTAAACACGAAGGCCTATATGATTGAGTTATACAACAACAATCGTCAACCAAGAAAAGTCGAGGGTTCAACTATTATATACTGCACTGTAGAAAAATAAATATAAACCTGCACCATCTTCCGAAACTCTATTATACGGAACTGACCATTAGGGTTAGTTGCATAGCTTCCTTTAGGCACTCCCCATAAAACAGGATTATAGCTTTCATAATTAAGAAAAATTCAAAAGAATGTTAATTGAAAAGCTAAATTATCATAACATGTGACTAGAAGTAAAAGTGTCATAGCAATGAATTCAAAAGCATTGATTACCCCCAGTTGTATCCATCCTCATCTTGAATAGCCGTAACGTATTCTTGTTGCTCAGCTGAATCCGGAGGCAGAGATTTGAGCATCTCCATATCTGACTTTAGATAAAAAGAACTTATTACATTATTTAAATAAGAATTTTTCTAATGACAGCCGTCTTTAACGTGCATAAAAGTGTTGCACAATTCATAAATGTTAGTATGTAACCGCTATCTACAATACAATTATGTTAGCTCTTAGGGATGTCGTTAAAAAAATACTTTGAATAACAATAAAGGAAATTAAAAACTTCTCTTACCCAAAAATTTCCATTTTTCCTTCTCATCGTCAACGTCTCCAAATTGAAAGGTCGGCAGTAAATGGATATGTGTAAGGCCAGCATCTGATAATTTCTTCAAATGAAGTACACCAGCTGATTCCTTCAACAAAATATTGTTTAGACATCATAGCTTTCTAATTGTCAAACCAATATGGTAAAATTGCCTTTGTTTAAAAAATGTTATAAAGTGTATCTTCATATGTGATCGATCGTCTTTAACTTATCAAAGTCACGTGTTTTTAATGTTTTAGCTATAAGAGTTAATAACATGGGGATCAAAATGTACCTCAGATGTGAAAGCGAGATAACCTCCACGAATATCAGGATGAACGGTTGAGTCATTAGCACTGTACAGAATCACAAAGGACAACAATGCATATGAATAACCACAATAAGTAACCTTACCTTTTTATTCGCCGTTTTTTTCTTCTTTTGCTTAGTGAAGTGCAAGAAGTAACAAGTTTCTACAAGGAACAGTTATTTAAATAGGAAATAAGGTTTATGATTATGTACCTGAAATCTCTAATATGAAGTTCATAAAGACTAATGTCAGAAAAATCTGCTATCGCAGGCTTCTCATCTGCCAAATCATTCCATTTCTGAGGTTTTATAGCATCAGAATCAAGATTGACCAAAAAAGTCCGCTTCCCATCACCTGAAAGCCTACCAAAAAACAAAATGTCTGACAAAACAAAACACAAAACATGAAGATGGTTTAATTATAAGTGGCAATTTTGACCCGTTTACATATAAATGGGTTCATTTGGGTTTTTTTTAATCAACAATCTTGACTATTACTGTGATATTACCATAATCTCATATTTCAAACATTAGTTATTGATAACAAGTTTTCCTGAAAATGGACTGGCCCAGTTTAACTTGTCTGAAAATGACCAGTTTCAACTGCAAACCTGTTTGACCAGTTAATCAACCCAGCCATCTTGTCACATCTAATATAAAAGTATCTAAATTTCCAACGCACACACAATAAACGTACCCTCTGGCATATGGATCATTCGCTATACACTTTTCTATCTTCAAAGTACTATGATGGTAGACGGACACTTCATAGACATAATAACACCCCTCCCAATTTCCTGGCCCGTTAACACTCCAAACGCCATTAGACTCCTTAAGATCGACAATCTCGACAGCTTCACCACCGGAAGGTCCACTATAAATGATTGCACGCACATTCTGTTTAAAGACACACGAGCTCAGAAAGTCACCTTCAAAATGTTACATATTTCACGTCAAGGCACATGTAATTACTTAAAAACATAAAGTTACTTGAGCGGTTGGAGCCCAAAGATAAAGCGAGACAACTTGGTTTGAAAAAATAGCACCAAGAGGACCCGTATAAGAGAAAATGTCATCAATAACACCGGGTAGCTGCAGACCAGTAACATTAACGCATTGTCCGCTTGCTGCACAAAATAGCGTTGCTGAATACGGATTACCATATATGAACATGGTAAATTTACATTTTTAAATTTATTAACGTATGTATGCCAACCGTCAAATAAAGCAACAGCCATTTGGTTTTTTAAAATACTCTTATGATCCACAGATGATGGCACCTTAAACGCCTTATAACCTCGTATATGAGGAAACTTATCTCTGACCTGAAATACTATTTGTTAGATTATATAACCGAGGATAAATAAGCATAAATCGAGTTAAAAACATGTACTTAATATTACATTATCAGGAAGCCTCTGATCATCTCTTTGGAGTTCAACACTTAAATCATAGCCTGTTTATGGTAAAGTGTCAATTCTTGTATTAAAAATCAAGATTCTTGATCCTATCAAATGTCAACCATTATGAACAAACTCAATTGTACCTTGAATTCCGGTTTCTGTAATTGATAAAGTAGCAGATGTACTAGAATATAGAAAACAAGAACCACCAATAACATCATCCACATTCCAAGCAATTATGGATTTAGATACCCAGTATGCTCTAGAGTATGATAGGCTATCCTGTAATTCAAAATCAATAATAAAAATACATAATTTTCATTGATTGAAAAGACCCATAAAATAAAATACAATGCCATTTATATATTTTCAATATCCAAGTTATAAACTGGTTTACATTCAGTTTATTAGGCGCTTAGGTTTTACTTAGATACTTTACAATCAAAATAATATTAATTAATAATTACAATTAATATTAAATAATTGATACGGAGTAATAATAAGACCTGTGGGGGTGATGAAGTGGTGGTGTCTGACATTGTCGAAGTGGAGCAGTAACAATGGTGACTTGGGGTTCTTGATTTGACGCAACCTGCAATGGAGACAAGGGTGGGTCGGGTCAAAGATGATCCATTGGGTCGGGTTTGGGTATTGTATTTGTGGTTGATATGTATGGGATTACATGGAGGAGGGTGGGTGATAATTGTAGGAGGAGGAACGAGTGAAGCAGAGGAGAAAAGAATGGACATTTGGGTAAAGGAAAACAAAAGTAATGATTTTGGGTCACAGATCGATTCTTGATTTTTACTTATTTATACCCCCAACTCTTGCTTTAAACGTAGCCTACAAGTTACCAACGGTAAAATTAGTGTTGGCGTAAAAACTAAGCGGTGAATAATTTAGAATAGTTTATCCCTGTTCCGGGAGATTATAAATGCATATATCCGATCACTGAATCTTTAATTTCTAACGTTAGAACCTAATGAAAGGAAATTTGTCAATATGTCTTCATTTAAAAGAAAAGTGTTAACGATAGGATCTCAAAAAATCCTAATTGTAAAAACATTATGACCACGCATCACGCACCATCCATGATGCATGCAAATCCATGTGTGGTGCGTGTTAACGAAGTTTTCAGCGACACATGCTATTTATGACGTAAAACGCACAACGCACCAAGTAACATGCACCGTGTGTGTGTTGGTCTGTGCGTGGTGCGAGCTACACCCAATAAGAAAGATTTTACCTAATTGTTTAACATCGTAGAAGATGTGACAATGTCCAGTTTATTGGTCAACAACCTTATAAAGTTCGGACTTGACGGTTTTATTCGAAAAAGGCTAACCGAGAGTTCTGAAGCATTCGTTTGTGCATGCGTAATATAATATCTATATGGGCTTTTGTATCGAATTCATTATGAATCGAGTAATGAACGAGGATAAAAAATGAAGAATCGCTCAAAGTACTTAAGCAATGTAGTGACCCGAACTTTTCCATGTTTATATATATTAATTGAGATTGATATTTACATTACTAAATGTTTTCAACGTGTTAAGCAATCAAACTTGTTAAGACTTGATTAATTAAAATAGGTTTCATATAGACAATTGACCACCCAAGTTGACCGGTGATTCACGAACGTTAAAACTTGTAAAAACTATACGATGACATATATATGGTTATATATATAGTTAACATGATTTTATTATAAGTAAGTATCTCATTAGGTATTTTAACAATGAGTTATATACATAAAAATGAGACTATTAAATTAAGAAACTCGAAAACGATATATATAACGATTATCGTTATAACAACGTCTTACTAGGTACATATAAATCATATTAAGATATTGATACAGTTGGTTAATTATGTTAAATGATAAGTAAATATATCATTAAGTGTATTAACAATGAACTACATATGTAAAAATAAGACTACTAACTTAATGATTTCGAAACGAGACATATATGTAACGATTATCGTTGTAACGACATTTAACTGTATATATATCATACTAAGATATATTATATATCATAATATCATGATAATGTAACAATTTAACATCTCATTTGATATAATAAACAATGGGTTAACAACATTTAACAAGATCGTTAACCTAAAGGTTTCAAAACAACATTTACATGTAATGACTAACGATGACTTAACGACTCAGTTAAAATGTATATACATGTAGTGTTTTAATATGTATTCATACACTTTTGAAAGACTTCAAGACACTTATCAAAATACTTATACTTAACAAAAATGCTTACAATTACATCCTCGTTCAGTTTCATCAACAATTCTACTCGTATGCATTCGTATTCGTACTCGTACAATACATAACTTTTAGATATATGTACTATTGGTATATACACTCCAATGCTCAGCTCTTAGCAGCCCATGTGAGTCACCTAACACATGTGGGAACCATCATTTGGCAACTAGCATGAAATATCTCATAAAATTACAAAAATATGAGTAATCATTCATGACTTATTTACATGAAAATAAAATTACATATCCTTTATATCTAATCCATATACCAACGACCAAAAACACCTACAAATACTTTCATTCTTTAATTTTCTTCATCTAATTGATCTCTCTCAAGTTCCATCTTCAAGTTCTAAGTGTTCTTCATAAATTCCACAAGTATAGTTTCATAAAAATCAAGAATACTTTCAAGTTTGCAAGTCTACTTCCAAGCTTTCTAATCCATTTCAAGTAATCATCTAAGATCAAGGAACCTTTGTTATTTATAGTAGGTTATCTTTCTAATTCAAGGTAATATTCATATTCAAACTTTGATTCAATTTCTACAACTATAACAATCTTATTTCGAGTGAAAATCTTACTTGAACTGTTTTCGTGTCATGATTCTGCTTCAAGAACTTTTAAGCCATCCAAGGATCCTTTGAAGCTAGATCCATTTTTCTCATTTCCAGTAGTTTTATCCAGAAAACTTGAGGTAGTAATGATGTTCATAACATCATTCGATTCATACATATAAAGTTATCTTATTCGAAGGTTTAAACTTGTAATCACTAGAACATAGTTTAGTTAATTCTAAACTTGTTCGCAAACAAAAGTTAATCCTTCTAACTTGACTTTTAAAATCAACTAAACACATGTTCTATATCTATATGATATGCTAACATAATGATTTAAAACCTGGAAACATGATGAACACCATAAAATCGGATATACGCCGTCGTAGTGAAACCGGGGGCTGTTTTGGTTTGGATAATTAAAAACTATGATAAACTTTGATTTAAAAGTTATTCTTCTGATAAAATGATTTTTCATATGAACATGAAACTATATCTAAAAATCAAGGTTAAACTCAAAGTGGAAGTATGTTTTCTAAAATGGTCATCTAGACGTCGTTCTTTCGACTGAAATGACTACCTTTACAAAAACGACATGTAACTTATATTTCCAACAATAAATATATACTTTTTCTGTTTAGATTCATAAAATAGAGTTCAATATGAAACCATAGCAATTTGATTCACTCAAAACGGATTTAAAATGAAGAAGTTATGGGTAAAACAAGATTGGATATTTTTGATCTTTTTAGCTACGGGAAATGTTTAACAAATCTATACAAATCATATTCTAGCTAACTTATATTGTATTATACATATATTCTAATATATTATGTAATCTTGGGATACCATAGACACGTATGCAAATGTTTTGACATATCATATCGACCCATGTATATATATTATTTGGAATAACCACAGACACTCTATATGCAATAATGTTGGAGTTAGCTATACAGGGTTGAGGTTAATTCCAAAAATATATATACTTTGAGTTGTGATCTAGCCTGAGACGTGTATACACTGGGTCGTGGATTGATTCAAGATAATATATATCGATTTATTTCTATACATCTAACTGTGGACAACTAGTTGTAGGTTACTAACGAGGACAGCTGACTTAATACACTCAAATCTTTAAAACATAATAAAAATGTTTGTAATTATATTTTGATCATACTTTGATATATATGTACATATTTGTATAGGTTCGTGAATCGATCCGTGGCCAAGTCTTATTTCCGAGGAAGGAAATATCTATGAAAGTGAGTTATAGTCCCACTTTTAAAATCTAATATTTTTGGGATGAGAATACATGCAGGTTTTATAAATGATTTACAAAATAGACACAAGTACGTGAAACAACATTCTATGGTTGAATTATCGAAATCGAATATGCCCCTTTTTATTAAGTCTGGTAATCTAAGAATTAGGGAACAGACACCTTAATTGACGCGAATCCTAAAGATAGATCTATTGGGCCTAACAAACCCCATCCAAAGTACCGGATGCTTTAGTACTTCGAAATTTATATCATATCTGAAGGGTGTCCCGGAATGATGGGGATATTCTTATATATGCATCTTGTTAATGTCGGTTACCAGGTGTTCACCATATGAATGATTTTTATCTCTATGTATGGGATGTATATTGAAATATGAAATCTTGTGGTCTATTGTTACGATTTGATATATATAGGTTAAACCTATAACTCACCAACATTTTTGTTGACGTTTAAAGCATGTTTATTCTCAGGTGAATACTAAGAGCTTCCGCTGTTGCATACTAAAATAAGGACAAGATTTGGAGTCCATGTTTGTATGATATTGTGTAAAAACTGCATTCAAGAAACATATGTCGATGTAATATATTTCTATTGTAAACCATTATGTAATGGTCGTGTGTAAACTGTATATTTTAGATTATCATTATTTGATAATCTACGTAATGTTTTTAAAACCTTTATTGATAAAATAAAGGTTATGGTTGTTTTAAAAATAAATGCAGTCTTTGAAAAACGTCTCATATAGAGGTCAAAACCTCGCAACGAAATCAATTAATATGGAACGTTTATAATCAATATGAACGGGACATTTCAAGCAAATCTCTTAAATACTTTTTCAAGCAAATCTCTACCCAATGTTTTGAATCCAAGCAAATCTCTACCCAGAGTATTTCCTTGTGCAGAACATAGATAATATGTGAGGCACATTTATGAAAACGTGAAAACAAAAGGGTTCACTGGTAAAGTTTATAAACAACAGTTATGGAAGTGTGCAACTGCCACCACTGTTCCTCACTTTGAAAAGGCTATGCTTGAGTCAAAGGGGTTCAGTATGGAGTGTCACACCTATTTATCCAAGATACCACCATTATGTTGGTCAAGAAGTCACTTTTCTGGTAAATGTTACAATTTATATCTTCATTATAATTTTCTGATAAATGTCACACCTATGATCGGGGACTACTTTATAATAAACATTATAATTTAGTTAATTAATATATGATTAATTATCTGCTATAGGAAGGTGTAAATCTGATGTGTTGATAAACAATATTTGTGAGGTTTTTAATCGTTGGTTGGTGGATGAAAGAGATAAACCTATAGTTGCTTGCTTGGAATATATTAGGAAATATTTGATGCAAAGAATTGTTACTGTGATAGAGAAAAGTGCCAATACTGATGGGCCATTTACACCAGGTGGAAAAAAGATGTTTGATTTGGTGAGAAAGGAAGCACACAAGTTACAAGTCCTTTGGAGTGGTAATGAGATATATCAAGTCAATGGATTCAGTGGTGAACAATATGTGGTTAACTTAGAAAGGAGAACTTGTAGTTGTAGGAGATGGGAAATTACTAGAATGCCCTGCAAACATCCAGTAGCTGCTATTTGGAACATGATAGACAATTCTGGAAAATTTGGTGTACCTGAAGATTAGGTGGATCCTATCTACACTTTACACCATTGGAAAAGAACATATGCTTATACCATTAAGCCAATTAATGGTAGGAGTATGTGGAAATTATTTTCTGTCACAAGCAAACTATTACCACCATTGGTTGTACCTAAAGTTGGTAGACCAAAAAAGAGTAGGATAAAGGGAATTGATGAAAAGGAAAGTATGAACAATGATGGACAATTGTCAAGAAAGGGAAAGAGTGTTTCTTATGGGAAATATGGTGAATACGGTCATAATAAGAGGGGCTGCACATCTGCAGGTAGTGTGAGTGTGGGTACTAAGAGGAAGGGTGATACAAGTACCAGTGCTAACAAGAAGAAAAAGTGAACTTCTTTAGTTTAAATTGTCTTTTTTATGTTTGTGTAATGCTCTTGGATTCTGGTTACTTAATGGATGTCTTTTGGAATTGGTTGTAATGTATTTTGGATTCTGGTTACTTATGTAATGGTAGTTATGTAATGCCATTTTGGCTTTCTTTTGATAAACTTATGTAATATGTAATGTAATGTATTATGTATACCCCTTTGTATTAATTATCTGCCATTCTAAGTTATAATATCTATTCTGAGTAATGTAAGAGATATGAAATACAACACATTTCAACAAATGCCTTAATACAACAGATATGAAATACAACACATTTCAACAAATGCCTTAACCATATTACATTAATATCCAGATTCAACCAAAATACAACAGATATGAAATACAACCAAAATACAACAGATATGAAATACAACCAAAAGCCCTAATCGACTTTTTACTTGAATAACATAAAATAAACAATAAAAAAATCGAACTAAATAAAACAATCATCTTCATCCTTCTTAATCCCCTTTGCAGTTGATTGCAACGATCACAGATTGGTGGATCAAGCCATTCAGAGAATGTGCATTCTGAAAACTAAAAAAAACACCTAATTTAATTACATAATACAGAAAGAGATGACGAGCGAGATAATGGGTTTAAGAATTAGGGTTTCAAATCAACATTCATATCTTTTTCGCATATGTGTAAAATCGTCTATCAGGATTCCGTTGTATCTTGGACAATTGAATCAAAGCACGCCTTCCACAATAGCAATTAACCATCCCTAAATATCTGCAATTTTGAAATTGGGATAGTGAAAGATGAAACAATAATGATGAAATTAACCTAAATATTGATGGGAAAGTGAAAGATGAAATTGAAATTTGGAATACTGAGGAATCACGTGCACATTTATACACCAGGTTTAGATTAAAAGACAATAATACCCTCATGTGCAGGTCATGTGAGTCCC
Source organism: Rutidosis leptorrhynchoides (assembly GCF_046630445.1). NCBI lineage: Eukaryota > Viridiplantae > Streptophyta > Magnoliopsida > Asterales > Asteraceae > Rutidosis > Rutidosis leptorrhynchoides. The sequence continues at coordinate 35,948,789 of NC_092335.1, read as the reverse complement.
CAAAACGTTAAAATTTGACAGCCGTTATGGTGTTGGACCCCCGGTGAAACATCTGCAAACCATAGTGACCCCCTAAGGTGAAAAAATTCTTTTGGACTCCGCTTGTTGTATCGAATAAACCACAGGGATCCCCCGTGCAATTTTGTCTTGTCAATAACATAAAACAATACTAAAAATCTCATTCTAATCCATGAAGCATCAAATAATCTCTTATAATCACGAAGGTTTACCATCTACGACTCAGGACAACTTGCAAAACATATTATCTGTGACGACCCAGAAATTTTCAACCAAATTTAAACTTTATCTTTAAATGATTTAATGTTTCCGACATGATAAGCAAAGTCTGTAATATTGAAATCTAAAAAACTTTGAACTGTGTTCATGTAATCAATTACCCTTTGACTGTGCTCAACGATTCACGAACATTTATGTGTATATAGATATGTGTATATAATATATAGTATATCAATTAAAAACGTTAACAAATTATTGGATGTATAATACTTTACTGAACGTAATATGTTTAATATATTTATCAACGGAATTAAAAGATAATATCAAATGATTGAATTATCAGATATATTATGATATGATTATGGGTCTCTGTAGTGAGGTCCACTGTGATTTAAAGAAATCTGTTCTTTTTAACGATATTCGGAATAATTAGTAAAGTGCTTTACAAGTAAGAATAAAGTGTCAATTATCAGGAACTAGACAAGGGTTAGTGGAGATTCCTGTTTGATCTCTGATACATGCTTTGCTGTAACGACCCATCAAAATCGCTATTGACGCGGCACGTTAATCATTGATTCCACAGTGAGGTTTTGACCTCTATATGATACGTTTTGATATAATATTGCATTCATTAAAATAAGTGACTTTCTAAACATAGAAAGTTATAAACATATGGGCGAGTGCTTAAGTATAAGCAAATCCCCAAAATACATAAGTCTTTATTTTACAGGTTGATATCACAGTCAAATTATTTATTACACAACGTAGTTTTGTTTCGAATGCAATAAACATTATACAAAGCATGAGAGACTCCATGCAAGCAACAAGCACATCACAGCGGAAGTAGTCTAAGGACCTAAGAATAAAACATGCTAAAAAGTCAACACGAATATTTGGTGAGTTATAGGTTTAATTGCTCGAGTTATAAATATAAAGATGGACCACAAGATTTCATCAAAAGTTTATCAATAGATTCTACGTAACAGAGCACCCTGGTAACTAAACTTAACGCTATAATGATAATTACCCTATTCGTTTCAATATACGCAAACCAACGTGTCATAAACTCAAATAACATACGTCCGTTAAAAGGCTAGCGCTCTAACTCGGACGGGGATGTCAAGCCCTATGGATCCATATACAATTATTCGCACCCACCAGTCCATATCCTATGTACTGGCAGCTACTAGTTACCAAAGCTAAGGGATTTTCGGTTAACTCAGTGTAGAATTTAGTATGTACTTGTATCCATTGCTTTTAAAATAAATTGCATGTATTCTCAGCCCAAAAATATTTAAAGCATTTAAAAAGGGATCTATAAACTCACTGTTCAATATTGAGGTTCAATATTGTAGGCAAATTACGTAGACGTAAAGATAGTGGATGACTGTATGGTTAGTCTTGGATTCACGAACAATACCTCGAACAATACCCAATATTTCCTTAGCTTAAAACGGTTTGAAACCCGAATTAAAACACCCTCCTATATACTTTATTATTATTAAACTTAAATTAAAATTATAATTATAATTATAAATTTAAATTTAAATTACAGAATAAAGAAAAGAAAGAGTGTGAAGAATTCGTCGAGCAAACTGGCGTATTTATAGTACTTTTCCATTTCCTGTAGCCCATGCGATCGCATGGGTTTGTAGTGTATTTGCCATGTGATCGCATGGCCGCCTGATCCAGCTCATTTTGCTTTTGTTTGCTAGTTCGTCGACATAATATTTACTGTACAAATAGTGTTTTTGGTTCCCATGCGATCGCATGGGCTTTTGGTGTATCTGCCATGCGATCGCATGGCCAGCTCACTTTGTGTTTGTTTTCTTGTTTGTCGACATATTATTCACTGTAGCAATAGTGTTTACTGTAGCAAATAGTGTTTTACTGTAACAAAGTCATTTTTTACTGTAGCAAATAGTGTTTTACTGTAGTAAAGTCGTTTTTACTATAGCAAATAGTGTTTTACTTGTACAAAGTCGTTTTTACTGTAGTAAATAGTATTTTACTTGTACATCTTATAATATATATATATATATATATATATATATATATATATATATATATATATACACATATAATTGTTCTTGAATCGTCGAGAGCAGTCAAAGGTAATTGAATATATGAAACGGTTCTAAAATTTTGAGACTTAATCTAACAGACTTTGTTTAACGTGTCAAAATAATAAATCATATAGAGAATTGGTTTAAATAAGTCGAAATTTTTCGGGTCATCACAGTACCTCCCGTTAAAGAAAATTTCGTCTCGAAATTTTGAGTAGTACCTGTTTTATGAGCGATATCAGTGAACAAATGTGGATACTTTTGCTACATTTGATCTTCACGTTCCCAAGTAAACTCGGGTCCTCATCTAGCATTCCAATGAACCCTAACTATCGGTATTTTGCTTTGTTTTAATTGTTTGACCTCACGGTCCATGATTTCAACAGGTTCTTCGAAAAAATGGAGTTTATCATTGATTCGTATTTCTTCAAGAGGAATTACGACATCCACTTCCGCTAAACATTTCTTCAAATTTGACACGTGAAATGTGTCATGAACACTACTAAGTTCTTGCGATAGCTTTGATCGATAAGCAACTGTTCCAATTCTTTCGGTGATTTCAAAGGGTCCTACGTACCTAGGACTTAGCTTTCCTCGTTTACCGAATCGTACAACGCCTTTCCAGGGTGACACTTTCAACATTACTTTGTTACCCATTTGAAATTCTAGCGGTTTTCTTCTTACATCAGCATAACTCTTTTGGCGACTTATGGCTGTTTTCAATCGTTGTTGTATTTGAATGATCTTTTCGGTGGTTTCATGAATAATTTCTGGTCCAGTGAGTTGACTTTCTCCTACTTCACTCCAATAAATAGGAGATCTGCACTTTCTACCGTAAAGTGCTTCAAATGGCGCTGCGTTGATGCTCGTATGATAGCTGTTATTGTATGAGAATTCTGCCAAAGGTAAGTGTCGATCCCAACCGGTTCCAAAGTCAATCACACATACCCGTAACATGTCTTCTAGTGTTTGTATAGTTCTTTCACTTTGACCATCTGTCTGTGGGTGATAAGCAGTGCTCATATCTAATCGAGTTCCCAATGCTCTTTGTAATGACTGCCAAAAACGTGATATGAATCGGGTGTCGCGATCAGATATGATGGAGATAGGTACACCATGCCTGGAAACTACTTCCTTCAAATATAGGCGTGCTAATCTCTCCATACTGTCTGTCTCCTTTATTGGTAGAAAGTGAGCTGATTTAGTGAGACGATCAACTATCACCCAAATAATATCGTGACTACTTGTAGTCCTTGACAGTTTCTTAATGAAATTCATGGTTATTCTTTCCCATTTCCATTGAGGAATTTTCGATTGTTGCATTAACCCTGACGGCTTTTGGTGCTCATATTTGACCTTATCACATGACAAACATTTGCTTACATAAGTAGCAATTTCTGTCTTCATATTAGGCCACCAATAGAACTTCTTAAGATCGTGGTACATTTTCTCGTTTCCTGGGTGAATTGAGTACCTCGTTTTGTGTGCTTCATCTAGTACTAGTTGTCTTAGGTTACCATGTCTTGGTACCCATATCCTACCAGCAAAATACAGGGTTCCATCGGCTTTTACTTCAAGCTGTTTTTCTAACCCTTTGCTCATTTCGCCCTTTTTGTTTTCTACTTTTAAAGCCTCTAACTGTGCTGCTTGAATTTGCTTTGTGATATCAGTACGAATTATAATGTTCAAAGCTCAGACCCTATGAGGTTTTACTCTTTCTTTCCGACTTAGGGCATCAGCTACAACATTAGCCTTTCCGGGGTGGTAATGGATTTCACAATCATAATCGTTTAATAACTCTACCCAGCGATGTTGCCTCATATTGAGTTGTTTTTGATCAAAAATATGCTGAAGACTCTTATGGTCGGTGTACACTGTACACTTGGTGCCATATAGATAGTGTCTCCATATTTTGAGTGCAAAAATTACTGCTCCAAGTTCCAAATCGTGCGTCGTATAGTTCCCTTTGTGAATTTTTAGTTGGCGTGAAGCGTATGCGATAACTTTTGTGTGTTGCATCAATACACATCCTAAACCTTGGCGTGAAGCGTTACAATAGATCACGAAATCATCATTTCCTTCCGGTAATGACAAAATGGGTGCAGACATTAACTTCTTCTTTAATAACCGGAATGAAGATTCCTGTTCCGTGGACCAATCATACTTCTTTCCATTTTGAGTCAAAGCAGTTAAGGGTTTGGCGATTTTAGAGAAATCTTGAATGAATCTTCGGTAGTAACCAGCAAGACCTAAGAATTGGCGGATTTGTGTTGGAGTCTTCGGTGTATTCTATTTACTAATGGCTTCAATCTTGGCAGGGTCAACTTTAATTCCATGTTTACTGACAACATGGCCCAAAAATTGTACTTCTTGTAACCAGAAATCATACTTTGAAAATTTTGCATACAGTTTTTCTTTCTTGAGTACCTCTAGTACCAATCTTAAGTGTTGTTCATGTTCTTCCTTGTTCTTCGAGTAAATCAATATGTCATCGATAAAAACAATGATAAATTTGTCTAAATACGGTCTACAGATGCGATTCATTAGATCCATGAATACTGCTGGTGCATTAGTCAATCCAAAAGGCATGACTAAAAACTCATAGTGACCGTAACGGGTTCTGAACGCGGTTTTAGGAACATCTTCTTCCTTCACTCTCAGCTGATGATATCCGGAGCGTAGATCAATCTTAGAATAAACACTTGATCCTTGCAATTGATCAAACAAATCATCAATCCTCGGTAATGGGTACCGATTCTTGATCGTTAATTTGTTTAATTCCCGGTAATCTATGCACATCCTCATAGATCCATCCTTCTTCTTGACGAACAGAATAGGAGTACCCCAAGGTGAAAAACTAGGACGAATAAATCCACGGTCTGATAATTCTTGCAACTGGTTTTGTAATTCTTGCATTTCTGAAGGTGCAAGTCTATATGGGGATAGGGCTACAGGTGCGGCTCCTGGTACGAGATCAATCTGGAATTCTACACATCTATGTGGAGGTAGCCCTGGTAATTCTTCTGGAAATACTTCGGGATATTCTCTTACAACCGGCACGTTTTCAATACTTCTTCCTTCGGTATTGATCTTCTTCACGTGTGCCAGAATAGCATAACAACCTTTTTTATAAGTTTCTGAGCCTTCATACAGCTGATAAGGTTCAGCTTCGAGTTGCTCTTCTCCCCATAAATCATTAATGACGTTTCATCCTTTCGAGGGATGCGGATTGCTTTCTCAGCACAAACAACTTCCGCTCTTGTTTTGGACATCCAGTCCATGGCAACGATTACGTCAAAACTTCCTAATTCTACGGGTATCAAATTGATTTTGAAGGTTTCACCAGCAAGATTTATTTCGCAACCATGGCAGATTTTATCGGCTTTTATCAGTTTACCATTAGCTAATTCAATAGTATATTTATCGTCTAGAGGCAATGATGCACATTTTAGTTTAGAACTAAAGTCTTTACACATATAACTTCTATCAGTACCCGTATCAAACATAATAGAAGCTAGTTGATTATTAACGGTAAACGTACCCGTGACAAGATCAGGATCCTCACGTACTTCATTGGCACTAACATTAAATGCCCTCCCACATGCGGGTTCTTTGTTCTTCTCCTTATCAGGGCATTGATTTATAAAGTGACCAGTCTTCCCGCATCCAAAACATTTCTTGACATCGGTCAGTTTTGTCTTTACTTCAGAAACGGTGGCATAACAATCTTTCGCCACATGTCCTTTCTTGTTGCACTTATCACAGACCACTTGGCAATAACTTGCATGATGTGTGTAACATCTTTTGTAGAACGGATGGGGTCCCTTATAGTTTGGACTAGCAGTTGCCCCATCTTGTTTACCTTTAAAAGTCTCTCGCCTCTTCAGGTGAGTACTTTTGCCCTTATAGTCTTCCCATTTCCTCTTTCTTCAGTTGTCTTGACTTCGGTAATTGGTGCCTTAATCGAACTCTCCGTGATCTGGTACATAAGTTGGTGTGCCATTCTCATGGCTTCCTGCATCGTATTTGGTTTGGATGATGTAACATTTCCTTTGATATTGATCGACAAACCGTCAATATACATCTCTATCTTTCGTTTCTCGTTTGGCACTAATTCACGACACAACAAGGCTAGTTCCATGAAACGCTTTTCATAGTTATTGAGTTTCGCATCGACAACCTTCAGATTACGTAACTCAGATTCCATTTTTCTGATCTCATTTCGAGGACAGTACTCCTCGATAAGCATTTTTTTCAATTCTTCCCAAGAGATATCATATGCCGTATCTACTCCTTATGCTTTAGCATAATTGTTCCACCAAGTAAGTGCACCGTCTTACAACGTGCACGAAGCATACTTTGACTTGTCTCCGTCCGCACAATTACTGATTTTGAAAACGGACTCCATCTTTTCAAACCATCGGGTTAGACCGACTGGTCCCTCGGTTCCACTAAACTTTTGTGGTTTGCATGCTTGAAAAGTTTTGTATGAGCATCCATTTCTTGAGTTTGTTTTTACAGCTGCTGCTTCGGCTACTGCTTTTGCCGCCTCAGCTGAAGCAATTCTTTCATTCACACGTTTCTCGACTAGTTCCATAGATTACCATAGATGTAGCGAGTAATTAATGGTACATCATGGCATATTAATAATATGAACCCATTATTATAAAAGCTTTTTCTTCTTATTAGCGTTTTATAATTATTTCTAGGGTATTACCTACCCGTTAAATTTCATACTTAATAGCTTAGTACAAAAATTAACTACTACAATTCAAATAATATTCTATTATGAAAAACTAATGCATTATCATTTCACGCTTTATTCTTCAATGCATTATGGTACAACGATACAATACCACTTATTCACATAAGTTTATTTTACATAAAACATATGTAGAATAAAGTAAAGCACACTAATTAATATTATACAATGCGTGAAGTGATGTCGTAGCGGAAATGGTTTTTAAAAGCGGTGAGGCTTCTTGTTATCAGGTACTGGAATAACGCTTATTTGAGCGGTACGTTTATATTTTTTGTCGGGGTTCTGAGGTACTTGATACCTCAATAGAGTTGGTAAGAGAAGGGTGACTATGGGTAGCAATATTAGGAGCAACAATTGCTTTATTAATTTTTGGATTCGGCAATTCTGGGTTGGTGACTACAGGTTCCTTTCCTTTGTTAACTTCTTTTTTAGTAATCTCCTTTACTTCCCCCTCTTCCTCACTGATCTCACATATTGAACTGTCTGAGTCATGTGTAGGATAATATGTTTGACCGGTGGTCATGAGCCGATATTTAAAAGGCGTAATCGGCACAACCCGCCCGTCGGCCGTGTATCTGGCCCAGTGTCCATGTTCCTTTAGAAATGGACGGCCCTCGTTTATTCCAGGGATCACAGTTCCATCGAAACGATACTGTGGGTCCGAAAAACCAGGGATGGGTGGAGCTGGGACCTCCTCTGGGTTTACCTGGAGTTGAGATTCGCCGTCTAACACAATTTCTTCTTTAATAGGTATTGGAACGCCCTTTTCAGTTATGGATAGAATAGATTCAGTGTCTGATTCCGAGTCGTACAAAATGATGGGATTAGAAGAAGTCATCTATCACATAATTGAAACAACAATTACGTTAGCATATAAATATATCACATATAATGTTTTTGACAAAATGATAAGCAAAAATCGGTAAAAACAATTATAGTCATAGTCCAGACTCACTAATGCATCCTAACAATTACCAGTTAAACACACTAATGCAAATTCTGGTTTCCTATGACCTCAAGCTCGGATACTAACTGTAACGACCCGTCAAAATCGCTATTGACGCGGCACGTTAATCATTGATTCCACAGTGAGGTTTTGACCTCTATATGATACGTTTTGATAAAATATTGCATTCATTAAAATAAGTGACTTTCTAAACATAGAAAGTTATAAACATGTGGGCGAGTGCTTAAGTATAAGCAAATCCCCAAAATACATAAGTCTTTATTTTACAGGTTGACATTACAGTCAAATTATCTATTACACAACGTAGTTTTGTTTCGAATTCAATAAACTTTATACAAAGCATGAGAGACTCCATGCAGGCAACAAGAACATCACAGCGGAAGCAGTCTAAGAACCTGAGAACAAAACATGCTAAAAAGTCAACACGAATATTGGTGAGTTATAGGTTTAATTGCTCGAGTCATAAATATAAAGATGGACCACAATATTTCATCAAAAGTTTATCAATAGATTCTACGTAACAGAGCACCCTGGTAACTAAACTTAACGCTATAATGATAATTACCCAATTCATTTTAATACACGCAAACCAACGTGTCATAAACTCAAATAACATACGTCCGTTAAAAGGCTAGTGCTCTAGCTGGGACGGGGATGTCAAGCCCTATGGATCCATATACAATTATTCGCGCCCACCATTTCATATCCTATGTACTGGCAGCTACTAGTTACCAAAGCTAATGGATTTTCAGTTTAACTCAGTGTAGAATTTAGTATGTACTTGTATCCATTGCGTTTAAAATAAATTGCATGTATTCTCAGCCCAAAAATATTTAAAGCATTTAAAAAGGGATCTATAAACTCACTGTTCAATATTGAGGTTCAATATTGTAGGCAAATTACGTAGACGTAAAGATAGTGGATGACTGTATGGTTGGTCTTGGATTCACGAACAATAACCAATATTTCCTTAGCTTAAAACGGTTTGAAACCCGAATTAAAACACCCTCGTATATACTTTATTATTATTAAACTTAAATTAAAATTAAAATTAAAATTATAAATATAAATATAAATTTAAATTACAGAATAAAGAAAAGAAAGAGTGTGAAGAATTCGTCGAGCAAACTGGCGTATTTATAGTACTTTTCCATTTCCTGTAGCCCATGCGATCGCATGGGTTTGTAGTGTATTTGCAATGCGATCGCATGGCCGCCTGATCCAGCTCATTTTGCTTTTATTTGCTAGTTCGTCGACATAATATTTACTGTACAAATAGTGTTTTTGGTCCCCATGCGATCGCATGGGCTTTTGGTGTATCTGCCATGCGATCGCATGGCCAGCTCACTTTGTTTTGTTTTCTTGTTTGTCGACATATTATTCACTGTAGCAAATAGTATTTACTGTAGCAAATAGTGTTTAATGTAGTAAAAAGTATTTAATGTAGCAAAGTCATTTTTACCGTAGCAAATAGTGTTTTACTGTAGCAAGTCGGTTTTACTGTAGCAAATAGTGTTTTACTGTAGCAAAGTCGTTTTTACTGTAGCAAATAGTGTTTTACTTGTACATCTTATAATGTATATATATATATATATATATATATATATATATATATATATATACATATATACATATAATTGTTCGTGAATCGTCGAGAGCAGTCAAAGGTAATTGAATATATGAAACAGTTCTAAAATTTTGAGACTCAATCTAACAGACTTTGTCTAACGTGTCAAAATAATAAATCGTATAGAGAATTGGTTTAAATAAGTCGAAATTTTTCGGGTCATCACATTTACAATAATATTTTTCATGACTTTTGATATGTTAATTATTTAACTATTATAATAGTTAAAACTTGGAATATAGATAATTTGGTTATTGAATGTCGGCATGTGAAACAATTGGATATGTTGCATTAAAATGATTTCACACATCTGATCATCCTCTTGACTTAACCCTACGTTTTACGAATAAACTGTAAGTTAGAAACTGGTAACCATTATAAATTATATAATTGTATTTTATAAAAATGTTTTATGATATAACAATATCTATTATTAAAACCTTTGATTTCGTATACATTTAGTTTGGAAAACTAAACTTTATAATATTATTTGATTTAGTTTCAAACGTACGAAAACATTTTTCAATACAATAGAATTTAATTATTAAAATGTTTTGTTTAAATAACATATATATATATATATATACATATATATATATACATATATATATATATACATATATATATATATATATATATATATACATATATATATATATATATACATATATATATATATATACATATATATATATATATAATATGTTGGATTATTAAATAAATAACTTGCAACGTTTAATTAAAAACGTGTTTATATATATATTTCGAATTATTTAATAAACGATATTAGTATTCGATTAGTGACTCGATTGATAATTAAAGAAGTCAGAGTAAACGCTAGTACATAAATGATTCATATCAAATTATGTTATATTATGAACACGATTTAAATTATATAAACTCTGAAATATAATTAGTTTTGAAAAAATAAATATTATATTTAAATAAATATTTCTAATATATATAAATTTATATTTCTAAATGAAAATATATATATATATTTCAAAGTGATAAAATATAATATTAACTTAGTCATAAAACGTTTTGATTTAAAATAATATTATTAAATATACTTTGGTGAATAACAAAACGATGATTTAAAGAAGCAAATGACCAAAACACTCGAAAGTTAAAGTTACATTTTGAGTGATGTAATTTATTGATAATTGAAGTCTATATATTGATAAGGGTACGAGTCACAAAACGTAGAATGCAAAGTATTAGAGAGTACGTAGTAACGTTCAAAAAACCGAAACCGGGACATAAGTCGAGCGTAAACGTACAAGTCATCGGAGCGAAACTTACAAGTTAACTATACATATAAATATAATATAATATATAATTATATAAATTAAATAAATAATATATATATATATATATATATATATATATATATATATATATATATATATATATATATATATATATATATATATAATTAAATAAACTGTCGGCAGCATAAGGTTAAACGAATGTGAGCTGGCCACAGTAGCCATGCGATTGCATGGCTGTGACCCTCAAAACCCATGCGATCGCATGGGCTTGAAATCCTAAGATGGTCTATAAAGCTCGACGAGTTTGGATAATTTCTTCACATACACATTCAATTATCTATCCCTCTGTATAATTTATTATCTATATTATTATTATTATTATTATTATTATTATTATTATTATTATTATTATTATTATTATTATTATTATTATTATTATTAATCCTAATAATAATATTAGAAGTATTAGTATTATTTAGTAGTATTATACATAAAATACTATGACGGGGTTATGAGCGAATTATTTCAAAACGGGTTTTATGAGCAGGACAAAGCTAAAGAAATTATGGGTTATAACTATGGAAGTTATGGGTATGGTTCGGGGGTATTTCTCGTGAGTCAAACTAGTGTTTATCATCTCCGTTGCGTCTACGTACTTTCCTGCAATATTGATGTAAGACCCAAATATTTATTGTACATAGAGTATTTATGGTGTACGTGAAGGGTGTGAAACGTGGAATATTTTGAAGAATGGTGAAATGTCCCGTTCATATTGATTATAAACGTTCCATATTAATTGATTTCGTTGCGAGGTTTTGACCTCTATATGAGATGTTTTTCAAAGACTGCATTCATTTTTAAAACAACCATAACCTTTATTTTATCAATAAAGGTTTTAAAAACATTACATAGATTATCAAATAATGATAATCGAAAATATACTGTTTACACACGACCATTACATAATGGTTTACAATAGAAATATATTACATCGACATATGTTTCTTGAATGCAGTTTTTACACAATATCATACAAAACATGGACTCCAAATCTTGTCCTTATTTTAGTATGCAACAGCGGAAGCTCTTAGTATTCACCTGAGAATAAACATGCTTTAAACGTCAACAAAAATGTTGGTGAGTTATAGGTTTAACCTATATATATCAAATCGTAACAATAGACCACAAGATTTCATATTTCAATACACATCCCATACATAGAGATAAAAATCATTCATATGGTGAATATCTGGTAACCGACATTAACAAGATGCATATATAAGAATATCCCCATCATTCTTGGACACCCTTCGGATATGATATAAATTTCGAAGTACTAAAGCATCCGGTACTTTGGATGGGGTTTGTTATGCCCAATAGATCTATCTTTAGGATTCGCGTCAATTAGGGTGTCTGTTCCCTAATTCTTAGATTACCAGACTTAATAAAAAGGGGCATATTCGATTTCGATAATTCAACCATAGAATGTAGTTTCACGTACTTGTGTCTATTTTGTAAATCATTTATAAAACCTGCATGTATTCTCATCTCAAAAATATTAGATTTTAAAAGTGGGACTATAACCCACTTTCACAGATATTTCCTTCCTCTGAAATAAGACTTGGCCACGGATCAATTCACGAACCTATACAAATATGTACATATATATCAAAGTATGATCAAAATATAATTACAACCATTTTTATTATGTTTTAAAGATTTGAGTGTATTAAGTCAGCTGTCCTCGTTAGTAACCTACAACTAGTTGTCCACAGTTAGATGTACAGAAATAAATCGATATATATTATCTTGAATCAATCCACGACCCAGTGTATACACGTCTCAGGCTAGATCACAACTCAAAGTATATATATTTTTAGAATCAACCTCAACCATGTATAGCTAACTCCAACATTACTGCATATAGAGTGTCTATGGTTGTTCCAAATAATATATATACATGGGTCGATATGATATGTCAAAACATTTGCAAACGTGTCTATGGTATCCCAAGATTACATAATATATTATAATACATGTATAATACAATATAAGTTATCTAGGATATGATTTGTTAAAATTTCTCGTAGCTAAAAAGATCAAAAATATCCAATCTTGTTTTACCCATAACTTCTTCATTTTAAATCCGTTTTGAGTGAATCAAATTGCTATGATTTCATATTGAACTCTATTTTATGAATCTAAATAGAAAAAGTATAGGTTTATAGTCAGAAATATAAGTTACAAGTCATTTTTGTAAATGTAGTCATTTCAGTCGAAAGAACGACGTCTAGATGACCATTTTAGAAAACATACTTCCACTTTGAGTTTAACCTTGATTTTTGGATAGAGTTTCATGTTCATATGAAAAATTATTTTCTCAGAAGAACAACTTTTAAATCAAAGTTTATCATAGTTTTTAATTATCCAGACCAAAACAGCCCCCGGTTTCACTACGACGGCGTATATCCAATTTTATGGTGTTCATCGTGTTTCCAGGTTTTAAATCATTAAGTTAGCATATCATATAGATATAGAACATGTGTTTAGTTGATTTTAAAAGTCAAGTTAGAAGGATTAACTTTTGTCTGCGAACAAGTTTAGAATTAACTAAACTATGTTCTAGTGATTACAAGTTAAAACCTTCGAATAAGATAGCTTTATATGTATGAATCGAATGATGTTATGAATATCATTACTATCTCAAGTTTTCTGGATAAAACTACTGGAAATGAGAAAAATTGATCTAGATTCAAAGGATCCTTGGATGGCTTGAAAGTTCTTGAAGCAGAATCATGACACGAAAACAGTTCAAGTAAGATTTTCACTCGAAATAAGATTGTTATAGTTGTAGAAATTGAATCAAAGTTTGAATATGAATATTACCTTAAATTAGAAAGATAACCTACTGTAAATAACAAAGGTTCCTTGATCTTAGATGATTACTTGGAATGGATTAGAAAGCTTGGAAGTAGACTTGCAACTTGGAAGTATTCTTGATTTTTATGAAACTATACTTATGGAATTTATGAAGAACACTTAGAACTTGAAGATGGAACTTGAGAGAGATCAATTAGATGAAGAAAATTGAATGTGTTTTTGGTCGTTGGTATATGGATTAGATATAAAGGATATGTAATTTTATTTTCATGTAAATAAGTCATGAATGATTACTAATATTTTTGTAATTTTATGAGATATTTCATGCTAGTTGCCAAATGATGGTTCCCACATGTGTTAGGTGACTCACATGGGCTGCTAAGAGCTGATCATTGGAGTGTATATACCAATAGTACATACATCTAAAAGCTGTGTATTGTACGAGTATGAATACGGGTGCATACGAGTAGAATTGTTGATGAAACTGAACGAGGATGTAATTGTAAGCATTTTTGTTAAGTAGAAGTATTTTGATAAGTGTCTTGAAGTCTTTCAAAAGTGTATGAATACATATTAAAACACTACATGTATATACATTTTAACTGAGTCGTTAAGTCATCGTTAGTCGTTACATGTAAATGTTGTTTTGAAACCTTTAGGTTAACGATCTTGTTAAATGTTGTTAACCCATTGTTTATTATATCAAATGAGATGTTAAATTCATGATATTATGATATATAATATATCTTAGTATGATATATATACAGTTAAATGTCGTTACAAAGATAATCGTTACATATATGTCTCGTTTTGAAATAATTAAGTCAGTAGTCTTATTTTTACATATGTAGTTCATTGTTAAAAAACTTAATGATATATTTACTTATCATTTAACATAATTAACCAAGTGTATCAATATCTTAATATGATTCATATGTACCTAGTAAGACGTTGTTATAACGATAATCGTTATATATATCGTTTTCGAGTTTCTTAATTTAATAGTCTCATTTTTATGTATATAACTCATTGTTAAAATACCTAACGAGATACTTACTTATAATAAAATCATGTTAACTATATATATAACCATATATATGTCATCGTATAGTTTTTACAAGTTTTAACGTTCGTGAATCACCGGTCAACATGGGTGGTCAATTGTCTATATGAAACCTATTTCAATTAATCAAGTCTTAACAAGTTTGATTGCTTAACACATTGGAAATATTTAGTCATGTAAATATCAATCTCAATTAATATATATAAACATGGAAAAGTTCGGGTCACTACAGTACCTACCCGTTAAATAAATTTCGTCCCGAAATTTTAAGCTTTTGAAGGTGTTGAAGAATCTTCTGGAAATAGATGCGGGTATTTCTTCTTCATCTGATCTTCACGCTCCCAGGTGAACTCGGGTCCTCTACAAGCATTCCATCGAACCTTAACGATCGGTATCTTATTTTGCTTAAGTTTCTTAACCTCACGATCCATTATTTCGACGGCTTCTTCAATGAATTGAAGTTTTTCATTGATTTGGATTTCGTCCAATGGAATAGTGAGATCTTCTTTAGCAAAACATTTCTTCAAATTCGAGACGTGGAAAGTGTTATGTACAGCCACGAGTTGTTGAGGTAGCTCCAGTTGGTAAGCTACTGGTCCGACACGATCTATAATCTTGAATGGTCCAATGTACCTTGGATTTAGTTTCCCCCGTTTACCAAATCGAACAACGCCTTTCCAAGGTGAAACCTTAAGCATGGCCATTTCTCCAATTTCAAACTCTATATCTTTTCTTTTACTGTCCGCGTAGCTCTTTTGTCGACTCTGGGCGGTTTTCAATCGTTGTTGAATTTGGATGATTTTCTCAGTAGTTTCTTGTATTATCTCCGGTCCCGTAATATGTCTATCCCCCACTTCATTCCAACAAATCGAAGACCTGCACATTTTACCATAAAGTGCCTCAAACGGCGCCATCTCAATACTAGAATGATAACTGTTGTTGTAGGAAAATTCTGCTAATGGTAGGTGTCGATCCCAACTGTTTCCGAAATCAATAACACATGCTCGTAGCATGTATTCAAGCGTTTGTATCGTCCTTTCGCTCTGCCCATCAGTTTGTGGATGATAGGAAGTACTCATGTCTAGACGAGTCCCCAATGCTTGTTGCAACGTCTGCCAGAACCTTGAAACAAATCTACCATCCCTATCAGAGATAATAGAGACGGGTATTCCATGTCTGGAGATAACCTCCTTCAAATACAATCGCGCCAACTTCTCCATTTTGTCATCTTCTCTCATTGGCAGGAAGTGTGCTGACTTGGTGAGACGATCAACTATTACCCAAATAGTATCATAACCACTTGCAGTCCTTGGCAATTTAATAATGAAATCCATGGTAATGTTTTCCCATTTACATTCCGGGATTTCAGGTTGTTGTAGTAGACATGATGGTTTCTGATGTTCAGCTTTGACCTTAGAACACTTCAAACATTCTCCTACATATTTAGCAATATCGGCTTTCAAACCCGGCCACCAAAAGTGTTTCTTGAAATCTTTATACATCTTCCCCGCTCCGGGATGTATTGAATATCTGGTTTTATGTGCTTCTTTAAGTACCATTTCTCTCACATCTCTAAACCTTGGTACCTAAATTCTATCAGCCCTATATCGGGTTCCGTCTTCCCGAATATTAAGATGTTTCTCTGATCCTTTGGGTATCTCATTCTTCAACTTTCCTTCTTTTACAACCTCCTGTTGCGCCTCCTTTATTTGAGTAGTAAGGTTAGTACGAATAATTATATTCATAGCTTTTACCCGTATAGGTTCTCTGTCCTTTCTACTCAAAGCGTCGGCTACCACATTCGCCTTCCCCATGTGGTATCGAATCTCAAAATCATAATCATTCAACAGTTCAATCCACCTGCGTTGTCTCATATTCAGTTGCTTCTGATTAAATATATGTTGGAGACTTTTGTGGTCGATATATATAATACTTTTGACCCCATATAAATAATGCCTCCAAGTCTTTAATGCAAAAACAACAGCACCCAATTTCAAATCGTGAGTTGTATAATTTTGCTCATGAATCTTCAATTATCTAGACGCATAAGCAATCACCTTTGTTCGTTGCATTAATACACAACCGAGACCTTGCTTTGATACGTCACAATAAATCACAAAATCATCATTCCCTTCAGGCAATGACAACATAGGTGCCGTAGTTAGCTTTTTCTTCAATAACTGAAACACCTTCTCTTGTTCATCCTTCCATTCAAATTTCTTCCCTTTATGCGTTAATGCAGTCAAGGGTTTTGCTATTTTGGAGAAATCTTGGATGAATCTTCTGT
Organism: Rutidosis leptorrhynchoides; assembly: GCF_046630445.1. Lineage (NCBI taxonomy): Eukaryota > Viridiplantae > Streptophyta > Magnoliopsida > Asterales > Asteraceae > Rutidosis > Rutidosis leptorrhynchoides. The sequence continues at coordinate 35,931,626 of NC_092335.1, read as the reverse complement.
AGTAACCAGCCAATCCTAAAAATTGACGTATATGCTTCGGAGTTTTTTGAGGTTTCCAACTTTTCAACGATTTCGATCTTTGGCGGGTCCACCTGGATACCTTCTTTGTTTACTATGTGACCGAGGAATTGAACTTCTTCTAACCAAAATGCACACTTTGAAAACTTAGCGTACAGTTTTTCTTTCCTCAATACTTCTAGCACTTTTCTCAAATGTTCTTCGTGCTCTTGATCATTCTTTGAGTAAATAAGTATGTCATCGATGAAAACAATGACAAACTTGTCAAGATATGGCCCACACACTCGGTTCATAAGGTCCATGAACACAGCTGGTGCGTTAGTCAATCCAAACGGCATAACCATAAACTCGTAATGACCATAACGCATCCTAAAAGTAGTTTTTGGAATATCATCCTCCTTTACTCGCATTTGATGATATCCAGAATGTAAATCGATTTTCGAATAAATCGACGAGCCTTGTAGTTGATCAAATAAGTCGTCAATTCTCGGTAGTGGATAATGGTTTTTGATGGTAAGTTTATTCAACTCTCTGTAGTCAATACACAACCTAAATGTACCATCCTTCTTCTTGACAAACAAAATAGGAGCTCCCCATGGTGATGTGCTTGGTCGAATGAAACCACATTCTAATAGTTCTTGCAGTTGGCTTTGCAGCTCTTTCATCTCACTGGGTGCGAGTCTGTAAGGAGCACGAGCTATTGGTGCAGCTCCTAGAACAAGATCTATTTAAAATTCAACAGATCGATGTGGAGGTAGTCCCGGTAATTCTGTCGGAAATACATCGGGAAATTCTTTTGCGACGGGAACATCATTGATGCTCTTTTCTTCAGTTTGTACTTTCTCGACGTGTGCTAGAACAGCATAGCAACCTTTTCTTATTAGTTTTTGTGCCTTCAAATTACTAATAAGATGTAGCTTCGTGTTGCCCTTTTCTCCAGACACCATTAAGGGTTCTCCTTCTTCTCGTACAATGCGAATTGCATTTTTGTAACATATGATCTCTGCTTTCATCTCCTTCAGCCAGTCCATGCCAACTATTACATCAAAACTCCCTAACTCTACTGGTATCAAATCAATCTTAAATATTTCGCTACCCAGTTTAATTTCTCAATTCCGGCATATATAATCTGCTGAAATTAATTTACCGTTTGCTAATTCGAGTAAAAATTTACTATCCAATGGCGTCAATGGACAACTTAATTTAGCACAAAAATCTCTACTCATATAGCTTCTATCCGCACCCGAATCAAATAAAACTTAAGAAGATTTATTGTCAATAAGAAACGTACCCGTAATAAGCTCCGGGTCTTCATGTGCCTCTGCCGCATTAATCTTGAAAACTCTTCCGCAGCCTTGTCCATTCGTGTTCTCCTGGTTCGGGCAATTTCTAATAATGTTGCCCGATTTTCCACATTTATAACAAACTACATTGGCATAACTTGCTCCGACACTACTTGCTCTGCCATTACTCGTTCCGACACCATTTGTTCATTTCGTTTTGTTAACCCCTGGTCCGTAGACCTCACACTTCGCCGCGCTATGACCATTTCTTTTACACTTGTTGCAAAATTTGGTGCAGAACCCCGAGTGATACTTTTCACACCTTTAGCATAGCTGCTTCTAATTGTTGTTGTTGTTGTTGCGGTTGTTATTGTTGTTGGGATGATTGTTGTAGTTGTTATTGTTGTTGTTGTTGTTGTGCCGTTTGTTGTAGTTGCGATTGATGTTGCGATTGTTGGGATATTTGTTGTTGTTTTGGTGACTCTTATCACCGTTTTTCTCCCACTTTCTTTTGACTAACTTCACGTTAGCCTCTTCGGCCGCCTGTTCTTTAATTCTTCCCTCAATCTAGTTCACTAGTTTGTGAGCCATTCTACATGCCTTTTGTATGGAGGCAGACTCGTGTGAACTTATATCTTCTTGGATTCTCTCTGGTAACCCTTTCACAAACGCGTCGATCTTCTCTTCCTCATCTTCGAACGCTCTCGGACACAATAGGCACAATTCTGTGAATCGTCTTTCGTAAGAAGTAATATCGAATCCCTGTGTTCGTAACCCTCTAAGTTCTGACTTGAGCTTATTGACCTCGATTCTGGGACGGTACTTCTCGGTCATCAAGTGCTTGAATGCTGACCACGATAGCGCGTAAGCAGCATCTTGTCCCACTTGCTCTAGATAGGTATTCCACCATGTTAACACAATACCTGTGAAGGTATGCGTAGCGTACTTCACTTTGTCTCCTTCAGCACACTTACTTATGGCAAACACCGATTCAACTTTCTCGGTCCACCGTTTCAATCCGATTGGTCCTTCGGTCCCATCAAATTCTGAAGGTTTGCAGGCAGTGAATTCCTTGTAAGAGCATCCTACACTATTTCTTGCGCCATTAGCTGTATTACTAGATTCAGAGTTATTGTTGGTATGTAGCGCGGCCTGTACTGCGGCTATGTTTGAAGCAAGAAAGACACGAAATTCCTCTTTGCTCATATTCAAGGTGTGTCGAGTAGTCGGTGCCATTTCCTTCAAAATAGTCAAATGAAACATTTTAATCATACAGAATATTAAGAGTAGTCTATAGTATTTCGTAGCATAATATGAACTCATTTATAAAAGATTTTTCTTCATATTAGCGTTTTATAAGTTTAAATTCGGGTACTACCTACCCGTTAAGTTCATACTTAGTAGCTAATATACAATTCAACTACTACAATTCCATATGAAAAACTGATTATAATAATATATCACATACAAATATTCTTCAAACTTACAACTTCGCTATATTACATATAACATGAAATATAGTACACTATGATACAGGACAGTTTTGAAGATAAATCTAGTTAATATGCAAGTTGTTCAGCAAAGGAAATAAAGGCACGTAATTCATAAGTCCAGAAACAAGTCATGCATTCTGGTTTTACTAAGACGACTTCCCATCCTTGGTCTTGTGGAAAATAACCGTTATGACCATTAGCTAGGCAGCATGTTGTAATGTCATCAAAAGGACGAGGGTTTCGTAATGTCCAACAGCCCCGTAATAATCTAAAAACCTTGTTTCTATAATGTCCAACTACTGAATCCGTCACTTGTGGGAAAGTTTTATTTAAAAGCTGCAATCCGATGTTCTTTTTCTCACTTTGGTAAGAAGCGACATCACTAACCCGTAAGCATAACATACTTCTTTATGTTGCATGTTAGAAGCTCTTTCTAATTCACGAAATCCTATGTTGGGATATGTTGAGTCAAAATAGGTTCTTAACCGTAGCGTAAAATTGCATTTGGGTTCCCCGCATTTAACGCTTTAAAGAAAACACGGAGTAACTTAAAGTCTCCCCAATGTGATATACCCCACCTATCAAAGGAAAGCCTTTTATAAACTAAGGCATTTCTGAAAAGTCTTTAAAATATTTGACAAGTTAATTTCACCATAACTAAATGTGCTGATGAATTCTGACCGACTCTAGACAAGATTTCCTCAATCATATCCTCTGGTAGGTCTTCTAAAATATTCAGTTCTCTATCCTTAACGTCCATTTTGTTTTTATACTGTAAAATAGACAAGGATTAGATTCGTAATAACAAACAATACAAGCAATTTTTACATAGAACGTAAAAGTACAAGCACACTACTATACATTTATTACACAACATGCTCACACCCCTCTAATCTGAATCACTGGTTTCTTCTTCTTTGAATTTGGTTCTTTTTCCTAATCTTCTAGGGATATATGATGTTCCTCTAATACAAGTCGTCATTTTCCACATTGATTTAGAAAAATCTGGTGGTTTAGAGGTTCCCGAGTTATTGTCACGATATTGAAAATACGGGTGTTGACGGTACATATAAAGTTCATCGGGGTCGGAATCAGATTTCTCTATTTTGATGCCTTTTCCTTATTATTTTCTTTTGCCTCATTAAATTTGGTAGGGGTAATTTCTATAACATCATCGGAATCCTCATCAGGATCCGATTCATCGAAAAATTGGTAATTTTCCCAATATTTTGCTTCCTTAGCGGAAACACCATTGACCATTATTAACTTTGGTCCATTGATTGAGGATTTTCTTTTATTTGACCGGTTTTTTGTGGTTCCTACTATTCCCCCCTCCGGAACCTCTTCTTCTTCCGGTTCCTCTTCTTCCGGTTCCGTTTCCTCTTCTTCCGGTTCTTCGGGAACTTGTGAATCTTGCCAATATATATTCGACTCTTCGTTATTATTAGGTGAGTCAATGGGATTTGTGCTAGAGGTAGACATCTATTACACAATATTAAACATGTTAAGAGATTAATATATCACATAATATTTACATGTTAATAATATATAGTTTCCAACAAAAATGTTAAGCAATCATTTTTAAGGAAAACACGGTCGAAGTCCAGAATCACTAATGCATCCTAATAAACTCGATAAGACACACTAATGCAAATTTTCTGGTTCTCTAAGACCAACGCTCGGATACCAACTGAAATGTCCCGTTCATATTGATTATAAACGTTCTATATTAATTGATTTCGTTGCGAGGTTTTGACCTCTATATGAGATGTTTTTCAAAGACTGCATTCATTTTTAAAACAACCATAACCTTTGTTTTATCAATAAAGTTTTTAAAAACATTACGTAGATTATCAAATAATGATAATCTAAAATATACTGGTTACACACGACCATTACATAATGGTTTACAATAGAAATATATTACATCGACATATGTTTCATGAATGCAGTTTTTACACAATATCATACAAACATGGACTCCAAATCTTGTCCTTATTTTAGTATGCAACAGCGGAAGCTCTTAGTATTCACCTGAGAATAAACATGCTTTAAACGTCAACAAAAATGTTGGTGAGTTATAGGTTTAACCTATAGATATAAAATCGTAACAATAGACCACAAGATTTCATATTTCAATACACATCCCATACATAGAGATAAAAATCATTCATATGGTGAACACCTGGTAACCGACATTAACAAGATGCATATATAAGAATATCCCCATCATTCCGGGACACCCTTCGGATATGATATAAATTTCGAAGTACTAAAGCATCCGGTACTTTGGATGGGGTTTGTTACGCCCAATAGATCTATCTTTAGGATTCGCGTCAATTAGGGTGTCTGTGATGACCCGGAAAATTATGACCAAATTTAAACTTAATCTTGTATGATTAACGTTTCCGACACGATAAACAAAGTCTATGAAGTTAAATCTCAAAATTTTGAATTGTTCAATTAATCTTCGATTGTTCTCAATGAAACGCGAACAATTATATATAGATACATATACTATAACTTGAAAACGTAACAAAGTGTTGAGGATATGATACTGTGCATTTAACTTATTGGTTTAATTATCTGATTGATATATTTAACTACAGAGTTAAAAGATTATGCCAAACGATTCAAGTAAAAGATATTTACCGAGTCTCTTAAGAATTATGATATTATTACGAGTCTCTGTTGAGAGGTCCACTTGATTTGAGAAAACATTCATTTTAACGGTATTCGGAATAAATGGTGAATTATTTATTTAAATAACGTAATTTGGACACATACAATAATAAGGAATATTAACTGTTAAGAATTAATTATATGAATAACTTGCGATACGTATTTTAAAACGTGTTTATAAATATTGAGAATAGATATTAACTTGGTTATGAAACGTTTGATAAATACTATTATATTAATAAATAACGAGACAATGATTTATAGAAGTAAATGACCAAAATACTCTAAAGTTTAAGATATACTCTGGGTGGTATAATTTAGGGATAATTTAAGGCTATATTTTGACAAAGGTACGTGTCCCAGAATGAAAATTACAAGTTTTCTCAGCGTACGAAGGGACACTCGAAAAACCGAAACCGGAACATAAGTCGCGTAACAACGTACGACTTCTCGGAACAAAAATTACAAGTTAACTATGCATGTGAATTTAATATAATATATAATTAATTATATAAATTAAATATATTATATATATTATTAATTATTATGTCGACAAACAAAAAAACAAAAATATGTGAGCTGGATCTGACGGCCATGCGATCGCATGAGAAATAGGCATAAAACCCATGTGATCGCATGGGCATCAGAATCAGGAATTATGCCTATAAATACCAGGTTTCTGCGCGAGTTGTTTTACACATATATTACTATGTGTAAATTTATTTATTTAAATTATTATTATTATTATTATTATTATTATTATTATTATTATTAAGATTATTATTATTTATTTTATTATTATTAATAGTATTATTATTATTATTATTAATTATATCACTTAAAATACTACGACGAGGTCATGAGCGTGTCACTTTCAAAATGGGTTTTCAAGTGGGATAGAGCTAAGGAAACTATGGGTTATTACTAAGGAGGTTATGGGAATTGTTCGAGGGTTTTGCTCGTAAGTCAAACCTAGTGTTTATCATCTCCGTTACTTCTACGTACTATCCTACAATATTGAATCTCAATATTGATACGTAAGCACTCATATTTTATCTTTTATATATTAATTGTGTATCCATTTCTAGTGCTCGAGTATATATATTTATACATATGTGTATGCTAAATTTCATCGTTAAACAGTTTATAATAGATCACGAATTAAATACATATATTACTGGTAAAAGGTATATGATATACATGTTTTTGGAAAGCTGGCGAAAAATCAATAACTTTTCATTTAGATATCGAATAATTTCGATGAACGGATTAAAAGATATGAGCAACTGAATTATGATTGAAGTTAATTGAAATTGCTTTTGAATCTACAATTAAGATTTAAACAACTTGTTTACGAGATTGATAAATTGGATTTTTGAATATTACCAACCGAGTAAATGAATCCTTATATAAGGTACGTCTAGTTTTGTTAAACTATTGTCAAAATTGACTTTTTGAAACGACTTTGGATAACTTTTATATGTCGATCTAGAGCATTAGGATTGTGATACACTATGACCTGACCTAGATTGATAGACATTTATTGACCAACATATGTTCTCTAGGTTGAGATCTACGATTCTTTGATATACCGAGTTTCGGTTACATTACGATGAACAACTGTATGTGCTGCTAAGGTGAGTTTCATTTGCTCCCTTTTTAATTGCTTTTGCAATATATATTTTTGGGCTGAGAATGCATGCACTTTATTTTAAACACAATGGATACAAGTACATACTAAATTCTACACTGAGTTTGAACCGAAAATCCCTTAGCTTTGGTAACTGTTAACTGCCAATTATAAGAACTGGTGGGCGCGAGTAGTAGTATATGGATCCATAGGGCTTGATATCCCCGTCCGAGCTAGAGCACTAGCCTTTTAACGGACGTATGCTATTTGAGAAGCGTACACGTTGGTTTGCGTGTATTATTAAGATGATTATACAAAGGGTACAAATTATATATACGTTAAGTTTAGTTACCAGGGTGCTCAATTTCGTAGAATATTTTGATAAACGTTTCTAGATGAAACAACTGAAATCTTGTGATCCATCTTTATATACAGATTATGCGAAACATACAAACTATGAACTCACCAACCTTTGTGCTGACACTTGTTAGCATGTTTATTCTCAGGTTCCCTAGAAGTCTTCCGCTGTTTGCTTATATGATAGACAAGCTATGTGCATGGAGTCTTATATGGCATATTTTTCAAGAAAATGTTGCATTCACCAATTCATCATCATGTACCTTATTTTTACTGCATTGTCAACGGAAGTACTATTGTAAACTATTATATACGGTGATTGTCTATATGTAGAAATCATCAGATGTCGAAAACCTTTGATTTAAATATTCATTTATGGTATGCCTTTTCAAAAGAATGCAATGTTTACAAAACGTATCATATAGAGGTCAAATACCTCGCAATGAAATCAGTGAATGACGTGTTCGTCCATATGGATTTGGAGCGATCGTCACAGTGTCTGTTCCCTAATTCTTAGATTACCAGACTTAATAAAAAGGGGCATATTCAATTTCGATAATTCAACCATAGAATGTAGTTTCACGTACTTGTGTCTATTTTGTAAATCATTTATAAAACCTGAATGTATTCTCATCTCAAAAATATTAGATTTTAAAAGTGGGACTATAACTCACTTTCACAGATATTTCCTTCCTCGGAAATAAGACTTGGCCACGGATCGATTCACGAACCTATACAAATATGTACATATATATCAAAGTATGATCAAAATATAATTACAACTATTTTTATTATGTTTTAAAGATTTGAGTGTATTAAGTCAGCTGTCCTCGTTAGTAACCTACAACAAGTTGTCCACAGTTAGATGTACAGAAATAAATCGATATATATTATCTTGAATCAATCCACGACCCAGTGTATACACGTCTCAGGCTAGATCACAATTCAAAGTATATATATTTTTGGAATCAACCTCAACCCTGTATAGCTAACTCCAACATTACTGCATATAGAGTGTCTATGGTTGTTCCAAATAATATATAGACATGGGTCGATTTGATATGTCAAAACATTTGTATACGTGTCTATGGTATCCCAAGATTACATAATATATTAGAATACATGTATAATACAATATAAGTTAGCTAGGATATGATTTGTATAGATTTGTTAAACATTTCCCGTAGCTAAAAAGATCAAAAATATCCAATCTTGTTTTACCCATAACTTCTTCATTTTGAATCCATTTTGAGTGAATCAAATTGCTGTGGTTTCATATTGAACTCTATTTTATGAATCTAAACAGAAAAAGTATAGGTTTATAGTCGGAAATATAAGTTACAAGTCATTTTTGTAAAGGTAGTCATTTCAGTCGAAAGAACGACGTCTAGATGACCATTTTAGAAAACATACTTCCACTTTGAGTTTAACCTTGATTTTTGGATATAGTTTCATGTTCATATGAAAAATTATTTTCTCAGAATAAAAACTTTTAAATCAAATTTTATCATAGTTTTTAATTATCCAAACCAAAACAGCCCCCGGTTTCACTACGACGGCGTATATCCGATTTTATGGTGTTCATCGTGTTTCCAGGTTTTAAATCATTAAGTTAGAATATCATATAGATATAGAACATGTGTTTAGTTGATTTTAAAAGTCAAGTTAGAAGGATTAACTTTTGTTTGAGAACAAGTTTAGAATTAACTAAACTATGTTCTAGTGATTACAAGTTTAAACCTTCGAATAAGATATCTTTATATGTGTGAATCGAATGATGTTATGAATATCATTACTACCTCAAGTTTTCTGGATAAAACTACTGGAAATGAGAAAAATGGATCTAGCTTCAAAGGATCCTTGGATGGCTTGAAAGTTCTTGAAGCAGAATCATGACACGAAAACAGTTCAAGTAAGATTTTCACTCGAAATAAGATTGTTATAGTTGTAGAAATTGAATCAAAGTTTGAATATGAATATTACCTTGAATTAGAAAGATAACCTACTATAAATAACAAAGGTTCCTTGATCTTATATGATTACTTGGAATGGATTAGAAAGCTTAGAAGTAGACTTGCAACTTGGAAGTATTCTTGATTTTTATGAAACTATACTTATGGAATTTATGAAGAACACTTAGAACTTGAAGATGGAACTTGAGAGAGATCAATTAGATGAATAAAATTGAAGAATGAAAGTGTTTTTAGGTGTTTTTGGTCGTTGGTATATGGATTAGATATAAAGGATATGTAATTTTGTTTTCATGTATATAAGTCATGAATGATTACTAATATTTTTGTAATTTTATGAGATATTTCATGCTAGTTGCCAAATGATGGTTCCCACATGTGTTAGGTGACTCACATCGGCTGCTAAAAGCTGATCATTGGAGTGTATATACCAATAGTACATACATCTAAAAGCTGTGTATTGTACGAGTACGAATACGGGTGCATACGAGTAGAATTGTTGATGAAACTAAACGAGGATGTAATTGTAAGCATTTTTGTTAAGTAGAAGTATTTTTATAAGTGTCTTGAAGTCTTTCAAAAGTGTATGAATACATATTAAAACACTACATGTATATACATTTTAACTGAGTCGTTAAGTCATCGTTAGTCGTTACATGTAAATGTTGTTTTGAAACCTTTAGGTTAACGATCTTGTTAAATGTTGTTAACCCATTGTTTATTATATCAAATGAGATGTTAAATTATTACATTATCATGATATTATGATATATAATATATCTTAGTATAATATATATACAGTTAAATGCCGTTACAAAGATAATCGTTACATATATGTCTCGTTTCGAAATCATTAAGTTAGTAGTCTTATTTTTACATACGTAGTTCATTGTTAATACACTTAATGATATATTTACTTATCATTTAACATAATTAACGAAGTGTATCAATATCTTAATATGATTCATATGTACCTAGTAAGATGTTGTTATAACGATAATCGTTATATATATCATTTTCGAGTTTCTTAATTTAATAGTCTCATTTTTATGTATATAACTCATTGTTAAAATACCTAATGAGATACTTACTTATAATAAAATCATGTTAACTATATATATAACCATATATATGTCATCATATAGTTTTTACAAGTTTTAACGTTCGTGAATCACCGGTCAACATGGGTGGTCAATTGTCTATATGAAACCTATTTCAATTAATCAAGTCTTAACAAGTTTGATTGCTTAACATGTTGGAAATATTTAGTCATGTAAATATCAATCTCAATTAATATATATAAACATGGGAAAGTTCGGGTCACTACAAATGGCAGACTATTTTGACCTTCGTGTGCACCGTGCATGGTTAGGTGTGCGCGCCGCGCACCTCACCTAGGACAGTTTTCCTGTTTCGTTTTAATTAGAGTTAAATGAGGGGCTTTTTGGTCATTTCACTTGAGGACGGATCTGTGGGCATATCAGCTGGATTGGATCCAACTTTAGATCATTTTTCACATCCACTAAACACTCTCATCCATTCTTAGAGAGAGAGAGAGAGATTTCTAGAGAGAGATTTGGGGTTTTAGAGAAGAAGAAGCTTGAATCGATCAAAAGCTCGAGTGTTAAAGTTGTTCACCTCGTTCCTAGCTACGTTTTAGTTGTTGTGGCAAGTTCTAACTCTGAATTTCATTGTTTGATTTGATGTTCAAAGTTAGGGTTTGAACTTAATTGTAGAGAAACCCATTTAAACTCATGAAGTGAGTTTGGTGTTGCTAGTAAGCGGGTTTATTGTTATTGTTGGTGAATTTTGGGTTGGAAACCGACTTGGCCATGATTTAGGACTTTTAATTGGGATTAATTACTAGGTTTAGTGATTATGGAAGTGTTGGAACCCATTTTTGTGTATTTGAAAGATTAATTTTGAAATGGGTCAAAATTAGGGTTTATGAGTCAAATTGGGGAAGACAAGTATAAATACTTGTGTTATGGTTAAATTAGCGTTATAAGACCATTTTCACTTGTAATTAGTGGTTATTGGTTAGTTTGGGCATTGTTTGTGCTTGGAATTGCAATTGGTCGAAATTACAGAGTGTCGAATTGAGTTGGTTTATAAATCCACTCTAAGTGTGTTGTTTGATATTATGATATTGGATTAGGTACATTTCATAAGCAGATCAACGGATTTGGCTTACTTTCTTCAAGACTTCAAGGTGAGTGGAATAATTATACATGTATGTATATAATTTATTTGCTTGTGCGCGATGTGCACAATAGCCGGGTTTTGGTGCACATCGATGTGACGATAGTCGTTTGAACACCTTTGGAAATAGTGTCACAATAGCCGGATTTTGTGCACTAACACGCTACTTAAGGTTTGTGGATCCAATATATATTATTATTATTATTATTATATTGCTATTATTTGACAATGAGTCACATAGCCATTTTTGTGACCATTGATGTGTTGCATAGCCTTTTTGCACACATTTAATAATTGTGCACATAGCCGTGTTTGTGCACATGGTTGTGAGTAATAGCCGTGTTTTACTCACACGTTGTTCAAGTGATGCCACAACCATTTTTGGAACACTTGGGGGTGATGTCATAGCCGTTTTTGGAACACCTCGGGGGTTAGCATACCATATCCGTTTTTGGGAGCTAACGGTTGTTATGAACGCCGATGACTTGTTCGCGAGGTCATTCCCTTGTGATATTGGTTAACCATGGTTTATACTCGTTGTTGTTTAGCATTTAATTATTATTATGATTATTATGCTAATGATGTTGCTAGTGGTACGATTTTGATGATACTAGCTTTTGTTACGAGATGATATGTGAAAATATGCTAAGGTTTATGCTAGTTGTACGATTGATGTTACTAGCTTGTGCGAATTGTTACACGAGGTAATTATGATGCGATTGATATTACTAGCTTTTACGCTTGATATACGAGATTATTTTGGTAAGATTGTTGATGCTAGTTACTTAGACATGGACATGTGGGTTTATCTCGTGGTTTGGGTAAGGGAGTGCAAGTAGGTAAATTATATATGTATGTGTGTAACTATTGCACTCACTAAGCATTAGCTTACCCTCTCGTTGTTTACATTTTTATAGATTCGCACGGAGGCGGTGGCTCGGGTAAGCATGGGAACTAGTGGACTCGCATAGGTGCTTTAGAAGACGTGCTTTTGGATTGATTAGGATTTGGTAGCGTATCCCCAATCGCCATGCTCGGTCTTTATTTTGTGTTAAAATCATGTGGTCAAAAATTGTATTTTGTGCGTAATTCGTAAAACTGGCCGATGCGGGCCCGGTGTCATAAAACTTGTTTTATTATAAAAACATGTAAGTTTTACTTATTATAATGTGTTGTGAAAACGGTTTCGTCTAAAAGTGTCGGGAAGTGGGAGATCTTTAAACGAAAATTGGGAAATCCGGACAGAACTGATCAGGCTCTGTGCGCGCCGTGCACAGAGAGGGTTGCGCGCAGCGCACCCTAACTGTAAATAAAAAAATTATTTTGCGTATTCGGTTGGATAACGGGTTGGGTCATTACAAGTGGTATCAGAGCATGGTCTAAGGGATTTAGGCGACTTGAGATAGGTGCCTAGACTTAGACTTGAATTGTGTGTGCTTATTTGTTGCGAGACTTGTAGGATTACGGGTCGGAATGGGAATTTGGTTAGTGTCCTAGTTATAGGGGACTAACGTTTATATTAATATGCGGACATTATTAATATATTTTGTATTTATGTTGGGTTATATCATCGAGCAAAGCGATCGTGGTACTAACGAGTGGATATAGCGTGTACGCGTAATAATGATTAGCTACCATTTTTACGGGTGCAAATCGTATTTGACAAGTGATGTAAGACGATTACCGAGCGAGATGGGTCGGGATTTTACGTATTATTGTACTCGTTCGTTGCTTAATCGATTGCATTCTTTATAATGAAGACGAAAGATGGATGCGGAACGAGTGAGCCTATTCACGAGGGGAAGGATGAGTTAACGTTAAGGATTGAGGCCGTGTTCGAACGCTATATCTCGTTTTTCGCCGACAAGGTTAAACAAGTTCTCTAAGAGTCGTTCGAGGGGATAGTAACCGAGATGGTCCGAGACCAAGTGCCTAAGGCCGTGAAGGAAGAGTTTGAAAAGAGGTTACCTAAACCTCAAGGTAAAGGTGACGAAGGAGCAATTGTAGGGATTGAATGTCATGCTCCAAAATTTGCAGATCACCTTATGGGTAAGAGAGAATTCAAATCGAGAGGTGCTCCTAGTAAAAGGGCGAGAAGTACACCCGAAGGTGTTGAAAACATGAAGAAGAGGAGTAAGAGAGGTTATGGACCTACGTGTTTTAGGTGTGGGGGGCGAGGTCATTTGGCACGGGATTGTACGAGTGTACCTTTAAGCACGATCAAGTGCTTTATTTGCCAGAAGAAGGGACACCAAAAGTCGGAGTGTTCCGAATCGTTTGTCGATCGGGTTAAGAGGTTAGAGCGTGACTATCTAATGATCAGTGAAGCGCAAGGGTCCAATGATGTTGTTTCAGGTACTTTTGTCTTTGGTGCATATATGCCTTATTATTGTTTGTTGGGTGCCGATGGATTCGTGTGTGTATTAGAGACTTAAACTTTGTTTCGAGATCTAATTAGTCACAAGTGAACGTATTTTTCATGTATGGCGTTAATACGTAGTATTGAGATGGGTGACATTCCTAATGGAAACACCCTATGATGATGTTTGTATTGATGGACGAGGGCGTAAGACTTGGTACAACCAAGCATTTCTTAGTGATGGAGTAAATGATTCTACCAAGCCATGAGAACGGGCTTTGATGTTAGGTTGTGAGCGCGTGTCCGCTTTTGTAAGTGAATTTGATGAGCCATGAGGTTCGTCGAGTAGGTGAAACCCATGAGAGCAAGTGTTTGATCTAGATGGAAGTTGATAATGGAGTCTACGGGACGCAACGCTAGGTGCCTCTTTCATACCTACTAGCGTGGTATTCGACTCCGATGGTGTTACAGTTATATTGTACTTAGGGTACCTTGCCGAAACCCTTATGTACATGAGTGACTAAGTGGAAATTTTACAAGCTATAGCAATCGGATGACTGCAAGAGTAATGTTTGTGTTCGTGTTAATGAATGTTTGGTATGAAGTGGCGAAGGATGATCCGAATCCTCTTGTATGCTAAGTGTTAAAGCAAGGGTTGATGACGTATGTATTATGGGATGCAAGATGCTAAGCATTCGTTGTTGGAGAAATAGTCACTCTTTCCAAGAGGGTGAGCATGTGTGTATCGCCGGCCGGATAATTTTTGTAGTGGTGACGGGTAGAAAGAATTTGACAGTTGGAAAAGTCTACTTTACGGGTAGCGGTGATTTTGTTCTAAAAAGATAAATGTTATGTTGACATTGTGTCATCGTTTAAATGGCGCAAATGGGTGACGGTAGACGTTAGTTCTTATTATTGAACTGAGTTCTTGAGAATTCGGGAAGAGGGACCGACGCCAAGTATGGTCGTGTACGTTGGTAAATGGTGAAATCGATTGACTTTGTAATCTTGGCGATTTGATTGAGGAACGAAGTTCCAAGTGGGGGAGTTTGTACTACCACACGTGGAAGTTGGTAATGTTATATCAAAGGTATTGTGTCGACTTCATTAAGGATTTATATTCCTACCTAGGTAGTGTGATGAGACTTTGATAAAGAATACGATGCCTCATTGTCGTATACTTTGGGTAGTAGTTACACGATAGCCATTTTGTGTACTACGAGGTGATTACGAGTATGTGATTATTTTGGGTTTATCTCTCAGTTGACCACGTTTGACTTGTGTTAGGTGATGAGTGATATCCGGAAGGATTAGCTCTTCGTTAGCCACCCTTGGTTGTGTTTGATGGTAGGTGGTTTCCGGAAAGAACCGTTACTTGTATGTCTATGATTTTAATTACCCGTATGAATTGTACACATAGCCGTTTTGTGCACATGGTTGTGAGTAATAGCCGATTTTTACTCACACGTTGGTAATAGTGATGTGATAGCCGTGTTTCATTCACATATTGTTGGTAGTGTTGCAATAGCCGTTTTTGCACACTACAGATATATCACGATAGCCGTTTTTCGTGCACTTGAGGGTGTGACAATAGTCGTTTTTGTACACCTTGAGTTTTGTGTGAAATAACCTTCATGTTGTTAGTATTGTGAACTATTGGTTGTTTTATACACCAATGGTGGGGTCGTGAGGACCATGTTGTGTGTTTAGTGATGCGATAGCCATGTTTCACTCACATGTTGTTACAGGTATGACAATAGTCATTTTGGGCGCTATCGGTTTTAGCCGTTTGCTCACGTGTTTGCGGTAGTTGCGTATTAGCCGTGTTTGCGCACTACAAGGGATGTTAAGTGATAAGTGTTATCTGTAAGGTTTCGTTTTTGATCGGTCTTCCTCGTTCGGGTTATTGACCTTAGGTTGAGACTTGGTCGCTATTAGCTTTGTATTTGGTAAGGGTACGCTAAAGGATTTATATCCCGGTAAGAGATTGGTTGAGTTTTTCCCGATGTAAGGGATCGAGCTAGTTTTAGTGCTCGGATTCATGGAGCGATGAATCGCGGTGACGATTTAGTGGTTAAGGGTGATTCATTGGAAGAATTGCCTATAGGAGTTAGAAGAATACATGGTGGTTCTGTATATTCTAAGTGATCGTTATAGGTTTCGGATGTTGTGTGCATTGCATGTTCCGAAATGCGTGCATGTGTGTATTCGGTAAATGGAATAATCTTCGAGTTTTTGATAATTGTGGTAGAAGTCAGATTTGGAACGTATGTTTGAGGACCTTTGAGTGTGGGTCCGGTTGGTTATGTGACGAGGATCACGAGGACGTGATCGAATTTAAGTGGGGGAGAGTTGTAAGACCCAAATATTTATTGTACATAGAGTATATATGGTGTGCGTGAAGGGTATGAAACGTGGAATATTTTGGAGACTGGCAGACTGTTTTGACCTTCGTGCGCGCCGCGCATGGTTAAGTGTGCGCGCCGCGCACCTCACCTGGGACAGATTTCCTGTTTTGTTTTAATTAGAGTTAAATGAGGGGCTTTTTGGTCATTTCATTTGAGGACGGATCTGTGGGCATATCAGCTGGATTGGATCCAACTTTGGATCATTTTCACATCCACTAAACACTCTCATCCATTCTTAGAGAGAGAGAGAGAGAGAGAGAGAATTCTAGAGAGAGATTTAGGGTTTTGGAGAAGAAGAAGCTTGAATCGATCAAAAGCTCGAGTGTTAAAGTTGTTCACCTCGTTCCTAGCTACGTTTTGGTTGTTGTGGTAAGTTCTAACTCCGAATTTCATTGTTTGATTTGATGTTCAAAGTTAGGGTTTGAACTTGATTGTAGAGAAACCCATTTAAACTCATGAAGTGAGTTTGGTGTTGCTAGTTAGCGGGTTTATTGTTGTTGTTGGTGGATTTTGGGTTGGAAACCGACTTGGCCATGATTTAGGACTTGTAATTGGGATTAATCACTAGGTTTAGTGATTATGGAAGTGTCGAAACCCATTTTAGTGTATTTGAAAGATTAATTTTGAAATGAGTCAAAATTAGGGTTTATGAGTCAAATTGGGGAAGACAAGTATAAATACTTGTGTTATGGTTAAATAGGCGTTATATGACCATTTTCACTTGTAATTAGTGGTTATTGGTTAGTTTGGGCGTTGTTTGTGCTTGGAAGTGCAATTGGTCAAAATTACACTAAGTGTCGAATTGAGTTGGTTTGTAAATCCACTCTAAGTATGTTGTTTGATATTATGATATTGGATTAGGTACGTTTCATAAGCAGATCAACGGATTTGGCTTGCTTTCTTCAAGACTTCAAGGTGAGTGGAATAATTATACATGTATGTATATATATTTTATTTGCTTGTGCTCGATGTGCACAATAGCCGAGTTTTTGTGCACATCGTTACGACGATAGCCGTTTGGACACCTTTGGGAATAGTGTCACAATAGCCGGATTTTGTGCACTAACACGCGACTTAAGGTTTGTGGATTCGATATATATTATGATTATTATTATATTGCTATTATTTGACAATGAGTGACATAGCCGTTTTTGTGACCATTGATGTGTTGCATAGCCGTTTTTGCACACATTTAATAATTGTGCACATAGCCGTGTTTGTGCACATGGTTGTGAGTAATATCCGTGTTTTACTCACACGTTGACCAAGTGATGTCACAGCCGTTTTTGGAACACTTGGGGGTGATGCCATAGCCGTTTTTGGAACACCTCGGGGGTTAACATACCATAGCCGTTTTTGGGAGCTAATGGTAGTTATGAATGTTGATGACTTGTTCGCGAGGTCATTCCCTTCTGATATTGGTTAACCATGGTTTATACTCGTTGTTGTTTAGCATTTAATTATTATTCTGATTATTATGCTAATGATGTTGCTAGTGGTACGATTTTGACGATACTAGCTTTTGTTGCGAGATGATATGCAAAAATATGCTAAGGTTTATGCTAGTTGTACGATTGATTTTACTTGCTTGTGCGAATTGTTACACAAGGTAATTATGATGCGATTGATATTACTATCTTTTACGCTTGATATACGAGATTATTTTGGTAAGATTGTTGATGCTAGTTACTTAGACATGGACATGTGTGTTTATCTCGTGGTTTGGGTAAGGGAGTGCAAGTAGGTAAATTATATATGTATGTGTGTAACTATTGCACTCACTAAGCATTAGCATACCCTCTCGTTGTTTACATTTTTATAGATTCGCACGGAGGCGGTGGCTCGGGTAAGCATGGGAACTAGTGGACTCGCATAGGTGCTTTAGAAGACGCGCTTTTGGATTGATTAGGATTGGGTAGCGTATCCCCAATCGCCATGCTCGGTCTTTATTTTGTGTTAAAATCATGTGGTCGAAAATTGTATTTTGTGCGTAATTCGTAAAACGGGCCGATGCGGGCCCGATGTTGTAAAACTTGTTTTATTATAAAAACATGTGAGTTTTACTTATTATAATGTGTTTTGAAAACCGTTTCGTCTAGTGTCGAGAAGTGGGAGATCTATAAATGAAATTTGGAAAATCCGGACAGAACTGATCAGGCTCTGCGCGCGCCACGCACAGAGAGGGTTGCGTGCTGCGCACCCTTACTGTAAATAAAAAAATATTTTGCGTATTCGGATAGATAACGGGTTGAGTCGTTACAATTGAATCACAATATTGATACGTGCGCATTCATATCTTATCTTTTATATATTAATAGTGTATCCCTGACTAATGCTCGAGTATATATGATTATGCATGCTTGAATGTTTAATTTCGTCATTAAATAGTTTATGATAAACCATGAACTTAATACATATGCTACTGAGATAAGGTATATCATATGCATGTCGTTGGAAAACTGGCGAAAAATTAATAACTTTTTATTTAGAAAGCGTATGGTTTCGATGAACGGATTAAAAGATATAGTCAACTGAATTATCATTAATTTTAGTATTATTATTAAAATGATTATTATTATTAAGATCGTCGTTATCGTTATCGTCGTTATTATTACTATCTAATAATTATTATTTTTATTATTATCATTATCGTTATTAATATAAGTATTATCATTAAAAATTGTTATTGTTATTATTATTACTATCGTTATTATCATCATCATCATCATCATCATCATCATCATCATTATTATTATTATTATTATTATTATTATTATTATTATTATTATTATTATTATTATTATTATTATTATTATTATTATCATCATTAGTATTATTATAATTATTATTATTATTAGTATTATTATCATTAAAAATAATATTAGTATCATCTAAGTATTATGATAACTATTATTATCATTATTATGAATGCGATATAAAAGAGGACTAAAGGCTATTAAACAAATCGATTAGGAAATATTGAGTATAAGTATCATGATGAAATTAAAATATTGTAAAATATTGATTTAGATAAAATTATCATTTTCATTATTTTTATCATTATTATTATTATTAAAAGTATCATTAATATAAAAACTATCATTTTATTAAAATTATCATTTTTAATAGAAATATCATTGTTATTATAAAATATCATTATTATTATCATTTTAGTATTATTATTATAGAAAATTATCATTTTGAATAGATTAATTATTTTATAGTATCATTATTATTAAAATTATCATGATTAGAATTATCATTTTATCATAATTAATATCATCATTAGTAAATATATATATTGTTATTATTATTAGTAAAATAATAATAATTATTATTATTATTACAAAGTAATACAACTTTTACTTATTATTATTATCAAATATTATTTTATCAAATAAATATGTGATACAAGGATATTTTTACCACACGTAATATAATTACATTAATAATACATACCACTATATTTTTATGATATTAAGTGAATTTAATAAATTTTATTACTTGAGATATATAAAAATATATTTTTATCATATATAAATTTTAATATAAATTTTTATTAATAAGTGACTTGTATTATTTACTCTAATAAAATCTGGTAAATATATTTAAATATATAAAACGACTATATTTAAGTTATATAATAAACATGTATAGATTTTGAAAGTCATTTTGGGTCAAGTTGACTTTTGTTAACTTCTGCATGATAATCTCGAGCATTAGGATTGTGATACACTACGACTTGACCTAAATTGTTAGATAGATATTGGCCAACATATAAATATATATACTTAATATAGGTTCGTGAATCCGAGGCCAACCCTGCACTTGTTCAGTGCCGTCATATGCATAATTGCTACGAAATACAGTATTGTGAGTTTCATTTGCTCCCTTTTTAAATGCTTTTGCAATATATATTTTTGGGCTGAGAATACATGCGCTGTTTTTATAAATGTTTGACGAAATGGATACTAAGTACTTAAACTACATTTTATGGCTGGATTATTAAACCAAATATGCCCCTTTTTAGTCTGGTAATCTAAGAATTAGGGAACAGACACCCTAATTGACGCGAATCCTAAAGATAGATCTATCAGGCCCAACAAGCCCTTTCCGGGTTACGGATGCTTTAGTACTTCGAATTTATCATGTCCGAATGGAGTCCCGGAATGATGGGGATATTCTATGCATCTTGTTAAGGTCGGTTACCAGGTGTTCACCATATGAATGATTTTTATCTCTATGCAGTGCGAAATGCCTGATAAGAGTTGATGTTTATGAGAAATGGAAATGAAAATCTTGTGATCTATTAAATTATTGAAAATGATTGTTTATGATAAACTAATGAACACACCAACCTTTTGGTTGACACTTGAAAGCATGTTTATTTTCAGGTATTAAAGAAATCTTCCGCTGTGCATTTGTTCATTTTAAAGATATTACCTGGAGTCATTCATGGCATATTTCAAAAGATGTTGTATTCAAGTTGTTAAGTTCAATAAAGATTATTGTTAAGTAAATGACAAATTAGGTCATTTATAGTTGGATATTATGAAATGGTATGCATGCCTGTCAACTTTCGATGTAATGAAAGTTTGTCTTTTAAAAACGAATGCAATGTTTGTAAAATGTATCATATAGAGGTCAAATACCTCTCAATGTAACCATATGTTATAGTATTCGTCCTTATGGATTAGGACGGGTCGTCTCATGTGGTATCAGAGCGGTGGTCTTAGCGAACCAGGTCTTGCATTAGTGTGTCTAACATATAGTTATTAAGATGCATTTGTGAATCTGGACTTCGACCGTGTCTGGATGTCAAAAAGTTTTGCTTATCATTTTTTGTCGAAAATTACTTGCTTACCATCCTTAGGAAATTACCTGCTTATCATTCTTAATCTAGACACATCTTACTGCATTGATTGCATGAATAGTGTATAGACAAAATTCATATCTTAGCGTATCTGCTAATTCATATCTTAGCGTATATGTTACTGTAAAATTTGCCTGACATATTCCGTAAATTCCTCCGTAATCTACGAAATCTTTTGTTCTATATATATAGATATTCTATGTAATTAGAATACCATCCGATAGCCAGAAATCATTTCATATCGAAAAATCCTTTATTCAATCGTACGAAATGGAACTCGCCACTAGTTTAAGTCCCTCGGATTCCGATATGGAGTTCCACTCGAGCTCCGAAAGCAGTGTGACTGGAATGGATCAACCAATTAGCCATCATCTATTCTGGATGAATTGGGGATGGGTTTGTAGCCTACTAAATCATTAGAGACAAGAAGAAGGTGATCCCTTCCATCCACCACATTTCCCTCTTGGCGAAGAACCTGAAGCACTTACCGGTGAACCTGTTCGAAACACCATTTTCTCTCTCATCTCCAGAGTATCTCGTCATGATTATATACTATCTCAAATTCTAGATCTTATTCACCCGCTCATTCGAACCGACAATCATCCCGGTGTAATAGAAGAAGTCAACGAGCTTCGCGCTCGAGTAGTGGCTTTGGAGAATATGGTGCAAA
The DNA here is from genome assembly GCF_046630445.1 of Rutidosis leptorrhynchoides. Classification (NCBI taxonomy): domain Eukaryota; kingdom Viridiplantae; phylum Streptophyta; class Magnoliopsida; order Asterales; family Asteraceae; genus Rutidosis; species Rutidosis leptorrhynchoides. The sequence goes on along the minus strand of NC_092335.1, from coordinate 35,909,681 downwards.
GGTTACAAGCACCAGCAGCATCACTGGCATCAACAGTACCACCATCATCAACACCAACAGTACCATTACCACCAACAACAACATCCATATCCAATACTTCAACATCACAAACTGTCGCACGAGCATCAACGTCATACGCACTGTAGATACCAAGGAGTACCAGCAACAATAAACGATGAAGTATTGAATCATAACTTCATTGGAGAAACATTCTGGGGCGATTATGTAATCTCTAAAGTCTTAGAGATTATTTATTCTAGACCTAACCATAAATCCGATAAGTGGACCGAAATGATAGAAGGAAGAGTAGAAACCTTGACAAGAATGGTGTGTGATGTACAAGATAGACTTGTTGTACAAACGCCACCGGTAATGCCACCAACATCACCATCAGTATCACCAACACCAGCAACATCTGTAACATTACAAGCTTCACCAACTTCATAACCACCGACGATATCGACACCACAATCACCAATGGGTATATTGTAATAACGAGTTATGAAGTAGTAACTCATTATTTCCAAACAATTTATATGTTATATATATGAATTATGGGAAACCATAATATATCTTTTCGTACTAAGCTATTATGTATGAATTAAATAAGGGTAGATACTACTCGGTTAATTCATGTTACTAAAATGCTATGATGTACATCCGTTGTTAACAACTTAACCATCGTTAACTACAAATTCAATGAATTCCATTTCATAATAAACCAAGTGTACTATTCAATTACATGTTTGATTTTACACTTTCGATATACTTGAAAATTTCTAGAAATCATCATTCGTGTCTTGCGAAGTTCACAAAGATTCCACAAACACCAATATCATTCATCGTGGAAAAATTAATGAATAATGAAGTATTGATTCATAATTTCATTTTCGTTGAATAAATAATCCGTGAAGATTACGTAATTTCTTAAGTTTTAGAGATTATTCATTTCTAATTCCAGCTGAAAATCAAATGAGCTTAATATGATATTAACTCATTAAATATGTATTACATCTGAAGAAAATATACATATATTTTCATAAAGACTGTAATGAAAATTTTCTTGTACAAAATATTACTTGTGAAACTTTTAACGGGTAGGTAATATCCGAGAAATATATAAATTCGCAATTAATATGTTACACTGTACATTCTTCGATTCTGATTCAACAATCATTAACTATACCCACTACTTACATAACGATATACATTCTTATAAAAATCAGGACAACCATTCTCATTCAAATTCAATTACATATTATGATTTTGACACATCAAAATTCAAGTCAAGATCTAACAGAAGACATAATTCTTAGATTCCTACATCTTCCAAACCATACTTTGAATCCAAACTATACTAGAACATCACTTTTATTCATAGAAACATGGAAAGATATTCGAATCATTCAAGATTCACGACGATTGCATCATACGGATATTGACGACGACAACCTGCGTTCAAACCCTTCAAAATTCTTGAAAACACCTCAACTAAGGAACAATCGAGAGGATGAACCAATCATACGATACATACGAAGAATATATGCACCTGGAAGACACTTGGAACCTAAGTAAAAGTTTAACACATATCAGTGTCAGATTCTTTGGCATTTATTACCAAAAATAACTTTGCGATCCTTTTTCAAAGTAGCAAATTCTGTCACAGCTCCAACAAGTCAACTTCGACTTTTCAGTCAGACCAGCCTTATTATAACCTAGATATATATATGTTGCCCTTTTGCCATCGTTACCGGGAAACCATTTATGCCCCATCACATTAGCAGTAAACTTACCAACAATTTTGATGATCTTTGAATTTCCGAAAAACCATTACATTTATCGAAACCCTATCATATACTCATCTGCATCTTGTAACGAGAATTGCCATACCAATCACTGGGAATTAGCAATCAGTATTTTGAATCTCCCAACATTTCTACATCAACAGTTATATGTATATATAAAACATTTAGAATTATGATCTTCCATTCTGAAATTTTGAAAAGCAACCAGTATGCGAATCAATACTCCAAATTTTGAAAAAGCTGAATGAAGCAGCAGAAACTGTAGACAACCGTAAATGACCTTAACCGATGAAAGTTTGATAATAAATAATAGTATGTTAGCAAAGCTCAGAAAAGTTGGAACTGGAAAACGGATTGAGCAAAACTTGAAAGAGGCTATGGACAAATCACAAGGACTAAACCTGCCTTCAAAGAACCCAAATGATTCAGTATCTGCTGAAGTCAATAATGAATACCCTGCTCCTGACTCTAAACCTTTGCGGACAAATTTTCCTCTTCATCCTCTGACATTAAAATTCTAAGATATCGTTATATCTTTCATTATAAATATCTTCGATATTTCTGAAGATATTTTTATAACTATTCTTATTTGAAATCATTTATCCCTTCACACTATCAGTGTTACATCATATAGGAAACTGTTTAGTTTCTATATTCTGTAAACCTTCGAGTTTAAATTATGAATGTTTTTGAAGTAGTGTTGGGAACTGAAGCATGAGTTAGTATAATATAATGACACTTGATCAACGTGATTATATTACAGTAAGCCATACTGAGTTTCTAATGGAATGTGATGATTCACAGAACATACCGTCATCATGTGCCATTTTACACGACTCTTACATTCTACTCAATCTCCAAACATATCGAGAACATATCTTCCTGATAGTTCTATCTTTTCTCTTGAATTCTGGTAATTTAACCAATCAAGATCGTGTCTATCATAATTTCTCTCTCAGAACATTAGTTATGTTCATTCCGAATTTCATACCTACGAATTTTAGACCATTACTTGCTGTATTTAATGGCAAGAAGAGAAAACAAAAGAATGAAGCTTCGAAATAGAAATGGGAGTATAAATCGCAGCAAATAGGAGAGAGCATTAACTATGGATGACAATGATTATAGAAGACAGAAACAGAGACACCGAAATATAAGGGAATATATAAAGCTCAACAATAACCCATAAATTACAAACCGTGTATATCGATGCGTATAGCAATATAAAGACACGGGAGAACTAAAAACACTATAAAACCAAGAGTATAGTAGAAGTGAATGGATTCTTCCCACGGCAGATGAAAAAGAAGAATGACAGATATGAAAGTTAGGAGTATATCAAGAATCAGAACTGGATGGAGCATATTGATGAATGCTTTAAAGTATGAATTGAGGAGAAAGAATAGAAGATGTGAGATATGGAAATAAGGAAATGAAAGGAGTGGATTTATAGTGAAATATCTGATAGAGCAATTGAAACAAATTATCGCATTTAACCAAAGAAGATCCTAATTTCCTTAATTACCGAAGAATCAAATCTTATTACGAAGATTTTCTCTAAATTCCTTGAATTTCAAAAATCAACCGTGACTACGTCACCGGTTAAGACGAACCTGCATTTACTCATTTCACTCTTTTGTGATAACTTCACTCGTACGCTTCACATAAACAAATTGTTTTATCCATATTACTCGCTGATGATAAAACTCTAATTTTTAGCTCGTATGCGTAATGAAAACATACTTATTGTCAGCCATGACCATCCCAATCAAATTTTGGGACGAAATTTCTTTAACGGGTAGGTACTGTGACGACCCAGAAAATTCCAACCAAATTTAAACTTTATCTTTAAATGATTTAATGTTTCCAACATGATAAGCAAAGTCTGTAATGTTGAAATCTCAAAAACTTTGAACTGTGTTCATGTAATCAATTACCCTATGACTGTGCTCAACGATTCACGAACATTTATGTGTATATAGATATGTGTATATAATATATAGTATATCAATTAAAAACGTTAACAAAGTATTGGATGTATAATACTTTACATGAACATATGTGTTTCAATATATGTTTAATATATTTATCAACAGAATTAAAAGATAATATCAAATGATTGAATTATCAGATACATTATGATATGATTATGGGTCTCTGTGGTGAGGTCCACTGTGATTTAAAGAAATCTATTCTTTCTAACGATATTTGGAATAATTAGTAAAGTGCTTTACAAGTAAGAACAAAGTGTCAATTATCAGGAACTAGACAAGGGTTAGTGGAGATTCCTGTTTGATCTCCGATACATGCTTTACAATAATATTTTCATGACTTTTGATATGTTAATTATTTAACTATTATAATAGTTAAAAATTGGAATATAGATAATTTAGTTATTGAATGTCGGCATGTGAAACAATTGGATATGTTGCATTAAAATGATTTCAAACGTCTGATCATCCTCAGGACTTAACCCTACATTTTACGAATAAACTATAAGTTAGAAACTGGTAATCATTATAAATTATATAATTGTATTTTATGAAACGTTTTATGATATAACAATATCTATTATTAAAACCTTTGATTTCGTATACAATTAGTTTGAAAAACTAAACTTTATAATATTATTTGATTTAGTTTCAAACATACGAAAACATTTTTCGATACAACATAATTTAATTATTAAAATGTTTTGTTTAAATAACATACTTTGAATAAATATATAATATGTTGGATTATTAAATAAATAACTTGCAACGTGTAATTAAAAAACGTGTTTATATATATATTTTGAATTATTTAATAAACGATATTAGTATTTGATTAGTAACTCGATTGATAATTAAAGAAGTCAGAGTAAACGCTAGTACATAAATGTTTCATATCAAATTATGTTATATTATGAACACGATTTAAATTATATAAACTCTGAAATATAATTAGTTTTGAAAAACTAAATATTATATTTAAATAAATATTTCTAATATATATATATATATATATATATATATATATATATATATATATATATATATATATATATATATATATATATATATATATATATATATATATATATATATATATATTTCAAAGTGATAAAATATAATATTAGCTTAGTCATAAAACGTTTTGATTTAAAATAATATTTTTAAATATACTTTAGTGAATAACAAAACGATGATTTAAAGAAGCAAATGACCAAAACACTCGAAAGTTAAAGTTACATTTTGAGTGATATAATTTATTGATAATTTAAGTCTATATATTGATAAGGTACGAGTCACAAAACGTAGAATGCAAAATATTAGAGCGTACGTAGTAACGTTTGAAAAACCGGAATCGGGACATAAGTCGAGCATAAACGTACAAGTCATCGGAACGAAACTTACAATCAATTATACATATAAATATAATATAATATATATATATATATATATAAATTAAATAAATAAATAAATATATATATATATATATATATATATATATATATATATATATATAATTAAATAAACTGTCGGCAGCATAAGGTTAAACGAATGTGAGCTGGCCACAGTAGCCATGCGATCGCATGGCTGTGACCCTCAAAACCCATGCGATTGCATGGGCTTGAGATCCTGAGATGGTCTATAAAGCTCGACGAGTTTGGATAATTTCTTCACATACACATTCAATTATCTATCCCTCTGTATAATTTATTATCTATATTATTATGATTATTAATATTATTATTAATCCTAATAATAATATTAGATGTATTAGTATTATTTAGTAGTATTGCACATAAAATACTACGACGAGGTTATGAGCGAATTATTTCAAAACGGGTTTTATGAGCGGGACAAAGCTAAAGAAATTATGGGTTATAACTATGAAAGTTATGGGTATGGTTCGGGGGTATTGCTCATGAGTCAAACTAGTGTTTATCATCTCCGTTGCGTCTATGTACTTTCCTGCAATATTGAATCACAATATTGATACGTGTGCATTCATATCTTATCTTTTATATATTAATAGTGTATCCTGACTAGTGCTCGAGTATATATGATTATGCATGCTTGAATGTTTAATTTCGTCGTTAAATAATTTTTGATAAACCATGAATTTAATACATATGCTACTGAGATAAGGTATATGATATGCATGTCGTTGGAAAACTGGTGAAAAATTAATAACTTTTCATTTAGAAAGCGTATGGTTTCGATGAACGGATTAAAAGATATAGTTAACTGAATTATCATTAATTTTAATATTATTATTAAAATGATTATTATTATTATTACGATCATCGTTATCGTTATCGTCATTATTATTACTATCTAATAATTATTATTTTTATTATTATCATTATCGTTATTAATATAAGTATTATCATTAAAAATTGTTATTGTTATTATTATTACTATCATTATTATCATTATCATTATTATTATTATTATTATTATTATTATTATTATTATTATTATTATTATAATTATTAGTATTATCATTAGTATTATTATAATTATTATTATTATTAGTATTATTATTATTAGTATTATTATCATTAAAAATAATATTAGTATCATCTAAGTATTATGATAACTATTATTATCATTATTATGAATGCGATATAAAAGAGGACTAAAAGCTATTAAAAAAATCGATTAGGAAATATTGAGTATAAGTATCATGATGAAATTAAAATATTGTAAAATATTGATTTAGATAAAATTATCGTTTTCATTATTTTTATCATTATTATTATTATTATTATTATTAAAAGTATCATTAATATAAAAACTATCATTTTATTAAAATTATCATTTTTAATAGAAATATCATTGTTATTATAAAATATCATTATTATTATCATTTTAGTATTATTATTATAGAAAATTATCATTTTGAATAGAATAATTATTTTATGGTATCGTTATTATTAAAATTATCATGATTAGAATTATCATTTTATCATAATTAATATCATCATTAGTAAATATAAATATTGTTATTATTATTCATAAAATAATAATAATAATTATTATTATTACAAAATAATACAACTTTTACTTATTATTATTATCAAATATAATTTTATCAAATAAATATGTGATACAAGGATATTTTTACCACACGTAATATAATTACATTAATAATACATACCACTATATTTTTATGATATTAAGTGAATTTAATAAATTTTATTACTTGAGATATATAAAAATATATTTTTATCATATATAAAATTTAATATAAATTTTTATTAATAAATGACTTGTATTATTTACTCTAATAAAATTTGATAAATATATTTAAATATATAAAACGACTATATTTAAGTTATATAATAAACATGTATAGATTTTGAAAGTCATTTTGGGTCAAGTTGACTTTTGTTAACTTCTGCATGATAATCTCGAGCATTAGGATTGTGATACACTACGACTTGACCTAAATTGTTAGACAGATATTGACCAACATATATATATATATATATATATATATATATATATATATATATATATATATATATATATATATATATATATATATATATATATATACACACACACACACTCTTAATATAGGTTCGTGAATCCGAGGCCAACCCTGCACTTGTTCAGTGCCGTCATGTTCAGTGCCATCATATGCATAATTGCTACGAAATACAGTATTGTGAGTTTCATTTGCTCCCCTTTTAAATGCTTTTGCCATATATATTTTTGGGCTGAGAATACATGCGCTGTTTTTATAAATGTTTGATGAAATGGACACAAGTACTTAAAACTACATTCTATGGCTGGATTATTAAACTGAATATGCCCCTTTTTAGTCTGGTAATCTAAGAATTAGGGAACATACACCCTAATTGACATGAATCCTAAAGATAGATCTATGGGGCCCAACAAGCCCTTTCCAGGTTACGGATGCTTTAGTACTTCGAATTTATCATGTCCGAAAGGAGTCCCGAAATGATGGGGATATTCTATATGCATCTTGTTAAGGTCGGTTACCAGGTGTTCACCATATGAATGATTTTTATCTCTATGCAGTGCAAAATGCCTGATATAAGTTGATGTTTATGAGAAATGGAAATGAAAATCTTGTGGTCTATTAGATTAATGGAAATGATTGTTTATGATGAACTAATGAACACACCAACCTTTTGGTTGACACTTGAAAGCATGTTTATTCTCAGGTATTAAAGAAATCTTCCGTTGTGCATTTGCTCATTTTAAAGATATTACCTGGAGTCATTCATGGCATATTTCAAAAGACGTTGCATTCAATTCGTTGAGTTCAATAAAGATTATTATTAAGTAAATGACAGATTAGGTCATTTATAGTTGGATATTATGAAATGGTATGCATGTCTGTCAACTTTCGATGTAATGAAAGTTTGTCTTTTAAAAACGAATGCAATGTTTGTAAAATATATTATATAGAGGTCAAATACCTCGCAATGTAACCATATGTTATAGTATTCGTCCTTATGGATTAGGACGGGTCGTCTCATTATCATCTCGAGATTAGTCTACTTGTAAAATGAGTCAGAAACTTGGGCCCAAAAGTAATAAAAAAATATCAATCATCACTTCTCATCAAGGTTGAAAAAGACACGAGACGGGTCGAGACGGTCGAGGCCTTAAAACTTTGCAACGGGGTCTAGACGGGTGTCGAGACGGGTGTTGTCATACTCCCAAATAGGGCCAGAGAAATATGACTTCACAATATCACAACACAAGTATGTATAAACGAGAACGACTCTAAATGAGACGTTTTATAACAAAATTTGAATTTGCAGCGGACACATAATAATGTTATAAGTCTAATATGTGGACTCTAATGCAACAGCTAACTAAGCATCATAGGGCAGCACATAAGCTAATCTTCACATAAGACAAACATGCTTAAAATGTCAACACAAAGGTTGAGTGAACATCATAGGTTTAACAATCATAATAAGTTTTAGACCACAAGATTTAATTCAAAATATCAAAATGTTCAATACGCCATGAGTTATAATATCGAACTAAACATTAACCTCTAACACTGTACGGGTGTCGGCAATCATTATTATGTACCCCCTTGACAATTACGCCAATGGGTAGAGACGTCACTCTCAATAGGCCTACTCACAATAATTAAGCTTGCAAAATTTCAATTCCAGCAATTAACGATATTATGGTGGGGATTTGCATGTAACAATAAATACATGTTTAACAAAAGTCTCACGAAATTGCATATCAAATAGTTTAGGTACTTGTGTCTAAATTGTAAATCATTTAAAAGCAAGCATGTGTCTCACCCCAAAGTTTATAAAACAGTTAAAAAATAGTAGAAAGAGGTGCTATGAAGTTCACCTTAGTAGCAAGTAAGATATTCCATGCAAGGAAGTATGAACGGAGTATGAAATTGGAGATCTCAACCTAGAGATATAATGTTTAATTAGTTAATGTCTAATAGACATAAATTTGCTTATTAATATAGCAACTATATTAACAGTGACGATTTTCGAGAAAAGTTCCTATTTCTCAAAAGTTTCTATATTTCAAAACCTACTATTTATGGAAAGCTTCCACTTATAGTAAGCTTCTAGTTTAAGAAGTTCGGGTTATAATTCTTAACAAAGATGTTGTACAATCTCGCTCAAACTTCATTGCTATCATGCAAGTCACTTGAATGACCAGTTGTTACCGGGCGCCCAGGACTCTTGACCAGAATCGAAGTCTTGGCATTCGAGATCCACAAGCGTGTCCCATAATGGCAACAAGGATCACCCTAGGCCACAAGTAGCGGTGATGTTTGTAGTCCTTGTACGCTATTTTTAATTATAATCTTCACGTTATAGATGTATACGCATAACTCTTTATTGATGTACTTATTAATTTTATATATATAGGTGATAATATACTTAGTGTAATTAAGTGTTACTATATAGATAAGTTTACAAGTTATAATAATATTATTATTACTCTAATTAGTTTTAATTAATCAACCTTCGTTGTGTAATCTTATCATGTTTTGTACCTATATATACTGTTGTACATGCGTTACATATATATATATACACCTACATGATACATACATATATATATTCTTATTCTTATATTACATGTACAAGTTTATAACTATAATATATATATACGTATATATATATATATGTATATATATATATATATATATGTATATATATATATATGTATATATATATATATATGTATATATATATATATATATATATATATTATATGTATGTGTTACATATATATAAGTGAAAGGTGGCACTTATATATATACATATTATTACTTATCAATTTTTATAATCACCAATTATATATACATATACACGACATACATACACATACTTATATTTTTTTTTTCCAAATTCATATACTTATTCATTAATTAATCACAAGTACATATACATATATACATACACACGCGTATATATATATATATATACACACACCATACGTGTATATATATACATATACATATTACGCATGCATACATGCATGCATGTATATTTATTATTTTTTTTAACAAGTTTCATAAATCATGAACCTTTTTATTTTACTAACACTTCAAGTATAATATCCATGATCATAATTCTCAATCTTTTACCACTAACCATATTCAAGTTCATAATCTTTTTAAATCATCTTCATCTCATTAATATGATAATACTTAACCATATACAACTCAGTTCATGTTAATCATGAGCATACTTATTAACAAACAACATAATTAAAACAATTTATAAGTATGATTAACTGGGATACCTTGAGACTTTAAGAATCAAGAAAAGGTGGCGATTTAGACCCGAAACAGAAACAGGAAACCAGCAGCAGGAAACAACCAAACGATTGGGTATTTTGGACTGTTTTTTATGACGAATCATAGCAGAAAAACTGCAGGATAAATGCAGCAACAACCGCAACTTTGGGGATTGTTTTGGGGTGGTTTTTGGTCACGAATTGCAGCAGAAAAATAGCAGCAACACAAGCAGCAAACAGGTCGATCTTGAGGACTGTTTGGGTGTTGAAAACTTGTAGGAAAAAGGACTGTTGGGTGGCGGGTTACAGCTGCACAAGAGTAGCCTATTTTAGCTCAAAAAGACAGCAAAAACTGCTGTAAATAGCGACGGTAGAGGGCTTTGAAGACAGCCGAAACTTACTGTGGTGGTGGTGGTTTGTTGGTGGTGATTGAAGGGCTGTTTTGGGCTGTAAAAGGTGGCGACAGGAGACTGTGATGGGTGACAGTTTGGAGGCTATTTTGATGATGGTGGATGTCGAATAAAATGGTGGAGAGGGTGACAAAAAAAAACTGCCGAATAAAACAATGAGAAGGAGAAGGATTTGAGCTTATAAGTGAATGAGGAGTGGTGGTGACTAAAGGTTGTTTATATAGGCTAAGTATTAGTATTTGATTCCAACTACAATTACTTCAAGTCTTTGAGATTAGTTTAGTAATTAAAATTAGTTTAGGACTTCTCATGACTTTAGGATTAGGATTAATATAACTAGATTAGGATTAGGATTAGGATTAGTTTACTTTGTTATTAAGTTTTTTTTTTATTATCTCACATGGCCGACTTTTTTTTATATATTATTATTTTTTTGGCATTTTAGTTTATATATATATATATATATATATATATATATATATATATATATATATATATATATATATATATATATATATATATATATATATATTATATTTTTACTAATTTACAAATGTTGTTTTATTTATTAATTTGGCTCCATAAGTTTTAATTTATTTTTATTTGTCCCCCATTTGTTTTATAGTTTATATAATTAACACATTTATTATTATTTTTTTTACTGTAAATATAGTATTTGCACATTTTATCATAATAATATTATTATTAGTTATTAGGGTTAGGGTGTAGTATTTAATATGCAGAGTTAGAGTTAGGGTTTATTGTTAAATTTTAGGGTTAGGGTTTAGTGTTTAATAGGTAGGGTTAGATTAGGGTTTTAATTAATGGAAGAGGTCTTAGATTATTAATTACGAGCATTAATTTACAGAGTGTTTAACTACTCGGGCACTTATTATATTCGAATAACAACCCTAATGCTAATACACAGAATATGACATTGAAACCCTTAGGGCAATTTGGTAAATTCAGAATGGAAAGGTGAGGGTTGTTATAGTACCTCCCCGTTAATTTAAACTTCGTCCCGAAGTTTCAGGAGGGCTTCTTGGATGCATCAACGGTTGAGAATAGATGTGGATATTTTCACTTCATTTGGTCTTCACGTTCCCAGGTATACTCGGGGCCTCTACGTGAATTATATCGGATCTTAACAATAGGAACTGTTGTCCTATTTCAAGCGTTTGATCTCACGATCCATAACTTCTACAAGTTCTTCTATGAAGTGCATTTTATCATCAATGTAGAGGTAATTTCAAAGGAATAATATGAGTGTCACCTGACTAGGTTTTCTTAAAAGAGACTGTGATGTTACAAGCATTTCAGTAAATCAGATACCTGAAATGTGCCATGAACATTACTAAGCTTATTTAAAACCTTAAGCGTTTTATGCCACAGCCAACCCTAAAAGAATAGTTGATGAGAGCAAGAGGTATGTTTTGTTCTTGAACGAAGGATAAGTAGAAATGTGATCAAATCATAGTGTGAGGTAATACGAAAATTTTTATATAATAAGTCAAAGTAATTTTTGGAAAAGTTTAACACATTTTGATGTGAAGCGAAGTTCTTAGTAAAACTGGAGTTATGTGTAACGTGTCCTATTTTAAGTAAAATAACTTTTGAAAGTAAAAGAATTGATTTGTAAAAGTGAAGGTATAATTTGATATGCACTAGTCAAAATAAGTAAAGGTAATTTTATTTACTTTATTATGTAAATATATACGATTTATAAAATTTGCAAGAATGGCAGTAAATAAATTTATTTTATAAAATTTCGAGAGGATCGCACAGTAAAATAGTGTGTGTGAAATTTGGTAAGTAAAATTTTCATATTTCGGAGGTTACGAGTTGGGAAAAGATCGATGAAGGTCGGGTGAAGAAATTTTGAAAATTTCGGGTTATTTTTAAGCAACAATGTTGCGAGGTAATGAAATCTATTGTATTTAAATACGATTGTTAACTATTATTAGGGCATATGTTCTTGGAATTTAAAATGTTCATGTGTGAAGCTGTTGCTGACAAGTGAGATATGAATGGTAGAGTATGAGAACGTGAAGTTAATCCACTGTTGACTCTGAAATGTTATTGGAGTTGGAAGACTGGTAGTACGTGCCCTTATTATATCTACGCATGGATTGAGTCCGTCATTCACAAAGATTCATAATAACTTGAGCATGAATAATCTGATGTTCACATAGATAGGTATGAAGACACTCTAATGCAGTGACTTTCGACTATGTGTTGATCATCAATTTATCAAGTTCTCGCTAAATCTATGATTATTGTCGTGATGGTATGAATTTTCATAATGAGTAAGGGCAATGTAAGGACATGGTGTCACTTCAGATCACTTAAGAATATGCATCATTCCTTCCGGTGAAGGAGCTTGAATATTAAGCATTAAAGATAAAGAGATATGTTGTTTAAGAAAGAAAGAATGCAAAGTTTTACACCCTTTATGGCATATGAGCATTGTTAATCTACTCATGGGTATGAGATAGATAGTTTGGTTGAAACAAGCTCTTCGTATATCTACAAATCAGATGATGATTACCCTTCATGTAATATCATTGAGATTTTTGAATGTATGGCTTGGGAATCTTTCTTTGATTCACTTTCTATTCCATATGTCATGATACTGAAATTTCTATATAAATTACCATAATATAATCACATTGGCCAAGCGCCATTATATTTCACTAATTCATACTTCCACTTCAATATCACCCCATAAGGTCAGGACACATGATCAAACTTTGACATTGGAATGTTGAGTCATGAGTGACACCCCTCAGTTTCACCAACCGAGGTAGTCTTGTAAAAGAATTCGCGTGAGTCAAAAAATACTTTGAATCACAATGGCGGAGTCAGGTCATAAGATATGTATGGATATGATAACATTCACATACTAACCGATCCTTTAGAGTCGGGATCAGGCAAGATGATAGGGTTTTGGCTTGATATCCTTAGGAAAGGATACAGAATATCAAAAAGATAAAAGCAGGAAGTAAGATGAAATAGCAGTATAAAGATCAAAGGAAAAACGCTTAAAACTAAGGCAGGAAAGGTTATAGTCCTAAAGATTGCTAAGGCACCTAACTAACACATAAGGCACACATAAAATGCAATCCTGGTTCTCTATAACAACCTGGCTCTGATACCACTCTGTCATACCCCCAAATAGGGCCGGGAAATATGACTTCACAATATCACAACACAAGTATGTATAAACGAGAACGACTCTAAATGAGACGTTTTATAACAAAATTTGAATTTGCAGCGGAAACATAATAATGTTATAAGTCTAATATGTGGACTCCAATGCAACAGCTAACTAAGCATCATAGGGCAGCACACAAGCTAATCTTCACCTAAGACAAACATGCTTAAAATGTCAACACAAAGGTTGAGTGAACATCATAGGTTTAACAATCATAATAAGTTTTAGACCACAAGATTTAATTCAAAATATCAAAATGTTTAATATGCCATGAGTTATAATATCGAACTAAACATTAAACCCTGACACTGTACGAGTGTCGGCAATCATTATTATGTACCCCCTTGACGATTACGCCAATGGGTAGAGACGTCACTCTCAATAGGCCTACTCACAATAATTAAGCTTGCAAAATTTTAATTCCAGCAATTAACGATATTATGGCGGGGATTTGCATGTAACAATAAATACATGTTTAACAAAAGTCTCACGAAATTGCCTATCAAATAGTTTAGGTACTTGTGTCTAAATTGTTAATCATTTAAAAGCAAGGATGTGTCTCACCCCAAAGTTTATAAAACAGTTAAGAAATAGTAGAAAGAGGGGCTATTGTCATACCCCCAAATAGGGCTTGGGAAATATGACTTCACAATATCACAACACAAGTATATATAAACGAGAACGACTCTATATGAGACGTTTTTAATATAAACTAATGTGTTTAAAACAGCGAAAGGTAATAAGTCATTACAATTGTAAATTCGAGATGTAAATGTAACTTAAATGTTTTAATGCAATAATATGAATGTATAAATGTGGACTCCAAAAGTAGCAAAGTCTAAATAGCAAGTAATCATTAGCAATCTTCACCTGAGACAAAACATGCTTAAAGTGTCAACCAAAAATGGTTGAGTGAACAACATAGGTT
Source organism: Rutidosis leptorrhynchoides (assembly GCF_046630445.1). Classification (NCBI taxonomy): domain Eukaryota; kingdom Viridiplantae; phylum Streptophyta; class Magnoliopsida; order Asterales; family Asteraceae; genus Rutidosis; species Rutidosis leptorrhynchoides. Next base: position 35,894,559 of record NC_092335.1, on the reverse strand, counting down.
TAATAATCATAACAAGTTTTTAGACTACAAGATTTAGTTATAAAGTTTAATCAGTTCGGTAGTAGTGCTGAGATGTATGATATCGAGACTAAACAAAGTTACCCCGTGATCACTTTATTCATTCATGTCGTTAAATCATTATTATGTAACCAGTGACCAGCGGTCAAATGGTTAGAGACGTCACTCTCAATAGGCCTACTCACAATAACTAAGTTTACATTTATACGTAGCAATTAACGATATCATGGCAGGGATTTAGCATGAATCAAAGCATGCAGTACAGTTTGAACTAATCAAAATAAAGTTTTCATGTACTTGTGTCTAAGCGTAAAACAGTTTAAAAGCAAGCATGTGTCTCACCCAAAAGTTCAAAATAAGTATATAAAGCAAGTTAAAATGTGGGGCTATGAAGTTCACCTTAGTAGTAAGCAAGAAATTCCACGCAAGTAGTATGAACGGAGTGTGTAATCGGAGATCTCAACCTAGAGATATAATGTTTAATTAGTTAATGTCTAATAGACATAAAGTTTGTTTATTAATATAGTAAACTATATTAATAGTGACGGTTATCGAGAAAAGTTACTATTTCTCAAAAGTTTCTATATTTGGAAACCGACTATTTATGGAAAGCTTCCACTCATAGTAAGCTTCTAATTTAAGAATGTTCGGGTTATAATCTTTAACAAAGATGTTGTACAATCTCGCCCAAACTCCGTTGCTAACTTGCAAGTCACTCGAATGATCTATTGTTACCGAGCGGCCCAGGATCTCTTAACCAGAATCTAAGTCATGGCATTCGAGATCCACAAGCGTCCCATAATGGTACCAAGGATCACCCTAGGCCACAAGTAGCGGTGATGTTTGTAGTCTTTGTACGCTATCTTTAATTATAACCTTCACGTTAATAGTGTATACACATAACAAGTTATTAATATCCTTATTAGTTATATATATATATATATATATATATATATATATATATATATATATATATATATATATATATATATATATATAAGTGATAATATATTTAGTGTGATTAAGTGTTACCATATAGATAGGTGTATAAGTTATACTAATAATAGTATTAGTATTTACTTTAAATCAACTATTACGTATACTTATCATTATATGTTACATATATAAATATACCTATGTGATACATACATATATACATATATTCTTTATTATTATTATACATGTATGTGTTCATAACTACATGGTATATATATATATATATATATATATATATATATATATATATATATATATATTAGGTGTAGGTGTTACATATATATAAGTGAAAGATGATACATATGCATATACTTATTACTTTTATTATTATGTTTACTAACTTATATAACTTACACAATACACATTCACACATACATACACAAGTACATATACATACAAACATACGTATGCATGCATGCATGCATGCACATGTATTATTATTATCATTATTCTTTACTAAATATAAAATCATAACTTTTATTCATATCATAAGCTATTCATGTTCAATCTTTTATCATAAACTAATCAACCTAACATTATTATTAATCAATTCATATTCAATAACCACGATCATAATCTTCAATTATTATTACTAACTAGCTTTTAAATCAGTAACCCTAATCATCACATAAAATCATAACTTTTCAACATAATTACTAATCATATTCATTAACCCTAACCCTTATTAACCATATGTATTATCCAAAACATATAACCCTAATCTTTTTAATCATACTCATATTCATACTTGTTTATTTTCACTTTCATAAAATCATAATCATTCATCTTTTATCTTTTATCCTTATTAATAACCCTATGTCATATTCATATTCTTATAATCATACTCATTATCATCTTTTAACACATAAATTCATAATCTTCTTATTAACAATTACTTGATCATAATCTTTATCATTATTCATAATAATTAACCTTACAACAATCTTAACTCATTCAATACTTAACCTTAATATTTAACATAATACTTATATAACATTAAAGGTAATTAAATTAAGAACAAGTTTAACTAGGGGTTAAGACTACCTTAACAAGATTGATGATCTAGGATGATGATGATGATGCGAAAATGAAACAAAAGCCAAGCAGCAGCAATAACGACCCACAAAAGGGCTATTTGGTTCTTCCTTTGTTCGACAGAAACTGCAGCAGGTACAGCAGCAACTTTGCAGCAACTATAGACAGATTCTTGAACTATTTTGCAGGAGGATACAGTAGGAGAATAGCTGTTGGTGGTGGCGAAAACAGAAGCTGGATAGGAGGTGGTTTGGTGGAGGTTAAAGGCGGCTGCAGTAGCAGGTTTGTGAGTGTTACTTTAGTCGATTGCAGGTGGGACTTTTGAGGGATTTAGTCGACTGCAACTAGGGCTGTGGAGGGCTACAATTGTAAACAAAAAATAAGGGGGAAACAAGGAAACTAGTCGACTATTTTGCAGTTTATTTGTGGTGAGTTTATGGAAGAACATGAGGGATTTTATAGGGTTGTAGGTTTCCTAGTTATACTATGATTCAAGGGATTTCATTGGTGATCAAGTTTAGTCTTCTTCTCTTTTTCTTTTTTTAGTCTAGCCGTATTTTATACATGTAGTATATTTATTTATTTTTTTATACGGCACACATGTATTCATTATGTATTATATATATATTTTTTTGTATTATTACTATTAATATTACTAATATTAGGATTACATTTTATTTAAATATTAGACCCTAACTTTTATAAATTTTATTTGGTTCCATTTAGTTTATATATATTCTTATTTGTTTGAATCTTATAAATATTGTCACATTTTAATTTATGACATATTATTTATATTATTTATATTATTTATTTAGTAGTAAGGTTAGGGTTTAATATACAATATTAAATGGGATTAGGGTTTAGTAGTTAATAGGTAGGGTTAGGTTTAAGGTTTTATATAATATTAGGGTTTTAATAATAAATACAACCATTTAATGAAAGTATAAACTTTTAGTTCATTGGCCGTAACGGATAACAACCCTAAATCGATCACACAGAGGAACAGATGAAAAACCCCAAAGCCATTTTGGTCATTTCATGAAGGAAAAATGAGGGTTGTTATAGTACCTCCCCGTTAATTTAAACTTCATCCCGAAGTTTCAGGAAGACTTCTCGGATGCATCAACGGTTGAGAATAGATGTGGATATTTTTGCTTTATCTGGTCTTCACGCTCCCAGGTATACTCAGGGCCTTTACGTGAATTGCAACGGATCTTAACAACAAGAATAGAGCTTTGTTTCAAACGTTTAACCTGACGATCCATAATTTCTATATGTTTTTCGGTGAAGTGCAATTTATCATCATTGCGAAGACCATTCAAGGGAATAACAAGTGTGTCATCAACAGAACACTTTTTAAGATTCGAGATGTGAAATGTATGAACTTCTATTAACAGGAAGTGTTGACTAAAAATTACCATTTGGTCAACGTTTTGTTAAAGCAAAGTTTACACTTAATTACAGGGGGAGATCTACTTGAGTGATAGCTGATATGGTATGAAATTTTAGTCAAAAGAGCCTGGGTGATTAGGATATCTAGTCCTATGGACTTCACCCATGACTAGTCCTTGAAAAATTTATGAATAGCGGTAATTTATAGGATTGACATGTATTCCTTCACTATCAACTACATGCCTAAGAAATTGTATGGTTCGCAGCCAAAGTTCACACTTGGAAAACTTGGCATACAGTTGTTTCTTCTTTAAGAGCTCTAGAATCAATCGCAGATGTTGCTCATACTCTTTCTCATTATTGGAATAGATTAGAATGTCATCGATGAATACGATCACGAATTTATCAAGACAGGGCTTGCATACACGGTTCATAAGATCCATGAATACAGCAGGAGCATTGGTTAAACCAAAAGGCATGACAAGAACTCATAGTGTCTATTACGAGTTCGGAAAGTAGTCTTAGGAACATCAGTTTCCTTGACTCTCAATTGATGATAACCCGACCTAAGATCAATCTTTGAATAGATACTTGACCCTTGAAGTTGGTCAAACGGGTCATCAATACGCGGGAGTGGGCAACGATTCTTGATGGTTAGCTTGTTGAGTTCTCGGTAATCAATACACATTCTCAACGTGACACCTTTCTTTTTAATGAAAAGAATGGGTGCTCCCTACGGAGGCAAGCTAGGATAAATGAAACCTTTCTCTAAAAGCTATTGGAGTTGGCTGGATGATTTCTTCATTTCGGATGGAGCTAGCGGTATGGTACCTATGCAATAGGTACAGCACCTGGCGTGGATAATTTACAAATGGAGGGTAATATAATATCTAGGGTTGATATTTTTAGTTGACAATATAGTGATACGGAGTAGGTAATAGTACACAATGGTCCTAAGGTTGATCAAATCTTATTCCCATCATGATCCATTAGGATTTCTGCATGATTTATCATAATATAATTACGTTGATCAAGTGTCATTATATTATTCTAAATCATACTTTTATCACTCCATAAGGTCACTACTATGTCATCTGGTCAATATTCATCTTCTTCGAGGTGAATGATTTAATGAAAAATGAAAGATAAGAAAATAACATCATTCATTCATTTAAAAGAAAATAACCAGAGTATTACAGAAACTTAACGAAATCTTCCAAAATGTGAAAGTACTAAATGGTAACATAAAGAACATTATGAGAAATTTAAATGACTCTAGTGGTTTCCAAAAATTCTTCATTGTGCCTCTCCATTCTTCTTCTTATCCGAACAATTATTTTTGAAATGCCCTACTCCTCCGCAGTTATAGCAAGTAGGAACGGTTGCATTTGCCTTTGTGGCTGGAGTTTTGGTTGATGGAATAACAACTCTACAGTTCTTGGCTATGTGACCCACCTTCTTACACTTGGTGCACTTAGCCTTACACCATCCTTTATGATGTCTCTCACATCTTGTACAATAAGGACGATTTCCCTTATAAAGCTTGTTGCATTTTCTTTTAGAATTTTCTTGCTCCATTCCTTCTCTCTTCCTTTTTGCACCTTCTTTCTCCTTATGTTTGTCGATGAAATAGCTTGCCATGCAAGCGGCTTCTTGTATGGTGCTTGGGTCCGTCAATGTAACATCCCTCCAGACTTCCTCAGGTAATCCACTCAGGTAATCCATTGATGTAGCATTGGATCCCTAGATACTCGGGAGTAGCCATGAGAGCAAATTCTTGAAACCGGTTGGTGTAGCTCATGAGATCAACATTCACCATTTCTATATTACTGAGCCTAGGTCTTTCAGTACTCTTGTATGTAGAGGCGGGTAGCTTATAAAACTTTGATGAGAACGAATAGTCGAAAGGTTTCGCGGTGCGCCATTGTTGTCATTACCTTGCGCGGCAGCCAACAGTTGTTGAAATTGTGCGGGAGTCAAAGTGACATTTGGAAGAGTGTTAGCACCGCGAGTTGATTGAACCATTGATCTTCAATACATAAAACATTATTAGTTGAAGAGTTATGGTGCTAGTAAATTTATAAATTTGCTAAATAAATGCGCAAGATTAACACAACTCCTAAAAGGATAAGTAGGGGGAAACAACGAGATGTATTAAAACACTTGAATTTCATTAAACATCACAAAGATAACTAACATCTTTTATTACACACGAAACAAAACAAAGATAGTAAGTTTAGGCAAGGCCTTTACAATGAATGGAAAACACTAATACGGAAATAGAAAAGAAATCCTAAGATCTAATTCCTAGGTGATGGGGGTTGGGTCTTGAAATGTTCCCACAGAAGATCCTTGAGAAACTGCACCTCCTTCTCCAGTTCCTCAATCCTTTGATCTTGAAGCTCAATTTCTCTATCATGTCTCTTAGCAGTCTTTCTAAAGATGTTATACACATCATATGAGTATGTTGACAATTCCTCTTGTTGATCTTCAAGCGTACTAAATTTTCCATCAAGAAGTTCCTTTATCTTACCAAATTCTGTCTTCACTTCTTGTAAATCACTCTTTACCTTAGCATGTTCAATAGAGTTCATGAAAAGTACGGGAACAGTGGTAAGACGGGGTTCTTTAGATGAATTTGAACTCTCGGTTTTTGATGTTTCGGGTTCCTTCCTTTTTAAAGAAGGAGGTAAGGCAACAGAGGGCTCGGACTTGGATTCTTCCTCGGGTTCTTCCTTAGAAGGCTCCTCCTCCACTTCTTCTTCAATCATCTCTTCCATAAACTCTTCCTCCTCATCATCCCCATCATAGTTAGCATTAGTGTGGGATTCTTCCAAATGAGGGGAGTGTGGTGGACTAGCAGGGATATAATTTGGGTGAGTTAGTGATAATGGCGGGGAAACGGGTCCATAAGCCAGTGTGCGGACAGATCTCTCGGAGTACGATTCATCGGAGTTAGAAATGACGATCGAGTTAAGGCGAGACATCCTAAATGAAAAGAAAGAGAGATAATTAGGTAGGTTCTAAGGATGACGCAAAAGCACGAATAAAATGTAAGGGGAAAAGGCACTAGAACTAAACTAGAAAAGGTTATAGACCTATAGATTGCTAAGGCACCTAACTAACACATAAGGCACACATAAAATGCAATCCTGATTCTCTATAACAACCTGGCTCTGATACCACTCTATCATACCCCCAAATAGGGTCGGGAAAATATGACTTCACAATATCACAACACAAGTATGTATAAACGAGAACGACTCTATATGAGATGTTTTTAATATAAACTAATGTGTTTAAAACAGCGGAAGGTAATAAGTCATTACAATTGTAAATTCGAGATGTAAATGTAACTTAAATGTTTTAATGCAATAATATGAATGTATAAATGCGGACTCCAAAAGTAGCAAAGTCCAAATAGCAAGTAATCTTTAGCAATCTTCACCTGAGACAAAACATGCTTAAAGTGTCAACCAAAAATGGTTGAGTGAACAACATAGGTTTAATAATCATAACAAGTTTTTAGACCACAAGATTTAGTTATAAAGTTTAATCAGTTCGGTAGTAGTGTTGAGGTGTATGATATCGAGACTAAACAAAGTTACCCCGTGATCACTTTATTCTTTCGTGTCGTTAAATCATTATTATGTAACTAGAGACCAGCGGTTAAATGGTTAGAGATGTCATTCTCAATATGCCTACTCACAATAACTAAGTTTGCATTTATACATAGCAATTAACGATATCATGGCAGGGATTTAGCATGAATCAAAGCATGCAGCACAGTTTGAACTAATCAAAATAAAGTTTTCATGTACTTGTGTCTAAGCATAAAACAGTTTAAAAGCAAGCATGTGTCTCACCCCAAAGTTCAAAATAAGTATATAAAGCAAGTTAAAAAGTGGGGCTATAAAGTTCACCTTAGTAATAAGCAAGAAATTCCACGCAAGTAGTATGAACGGAGTGTGTAATCGGAGATCTCAACCTAGAGATATAATGTTTAATTAGTTAATTTCTAATAGACATAAAGTTTGTTTATTAATATAGTAAACTATATTAATAGTGACGGTTTTCGAGAAAAGTTACTATTTCTCAAAAGTTTCTATATTTGGAAACCGACTATTTATGGAAAGCTTCCACTCATAGTAAGCTTCTAATTTAAGAATGTTCGGGTTATAATCTTTAACAAAGATGTTGTACAATCTCGCCCAAACTCCGTTGCTAACTTGCAAGTCACTCGAATGATCTATTGTTACCGAGCAGCTCAGGATCTCTTGACCAGAATCTAAGTCATGGCATTCGAGATCCACAAGCATCCCATAATGGTACCAAGGATCACCCTAGGCCACAAGTAGCGGTGATGTTTGTAGTCTTTGTACGCTATCTTTAATTATAACCTTCACATTAATAGTGTATACACATAACAAGTTATTAATATCCTTATTAGTTATATATATATATATATATATATATATATATATATATATATATATATATATATATATATATATATATATAGTGATAATATATTTAGTGTGATTAAGTGTTACCATATAGATAGGTGTATAAGTTATACTAATAATAGTATTAGTATTTACTTTAAATCAACTATTACGTATACTTATCATTATATGTTACATATATAAATATACCTATGTGATACATACATATATACATATATTCTTTATTATTATTATACGTGTATGTGTTCATAACAACATGGTATACACACACACACACACACACACACACACACACACATATATATATATATATATATATATATATATATATATATATATATATATATATATATATATATATATATATATATTAGGTGTAGGTGTTACATATATATAAGTGCAAGATGATACATATGCATATACTTATTACTTTTATTATTATGTTTACTAACTTATATAACTTACACAATACACATTCACACATACATACACACGTACATATACATACATAAATACGTATGCATGCATGCATGCATGCACATGTATTATTATTATCATTATTCTTTACTAAACATAAAATCATAACTTTTATTCATATCATAAGCTTTTCATGTTCAATCTTTTATCATAACCTAATCAACCTAACATTATTATTAATCAATTCATATTCAATAACCACGATCATAATCTTCAACTATTATTACTAACTAGCTTTTAAATCAATAACCCTAATCATCACATAAAATTATAACTTTTCAACATAATTACTAATCATATTCATTAACCCTAACCCTTATTAACCATATGTATTATCCAAAACATATAACCCTAATCTTTTTAATCATACTCATATTCATACTTGTTTATTTTCACTTTCATAAAATCATAATCATTCATCTTTTATCTTTTATCCTTATTAATAACCCTATGTCATATTCATATTCATATAATCATACTCATTATCATCTTTTAACACATAAATTCATAATCTTCTTATTAACAATTACTTGATCATAATCTTTATCATTATTCATAATAATTAACCTTACAACAATCTTAACTCATTCAATACTTAACCTTAATATTTAACATAATACTTATATAACATTAAAGGTAATTAAATTAAGAACAAGTTTAACTAGGGTTTAAGACTACCTTAACAAGATTGATGATCCAGGATGATGATGATGATGCAAAAACGAAACAGAAGCCAAGCAGCAGCAATAACGACCCACAAAAGGGTTGTTTGGGTCTTCCTTTGTTCGACAGAAACTACAGCAGGTACAACAGCAACTTTACAGCAACTAAAGACAGATTCTTGGCCTGTTTTGCAGGAGGATACAGTAGGAGAATGGCTGTTGGTGGTGGCGAAAACAGAAGCTGGACAGGAGGTGGTTTGGTGGAGGTTAAAGGCGAATGCAGCAGCAGGTTTTTGAGTGTTACTTTAGTCGATTGCAGGTGAGACTTTTGAGGGATTTAGTCGACTGCAACTAGGGCTGTGGAGGGCTGCAATTGTCGACAGAAAATAAGGGGGAAACAAGGAAACTAGTCGACTATTTTGCAGTTTATTTGTGGTGAGTTTATGGAAGAACATGAGGGATTTTATAGGGTTGTAGGTTTCTTAGTTATACTATGATTCAAGGGATTTCCTTGGTGATCAAGTTTAGTCTTCTTCTCTTTTTTTAAGTCTAGCCGTATTTTATACATGTAGTATATTTATTATTTTTTTATACGGCACACATGTATTCATTATGTATTAAATATATATTTTTTTATTATTACTATTAATATTACTAATATTAGGATTACATTTTATTTAAATATTAGACTCTAACTTTTATAAATTTTATTTGGTTCCATTTAGTTTATATATATTCTTATTTGTTTGAATTTTATAAATATTGTCACATTTTAATTTATGACATATTGTTTATATTATTTATTTAGTAGTAAGGTTAAGGTTTAATATTCAATATTAAATGGGATTAGGGTTTAGTAGTTAATAGGTAGGGTTAGGTTTAAGGTTTTATATAATATTAGGGTTTTAATAATAAATACGACCATTTAATGAAAGTATAAACTTTTAGTTCATTGGCCGTAACGGATAATGAAAGGACCCGTTCATATACATTATAAACGATTCACAATAGTTGATTACATTGCGAGGTATTTAACCTCTATATGATACATTTTACAAACATTGCATTCGTTTTTAAAAGACAAACTTTATTTACATCGAAAATTGACAGGCATGCATACCATTTCATAATATCCACTATCCAACTATAAATTTATTTAATAATAATCTTTGATGAACTCAATGACTCGAATGCAACGTTCTTCGAAATATGCTATGAAAGACTTCAAGTAATATCTTTAAAATGAGCAAATGCACATCGGAAGATTTCTTTAATACCTGAGAATAAACATGCTTTAAAGTGTCAACCAAAAGGTTGGTGAGTTCATTAGTTTATCATAATCATTTATTTCCATCATTTTAATAGACCACAAGAATTTCATTTCCACTTCTCATAAATATACGTCCCATGCATAGAGACAAAAATAATCATTCATATGGTGAACACCTGGTAACCGACATTAACTAGATACATATAAGAATATCCCCTATCATTCCGGGATCCTCCTTCGGACATGATATAAATTTCGAAGTACTAAAGCATCTGGTACTTTGGATGGGGTTTGTCAGGCCCAATAGATCTATCTTTAGGATTCGCGTCAATTAGGGTATCTGTTCCCTAATTCTTAGATTACCAGACTTTAATAATAAGGGGCATATTCGATTTCGATAATTCAACCATAGAATGTAGTTTCAATTACTTGTGTCTATTTCGTCAAACATTTATAAAAGCGCATGTATTCTCAGTCCCAAAAATATAAAGGGTAAAAAGGCAAATGAAACTCACCATACTGTATTTCGTAGTAAAAATACATATAACGTCATTGAACAAGTGCAAGGTTGGCCTCGGATTCACGAACCTAAATTAATTATATATATTTATGTGTTGGTCAATATTTGTCTAACAAATTAGGTCAAGTCATAGTGTACCACAATCCTAATGCTCGAGACTAATATGCAAAAGTCAACAAAAGTAAATTTGACTCAAAATAATTTCCAAAAATCTATACATGATTAATATATAGTTTAAATATCGTCATTTTATATTTTTAAATATTTTTAAAAGATTTATTAGAGTAAATAATATAATTTATTTATTAATAAATAAAATTTTATATTAAATTTATATAATAAAATATACTTTTATATATATTAGGTAATAAAATTTATAGGGTTCATTTAATATCATAAAGATAATATGATAGGTATTATTAAAGTAAGTTATTACACGTAGTAAAATATGTTTGTATCACCTATTTATTTGATAAAATAATATCTATATTGATAGTAAGTAAAAGTTGTATTATTTTGTAATAATAATTATTATTATAAAAATATCAATATTTATAATTACTAAGATGACATTATGATAAAACGATAATTCTAATTATGATAACTTTAATATTTACGATAATTTTTAATATTATCTTTAAAATATTAATTCTATTTAAAATAATAATAATAATGATATTTTATAGTAACAATGACATTTCTATTAAAATGATAATTTTTGTTAAAATGATAGTTTTAATACTAACGATACTTTTAATAATAATAGTAATGATAAAAATAATAAGAACGATAATTTTATCTAAATTAATATCTTATAATATTTTAATTTCATCATGATACTCTTACTCATTATTTCCTAATCGTTTCGTTTAATACCTTTTAATCGTCTTTTATATCGTGTTCATAATAATGATAATAATAGTAATCAAAATAATTAGGTGTTACAAATATTTGTTTTAATTACACTAATATTAATAATGATAGTTACTATAACATTATTAACGATAATAATAATAATTATCTTAATGATAATATAGTAATAATAATAATAACAATAACAATAACCATTTTTAAATAATGATATACATATTAATAATGATAATAATAATAATAATACTAATAATAATAATAATAATAATACTAATAATAATAATAATAATAATAATAATACTAATTATAACTTTAACGATAATAACGATAGTAATAATAAAAAAATAACAATTTTTAATGATAAATCCCTTTTATTGATAAAGATAATAATAATGATAATAATAAGATAAAACTAGAACGACGATAAAAACGACGATAATAATAATCATTTTTAATAAAAATATCAAAAATTCAATTGATTATAACTTTTAATCCATTCATCGAAACCATTCGATATCTAAAGGAAAAGTTCTTAATTTTTCGCTAGCATTCCAAGGACATGCATATCTTATACCTTATTTCAACCGTAAGTGTAACTAATTCAAGATTCAACCTAACCTGTCTAAGGGCAATATTAAAAGTACAAGCATGCATAATCCTAAATACTCGAGCACTAGTCAGGGATACACTATTAGTATGTAAAAGTTAAATTATGAGTACTCACGTATCAATATTGAGATTCAATATTGCAGGAAAGGTACGTAGACGCAACGGAAATGATAAACACTATAGTGACCTCACGAGCATACCCATGAACCATACTCAATCACCTCCATAGCTATAACCCATAATTTCCTTAATCCTATCCTACTCGAAAAACAATTTCGAAATCACTCGGACAGCACTCCGTCGTAATATTTTATGTATACTAATAATATCTTGAAATAATACGGAGTAAATATATATATGTAAATCGATTGAGAGAGTTTAGAGAAAAATATTTTCAAGTTTCTATGAAATAATGAAATCTATTGAATTCTATTTATAATAGATTTTTAAATTATTAAAGTGAATTATTAAAGTATAAATTATTAAAGTATGAATTATTAAAGTGAATTATTAAAGTATGAATTATTAAAATGAATTATTAAAGTATGAATTATTAAAGTATGAATTATTAAAGTGAATTATTAAAGTTAAAGTAAAGTAAAAATAAAGTAAAGGCAAAGTTTAAGTATAGTAAAAGTATAAAACTATGCACGTATAATATGCGTATAAATATATATAATATTAATTTAAATCGTTATATATATTTAATAAAATAAAATATAAATATCGTTATCTCTATCATACTAGTTAAGTAATGAGTTGTCAAAAGTGGTTCTAGATATTTATAAAAGTTATATACGTTTTAATAATAAAGTTCTTTTTAAACTGAAAATGTTTTTGTACGTTTGAAACTAAATAGATCAATCGAGTCTTTATGAGATTCAATCTTCCACTATTCTTTGTCTAGTTCTCAATGATTGACAATTTGTTCTTATTTATAAATCACTTTACCATCTTTCGAATATTGTTAAAATGAAAAGATTTCTCAAATCAACGTGGGCCTTTCAACAGAGACTTGTAATCATAATTCAATATATCTGATAATTCAATCATTTGATCTTATCTTCTAATTCCATTGATAAATATTTTGAAACAGATACAATCATATAAAGTATTTAATCTAATATTTTGTTTACGTTTCAAGTTATAATATATATACACATATACATATATAATCATATTCGTTTAATGGTTCGTGAATCGTTGGAACTTGGTCGAGGTTGAATGAATGTATGAACATAGTTTAAAATTATTGAAATTTAACTTAACAAATATTGCTTATCGTGGCGGAAACATATAAAGATTAAAGTTTAAATTTGGTTGAAAATTTCCGGTGTCGGAAACATATAAAGATTAAAGTTTAAATTTGGTTGGAAATTTCCGGGTTGTCACAGTACCTACCCGTTAAAGAAATTTCGTCTCGAAATTTGAGTGGAAAGGTCGTGAATGATAATAAGTATATTTTCATGATGCATACGGGCTGAAAATTAGAGTTTTATCATCAGCGAATAATTTGGATAAACAATCCATTTATATGAAGAGTACGAATGAAGCTAACATAGAAGAGTGAAATGAGTAAGTGTAGATTCATCTTATCATTTGACGTAGATATGATTGATTCCCAGATTTCAAGGGATTTGAAGAAAATCTTCTTAATAAGATTTGACTCTCCGGTAATTAAGGGAATTAGGATCCGCTTTAAATGCGATCGTCCATTTTAATTGTTCTGTCGGAGATTTTCTTATAAATTTACCTCCTTCGTTTCCTTACAACTCACACCTTCTGTTGATGCATTTTATGCAAGTCCCTAGACATCTACCCACGTCCATTGCAGGTACAACAGTTTACAGGCCACCATGATTGCTCGTTATTATCCTATCCGTGTTTGTATGTGGTTAATGGAACTACAGAAACGAGATTTAGATGTTTGACTATGTTAGACTTAGTCAAACGTACGAGTAAAGCCTCACTAGTACGGCTGACGGGCTCATACGCACGGTTGATGCTGAGCTAAGTCACAATTACAACCTAAATGAGAATACACGAGTGAGTGATCACCCGTACGGTTGATTAAGCCAACTCGTACGTGTGATGAATGAATCGTATGGGTGAGTCAACAGCAGGGGTATATAAAGTCTTATGTTCTTCATTTTAGGTTAAGCCTCTCATTTGTTACACACACTCAGATCTAGTGAGCTCCTCCGATTCTCTCTCAGTCCAAATCACCCAGGTGGTGAATAATAGCTCTATGTGTTGATCTAATCACACTTGATTTAGTTGTGGTTTGACTAAATTAATCAAAAAAAAAAAAAAAAAACTTAACCTATTCACTAGAGGGTTTGATTCACTTATTCCGCCATTGTGTGAGTTAAATCTATTGATTTCTAAGTTCCTAGTCATGTTTCATCACCTTCTATTCTTTCCCCCTCAACTCATATTTTAAAGTATTCATCAATATGCTCCATCCAGTTCTGATGCTCGATATACTTCTAACTTTCATATCGGTCATTCTTCTTTTTCATCTACCGTCGGAAGAATCTATTTACTTCTACTATACTCTTGGGTTTATAGTGTTTCTAGTTCTCCCGTGTCTTTATATTGCTATATGCATCGATATATATGGTTTATAATTTCTGGTTTGTCGTTGGGCTTTATATGTTTCCTTATATTTCAAAGTCTCTGCTTCTGTCTTCTATAATCATTATCATTCACAGTTAATGCTCTCTTTTATTTGCTGCAATTTATACCCCAATTTCTATTTCGGAGTTTTGTCCTTTCGTTTCTTCTTCTTGCGATTAAGCACCGCTTGTAATGGTCCAGAATTCACAGATATGAATTTCGGAATGAACATTGTTAATGTTCTAGGAAGGAAATTGTGATGGCACGATCTTGACTTGTCAAATTACTAGAATATCTTGGAAAAGGCCGAATCATCAAGAAATATTTTCTTGATATTTTAGAGGTTAAATAGAATACAAGAGTCGTATAACATGGCACATGATGATGTTATGATCTGTGAATCATCACGTTCTATTTAGAAACTCAGCATGACTTACTGTAATATAATCACATTGATCAAGTGTCATTATATTATACTAATTCATGCTTCAGTTCCCAACACTACTTCAAAATATTCCTATTTTAAACTTGAATGTTTCAGAATTTAGAAACTAAAATAGTTTCTTTTATGATGTAATACAGATAGCGCGAAGAGGTAAATGATTTCAAATAAGAAAAATTAAGAAAATATCTTCAGAAATATGGAGGATATTTATAATGAAAGATATGATGATATTTTAGAATTTCTAATATCAGAGGATGATGAACAATATTGTCCGCGGGGGTTTAGAGTCAGGAGCAAGGTATTCGTTAATGACTTCAGCAGGTACTTAATCATTTGGATCCTTTGAAGTCAGGTTCAGTCTTTGTAATTTGTCCACAGCCTCCTACCTACTTTGCTCAATCCGTTTTCCAGTTCCAAAACTTCTCTTTTTCTGCGCTTTGCCAGCACACTTCATCATTATCATCCAACTTTTACCGTTTAAAGTCGTTTATAGTTTTTGCTACTTCATCAGCATTTTTTCCATTTTTGAAAAATCAATTCGTAGTTCGGAGTGTTTTTCAGAAACTTCACATTCAAATTAAGTCCAGAAGATAGACGTTATATATACACATATAACTGTTGGCGTAGACATGCTGCGAGATTTCAAAATACTGATTGCTAATTCCCAATAATTCGTATGGCAATTCTCATTACAAGATGCGAATGAGTAAATGATGGGGTTTCAATGAATAATTATAATGATTTTTTGGAGAGGCTAAAGTCAAAGGGTAATGAAGTTGTTGGTACATCTGCTAATAATGTGGTGGAATGTAAAAGGTTCACTGGTAATGATGGTGTATATCTCAAGGTTATAATAAGGTTAGTCTGACTGAAAAGTCGAAGTTGACTTGCTGGAGCTGTGACAAAACTGGCTACTTTGAATAGGAGTCGCAAAGTTATTTTTGCTAATAAATGCCAAAGAATCTGACGCGGATAAATTGTTTAAACTTTTACTTTGGTTTCAAGAGTTTTTCGAGTACATAACTGTGGGTAACATGTGGTTGGATCATCATCTCGATTGCTCATCATTCGAAGTGTCTTCAGAAATTTTCGAAGGGTTTGAACACAGATTGTAATCGTTAACATACATTTGATATTCTAACACAGTTTTGAAGTCAAAATATTGCTTGTGAAAGATGTAAGGATCTAAGAGTGATGATTTTGGTCATATCTCAAGTTGAATTTTGAGATTTCAAAATCAGAATATGTAATTAAATTTTGAATGAGTATGGTTGTTTTGATTTCTATAAAAGAATGTATATTGTTGTGAAAGTAGGAAGTATAATGGATGATTTGCTGAATCAAATTCGAAGAATGTAACATATTAATTGTGAATTTATATATCTCTCGAGTATTACCTACCCGTTAAAAAAATTTCACAATTAATATTTTGTACAAAAGAATTTTATTACAGTCTTTATGAAAATATATATATGTATATTTTCTTCAGATGTAACATAGATTTAATGAGTTAATGTTAAATTAAACTCATTTGATTTACAGTTGGAACTAGAATTGAATATTCCCTAAAGGCTTTAAAAAGTACATAACTTTTACGCAGTATTTCTTTAATGACATTGAAATTATGAATCAATACTTCGTTATTTGTTGATGTATGATGTTCGGTTCGTGGAATTCTTGTGAATTTCGCAAAGTACGAATGATGTTATCTGAAAAAGTTTCGGGTACATCGATGATGAAAGTGTAAAATCAAATATATACTTGATTTATTATGAATTGGAATTTGTTGAATTGTGACAGAGATTGTAGTTAACGCTGGTTAAGTTGCTGCCGAAGGACGTACATTATTGCATATTTGTAATATGAATTAACCGAGTAGTTAAGATTCACACACAATAGCTTATCACGGAAAGATTTATTTCAAATATATATATATATATATATATATATATATATATATATATATATATATATATATATATATATATATATATATATATATATATATATATATATATATATATATATATATATATATATATATATAATATACATATAATTTCTTCAGAGGGAATGAGTTAATTCTTCATAACTCGTTGATACAATATACACGTTATTGATTCGTAATGATGTCCACAGTGATTCTTGAATTGACGGAGTTTGTGATGTTATCGGTGTTGTTGATTCGGATGTTGACTGTACTGACGATGCTGGTAACGCTGACGGTACTGTTGATGCTGTTGGTAAAGCAAGTTTAGCTTGTTAATCACCCACCATTTTTGTCAGGGTTTCTACTCTTCCTTCTATCATTTTGGTTCGCTTAACTGATTTATGGTTAGGGCTAGATTAGATAGTCTCTAAGACTTTAGAGATTACATAATCGCCGCGGAATGTTTCTCCAATGAAGTTATGAATTAATACTTCGTCAGTTATTGTTGTTGGTACTCCTTGGTATCTATGGTGCGTATGACGTTGATGCTCGTGGGACAGATTGTGAAGTTGAGGTTTACGACGCGGTTGTGATTGGAGGTGGTAATGGTACTGTTGGCGTTGATGATGGTGGTACTGGTTATGCTGTTGATGTTGTTGTTGGTGTTTGTAATCTCTGCACCATATTCTCCAAAGCCACTACCCGAGCGCGAAGCTCGTTGACTTCTTCTATTACACCTGGGTGATTGTCAGTTCGGACGAGCGGATAAATAAAATCTAAAATTTGATGTAATATATAATCGTGACGAGATACTCTGGAAATGAGCGAGAAAATGGTGTTTCGGACAGGTTTGCCGGTAAGTGCTTCAGGTTCTTCGTCAAGAGGGCAATGTGGTGGATGGAAGGGATCACCTTCTTCTTACCTCCAATGATTGAGGAGGCTACGAACCTATCCCCAATTCATTCAGAATAGGTGATGACTGATTGGTTGATCTATTCCGGTCACACTGCTTTCAGAGCTTGAATGGGATTCCATTTCAGAATCTGAGTGACTTGAACTGATGACGAATTCCATTTCGTACGATTGGATAAAGGATTTTTTTTTTTTTCGATATGAAATGATTTTGTCTAACGGATGGTATTATAATTACATAGAATATATATATATATATATATATATATATATATATATATATATATATATATAGATCAAAAGATTTCGTAGATTACGGAGGACTTTGCGGGATATGTCAGGCAAAGTTTAAAGTAACAGATACGATAAGATATGATTTAGCAGATATGCTAAGATATGAATTTTTGTCTATACACTATTCATGCAATCAATGCAGCAAGACGTGTCTTAGACTAAAAATGATAAGCAGTTAATTTCCCGAGGATGATAAGTAGTTAATTTTGACACAAAATGATAAGCAAAACTTTTGACATGCAGACACGGTCGAAGTCCAGACTCACTAATGCATCTTACGACTTATCAGTTAGACACACTAATGCAGACCTGGTTCGCTAAGACCACCGCTCTGATACCAACTGAAAGGACCCGTTCATATACATTATAAACGATTCACAATAGTTGATTACATTGCGAGGTATTTGACCTCTATATGATACATTTTACAAACATTGCATTCGTTTTTAAAAGACAAACTTTATTTACATCGAAAATTGACAGGCATGCATACCATTTCATAATATCCACTATCCAACTATAAATTGATTTAATAATAATCTTTGATGAACTCAATGACTCGAATGCAACGTTCTTCGAAATATGCTATGAAAGACTTCAAGTAATATCTTTAAAATGAGCAAATGCACAGCGAAAGATTTCTTTAACACCTGAGAATAAACATGCTTTAAAGTGTCAACCAAAAGGTTGGTGAGTTCATTAGTTTATCATAATCATTTATTTCCATCATTTTAATAGACCACAAGAATTTCATTTTCACTTCTCATAAATATACGTCCCATGCATAGAGACAAAAATAATCATTCATATGGTGAACACCTGGTAACCGACATTAACTAGATACATATAAGAATATCCCCTATCATTCCAGGATCCTCCTTCGGACATGATATAAATTTCGAAGTACTAAAGCATCCGGTACTTTGGATGGGGTTTGTCAGGCCCAATAGATCTATCTTTAGGATTCGCGTCAATTAGGGTGTCTGTTCCCTAATTCTTAGATTACCAGACTTTAATAATAAGGGGCATATTCGATTTCGATAATTCAACCATAGAATGTAGTTTCAATTACTTGTGTCTATTTCGTCAAACATTTATAAAAGCGCATGTATTCTCAGTCCCAAAAATATAAAGGGTAAAAAGGCAAATGAAACTCACCATACTGTATTTCGTAGTAAAAATACATATAACGTCATTGAACAAGTGCAAGGTTGGCCTCGGATTCACGAACCTAAATTAATTATATATATTTATGTGTTGGTCAATATTTGTCTAACAAATTAGGTCAAGTCATAGTGTACCACAATCCTAATACTCGAGACTAATATGCAAAAGTCAACAAAAGTAAATTTGACTCAAAATAATTTCCAAAAATCTATACATGATTAATATATAGTTTAAATATCGTCGTTTTATATTTTTAAATATTTTTAAAAGATTTATTAGAGTAAATAATATAATTTATTTATTAATAAATAAAATTTTATATTAAATTTATATAATAAAATATACTTTTATATATATTAGGTAATAAAATTTATAGGGTTCATTTAATATCATAAAGATAATATGATAGGTATTATTAAAGTAAGTTATTACACGTAGTAAAATATGTTTGTATCACCTATTTATTTGATAAAATAATATCTATATTGATAGTAAGTAAAAGTTGTATTATTTTGTAATAATAATTATTATTATAAAAATATCAATATTTATAATTACTAAGATGACATTATGATAAAACGATAATTCTAATTATGATAACTTTAATATTTACGATAATTTTTAATATTATCTTTAAAATATTAATTCTATTTAAAATAATAATAATAATGATATTTTATAGTAACAATGACATTTCTATTAAAATGATAATTTTTGTTAAAATGATAGTTTTAATACTAACGATACTTTTAATAATAATAGTAATGATAAAAATAATAAGAACGATAATTTTATCTAAATCAATATCTTATAATATTTTAATTTCATCATGATACTCTTACTCATTATTTCCTAATCGTTTCGTTTAATACCTATTAATCGTCTTTTATATCGTGTTCATAATAATGATAATAATAGTAATCAAAATAATTAGGTGTTACAAATATTTGTTTTAATTACACTAATATTAATAATGATAGTTACTATAACATTATTAACGATAATAATAATAATTATCTTAATGATAATATAGTAATAATAATAATAACAATAACAATAACCATTTTTAAATAATGATATACATATTAATAATGATAATAATAATAATAATAATACTAATAATAATAATAATAATTGGATAATAATAATAATACTAATTATAACTTTAACGATAATAACGATAGTAATAATAAAAAAATAACAATTTTTAATGATAAATCCCTTTTATTGATAAAGATAATAATAATGATAATAATAAGATAAAACTAGAATGACGATAAAAACGACGATAATAATAATCATTTTTAATAAAAATATCAAAAATTCAATTGATTATAACTTTTAATCCATTCATCGAAACCATTCGATATCTAAAGGAAAAGTTCTTAATTTTTCGCTAGCATTCCAAGGACATGCATATCTTATACCTTATTTCAACCGTAAGTGTAACTAATTCAAGATTCAACCTAACCTGTCTAAGGGCAATATTAAAAGTACAAGCATGCATAATCCTAAATTCTCGAGCACTAGTCAGGGATACACTATTAGTATGTAAAAGTTAAATTATGAGTACTCACGTATCAATATTGAGATTCAATATTGCAGGAAAGGTACGTAGACGCAACGGAAATGATAAACACTATAGTGACCTCACGAGCATACCCATGAACCATACTCAATCACCTCCATAGCTATAACCCATAATTTCCTTAATCCTATCCTACTCGAAAAACAATTTCGAAATCACTCGGACAGCACTCCGTCGTAATATTTTATGTATACTAATAATATCTTGAAATAATACGGAGTAAATATATATATGTAAATCGATTGAGAGAGTTTAGAGAAAAATATTTTCAAGTTTCTATGAAATAATGAAATCTATTGAATTCTATTTATAATAGATTTTTAAATTATTAAAGTGAATTATTAAAGTATGAATTATTAAAGTATGAATTATTAAAGTGAATTATTAAAGTATGAATTATTAAAATGAATTATTAAAGTATGAATTATTAAAGTATGAATTATTAAAGTGAATTATTAAAGTTAAAGTAAAGTAAAAATAAAGTAAAGGCAAAGTTTAAGTATAGTAAAAGTATAAAACTATGCACGTATAATATGCGTATAAATATATATAATATTAATTTAAATCGTTATATATATTTAATAAAATAAAATATAAATATCGTTATCTTTATCATACTAGTTAAGTAATGAGTTGTCAAAAGTGGTTCTAGATATTTATAAAAGTTATATACGTTTTAATAATAAAGTTCTTTTTAAACTGAAAATGTTTTTGTACGTTTGAAACTAAATAGATCAATCGAGTCTTTATGAGATTCAATCTTCCACTATTCTTTGTCTAGTTCTCAATGATTGACAATTTGTTCTTATTTATAAATCACTTTACCATCTTTCGAATATTGTTAAAATGAAAAGATTTCTCAAATCAACGTGGGCCTTTCAACAGAGACTTGTAATCATAATTCAATATATCTGATAATTCAATCATTTGATCTTATCTTCTAATTCCATTGATAAATATTTTGAAACAGATACAATCATATAAAGTATTTAATCTAATATTTTGTTTACGTTTCAAGTTATAATATATATACACATATACATATATAATCATATTCGTTTAATGGTTCGTGAATCGTTAGAACTTGGTCGAGGTTGAATGAATGTATGAACATAGTTTAAAATTATTGAAATTTAACTTAACAAATATTGCTTATCGTGGCGGAAACATATAAAGATTAAAGTTTAAATTTGGTTGAAAATTTCCGGTGTCGGAAACATATAAAGATTAAAGTTTAAATTTGGTTGGAAATTTCCGGGTTGTCACAGATAACAACCCTAAATCGATCACACAGAGGAACAGATGAAAAACCCCAAAGCCATTTTGGTCATTTCATGAAGAAAAAATGAGGGTTGTTCTAGCTATGAAGTTCACCTTAGTAGCAAGTAAGATATTCCACGCAAGGAAGTATGAATGGAGTATGAAATCGGTGATCTCAACCTAGAGATATAATGTTTAATTAGTTAATATCTAATAGACATAAAGTTTGTTTATTAATATAGTAACTATATTAACAGTGACGGTTTTCGAGAAAAGTTCCTATTTCTCAAAAGTTTCTATATTTGGAAACCTACTATTTATGGAAAGCTTTCACTTATAGTAATCTTCTAGTTTAAGAAGTTCGAGTTATAATTCTTAACAAAGATGTTGTACAATCTCGCCCAAACTTCGTTGCTATCATGCAAGTCACTTGAATGACCAGTTGTTACCGGGCGCCCAGGACTCTTGACCAGAATCTAAGTCTTGGCATTCGAGATCCACAAGCGTGTCCCATAATAGCAACAAGGATCACCCTAGGCCACAAGTAGCGGTGATATTTGTAGTCCTTGTACGTTATCTTTAATTATAACCTTCACGTTATAGATGTATACGCATACCTCTTTATTGATTTACTTATGTATTATATATATATAGGTGATAATATACTTAATGTAATTAAGTGTTACTATATAGATAAGTTTTTAATTAATCAACCTTCGTTGTGTAATCTTATCATGTTTTGTACCTATATATACTGTTGTACATGCGTTACATATATATACACACCTACATGATACATACATATATATTCTTATTCTTATATTACATGTACAAGTTTATAACTATAATATATATATATATATATATATATATATATATATATTATGTATGTGTTACATACATATAAGTGAAATTTGGTACTTATATATATACATATTATTACTTATCAATTTTTATAATCACCAATTATATATACATATAGACGACATACATACACATACTTATAATTTATTTTTTCCAAATTCATATACTTATTCATTAATTAATCACAAGTACATATACATATATACATACACACGCGCATATATATATACATATATACATATATATACACCATACGTGTATATATATATACATATACATATTACGCATGCATACATGTATGCATGCATGTATATTTATTATTTTTTTTAACAAGTTTCATAAATCATAAACCTTTTTATTTTACTAACACTTCAAGTATAATATCCATGATCATAATTCTCAACCTTTTACCACTAACCATATTCAAGTTCATAATCTTTTTAAATCATCTTCATCTCATTAATATGATAATACTTAACCATATACAACTCATTAACCATGTGCATTTATTTAATATCTAGTTCATGTTAATCATGAGCATACTTATTAACAAACAACATAATTAAAAAAATTTATAAGTATGATTAGCTTTAGGGTTTATGGGTACCTTGAGACTTTAAGAATCAAGAAAAGGTGGCGATTTAGACCAGAAACAGAAATAGGAAACCAGCAGCAGGAAACGACCAAACGAGTGGGTATTTTGGATTGTTTTTGATGACGAATCACAGCAGAAAAATTGCAGGATAAACGCAGCAACAACCACAAATTTGGGGACTGTTTTGGGTCACGAATTGCAACAGAAAAATAGCAGCAACACAACCAGCAAACAGGTCAATCTTGAGGGCTGTTTGGGTGTCGAAAACTTACAAGAAAAAGGGCTGTTGGGTGGTGGGTTACAGCTGCACAAGAGCAGCCTGTTTTGGCTCAAAAAGACAGCAAAAACTGTTGTAAATGGCGACGGTGAAGGGCTGTGATGACCGTCGAAACTAACTGTGGTGGTGGCGATTTGTTGGTGGTGATTAGAGGGCTGTTTTGGGCTGTAAAAGGTGGCGACATGAGACTGTGATGGGTGACGATTTGGAGTCTGTTTTGATGATGGTGGATGTCGAATAAAATGGTGGAGAGGGTGACCAAAAAAAACTGCCGAATAAAACAATGAGAAGGAGAAGGATTTGAGCTTATGAGTGAATGAGGAGTGGTGGTGACTAAAGGCTGTTTATATAGGCTAAGTATCAGTATTTGATTCCAACTACAATTACTTCAAGTCTTTGAGATTAGTTTAGTAATTAAAATTAGTTTAGGACTTCTCATGACTTAGATTAAGGTTAGGATTAATATAACTAGATTAGGATTAGGATTAGTTTACTTTGTTATTAAGTTTTTTTTTTTTTTTTTTATCTAACATGGCCGACTTTATATATATATATATATATATATATATATATATATATATATATATATATATATATATATATATATATATATATATATATATATATATATATATATATATATATATATATATATCTTTTTTATATTTTTACTAATTTACAAATGCTGTTTTATTTATTACTCTGGCTCTATAAGTTTTAATTTATTTTTATTTGTCCCCCATTTGTTTTATAATTTATATAATTAACATATTTATTATTATTATTTTTTACTGTAAATATAGTATTTTCACATTTTATCATAATAATAATATTATTAGTTATTAGGGTTAGGGTGTAGTATTTAATATGCAGAGTTAGAGTTAGGGTTTATTATTAAATTTTAGGGTTAGGGTTTAGTGTTTAATGGGTAGGGTTAGATTAGGGTTTTAATTAATGGAAGAGGTCTTAGATTATTAATTACGAGCATTAATTTACAGAGTGTTTAACTACTCGGGCACTTATTATATTTGAATAACAACCCTAATGCTAATACACAGAATATGACATTGAAACCCTAAGGGCAATTTGGTAAATTCATAATGGAAAGGTGAGGGTTGTTATAGGTGTCAACCCCAATTTTTTGCCTGTAATTAATAATCCCATATTACAAAATTAAAAGACACCACCACTTCCATCTTACTAGTATTAACCTAACGAACCAAACCGGGTTAGTCTTGCCGGTGTCGGAGCTTTCACGCACCTCCAGGAGCAATCGCCGGAGGTGGGTATTTTCCGGTGAATAATCTTGTTTCCCAGTCAATTGCCGGCGAGTGGCATCCCACCGCCAACTTATCTGGACCAGGGAAGTTGGAATCAACTACGCTTGCTCACCGGCCACTCGGTCATCGCCGCTGCTACCGAAAATTATAAATTTTCGACCGGTTAACGATTTCTCTATCTCTTTGTGTTTTCTATATTTTTGTTTGCTACCTCTTTGCTGTTTACGTAATTGCAAATCTGAAAGCTTTCTTACTCATATACGGTGTATATTTATATTTATTTTTTATCTATATTATACGGATATCTATATACATATTTTATAATTTTATAATCTGACGACGCCTGGCTGTCACCGGATCTGGCGGTTAAGTCTCTTTTTCTCTCTCTGTGACTACTTTACGTCTGTTTCCCTTGCCTATATTCTTTACTATCTATTTCTATTATTATAATATAATAATATACATTATATAGCCACCGTATTCTGTAGCATAATTTAATTTTTGCTTAACAGTGACTTTGCTACTTGCTTTTGCTTCTATTTTGCTGCTTTCTTTGTGTAGAAAAGTTTTTCTTACTCTAAGGATTAACTAGTTTTAATTTTTAACTTGTATGAGCCCTATTATTCCTATTATTAATTATTAATTGTTATTTCGCACACATACTATTGTTAGCGTTTTGCCCGCTAATTTTACTTCGGTTATTTGCAACTCTTTTCTACTATTGTTGTTTATAGGGTAAGATTAACTCGTCACATACGCATGGTTACTTGAGATCATGTCCTATTAGCTTAGGGGCGGGTAGGGCTAGAGGGAGTAGAGATATTCATGTTAGGATTAGAGTAGGTAGTTGGAATTTAGGAACTTTGACGAGCAAATCCCGTGAACTTGTAGATACGTTACTTAAGAGTAAAGTGGACATATTGTGTGTTCAGGAGACCAGATGGAGGGGTGAAGAGGCGGTTGACATTGAAGACTACAAGTTGTGGTTTTCGGGTTCCAGAGTATCTAGAAACGGGGTAGGGATCTTTATTGGGCCCCATTATAAGGATAATATTGTGGATGTGGGTAGGTGCAGCGATAGGATTATGTCGGTTAGGTTAGTTATCCAAGAGGAGACGTACATGGTCATTTGCGCTTACGCACCTCATGCTGATTTAGGCGAAGAAGAAAATGTCGCTTTTGGGAATCGTTAGATGAAGTTGTGAGGAGTTGCCCTGCTGATCATCAATTACTTATTGGGGGAGACCTTAATGGACATATAGGAACGTTTTCGGACGGATATGCGGGTGTCCATAGGGGCTTTGGGTACAGAGTTCGAAATGAAGAAGGACGCTCTATCCTTGAATTCGCCGTTGCCCACGATTTGGTTATTGCAAACTCATTCTTCAAGAAGACGAAAGCTCAGCTAGCAACTTTCCACAGTGGGGGTCATAGTACCCAAATTGATTATTTGCTGCTTCGTAAAGGAGACCTTAGGGCCTGCAGGGACTGTAAAGCCCTGACTACCTGGACGTGTTCCACCCAACACGGACTTTTGGTCATGGACTTGGTTCTGCAGAGACGAATTACTAGGAGAGTGATACCTGTCCGACCTAGGATCCTTTGGAAGAATCTGAATGAAGAGAAAGCCGAAACTTTTAAAGCGTCAGTTTTGGAAAAAGTAGAGGCAGGAATGGATACAGTTACTCACGGGGACGTAGATCAGATGTGGAATAGTTTAGCATCAACTATTAGAGATGTTGTTAAGGAAATCTTAGGTGTGGCAGTAGGGACATCGAGAGGACATAAGTCTTGTAGAGAATCATGGTGGATTAGTGATGAGGTTCAAACCAAAGTCGCGCTTAATCAACTGAGGTTTAGGGAGCTCATTACATGCCGGGACGGGACACGTGATGACAGAACTAGGGCAGAAGAGAGGTATAAAGAAGCTAAAAGAGAAGCTAAGAAGGCCGTTGCCCGTGCAAAAGATAATGCGTATGAAGTTTTGTATAGGAAACTAGACTATAAAGAAGGAGCAAATGATATTTACAGGATTGCTAAAGCTAGGGAGCGTAGGAGGAGGGATATAGATAACATCAAGTTTATCAAGGATGAAGCCGGTCAAACCATAGTGAAGGAAGACGAAATTAAGAAAAGATGGGAAGGGTATTTCCAATCTCTTTCCGTGGGTGAAGTGTAGTGACCCGAACTTTTCCATGTTTATATATATTAATTGAGATTGATATTTACATGATTAAATGTTTCCAACATGTTAAACAATCAAACTTGTTAAGACTTGATTAATTGAAATATGTTTCATATAGACAATTGACCACCCAAGTTGACCGGTGATTCACGAACGTTAAAACTTGTAAAAACTATATGATGACATATATATGGATATATATATAGTTAACATGATACTATGATAAGTAAACATATCATTAAGTATATTAACAATGAACTACATATGTAAAAACAAGACTACTAACTTAATGATTTTTAAACGAGACATATATGTAACGATTATCGTTGTAAAGACGTTTAATGTATATATATCATATTAAGAGATATTCATACATGATAATATCATGATAATATAATAATTTAAAATCTCATTTGATATTATAAACATTGGGTTAACAACATTTAACAAGATCGTTAATCTAAAGGTTTCAAAACAACACTTACATGTAACGACTAACGATGACTTAACGAATCAGTTAAAATGTATATACATGTAGTGTTTTAATATGTATTTATACACTTTTGGAAGACTTCAATACACTTATCAAAATACTTCTACTTAACAAAAATGCTTACAATTACATCCTCGTTTAGTTTCATCAACAATTCTACTCGTATGCACCCGTATTCGTACTCGTACAATACACAGCTTTTAGATGTATGTACTATTGGTATATACACTCCAATTATCAGCTCTTAGCAGCCCATGTGAGTCACCTAACACATGTGGGAACCATCATTTGGCAACTAGCATGAAATATCTTATAAAATTACAAAAATATGAGTAATCATTCATGACTTATTTACATGAAAACAAAATTACATATCCTTTATATCTAATCCATACACCAATGACCAAAAACACCTACAAACACTTTAATTCTTCAATTTTCTTCATCTAATTGATCTCTCTCAAGTTCTATCTTCAAGTTCTAAGTGTTCTTCATATATTCTACAAGTTCTAGTTACATAAAATCAAGAATACTTTCAAGTTTGCTAGCTCACTTCCAATCTTGTAAGGTGATCATCCAACCTCAAGAAATCTTTGTTTCTTACAGTAGGTTATCATTCTAATACAAGGTAATAATCATATTCAAACTTTGGTTCAATTTCTATAACTATAACAATCTTATTTCAAGTGATGATCTTACTTGAACTTGTTTTCGTGTCATGATTCTGCTTCAAGAACTTCGAGCCATCCAAGGATCCATTGAAGCTAGATCCATTTTTCTCTTTTCCAGTAGGTTTATCCAAGGAACTTAAGGTAGTAATGATGTTCATAACATCATTCGATTCATACATATAAAGCTATCTTATTCGAAGGTTTAAACTTGTAATCACTAGAACATAGTTTAGTTAATTCTAAACTTGTTCGCAAACAAAAGTTAATCCTTCTAACTTGACTTTTAAAATCAACTAAACACATGTTCTATATCTATATAATATGCTAACTTAATGATTTAAAACCTGGAAACACGAAAAACACCGTAAAACCGGATTTACGCCGTCGTAGTAACACCGCGGGCTGTTTTGGGTTAGTTAATTAAAAACTATGATAAACTTTGATTTAAAAGTTGTTATTCTGAGAAAATGATTGTTATTATGAACATGAAACTATATCCAAAAATTATGGTTAAACTCAAAGTGGAAGTATGTTTTCTAAAATGGTCATCTAGACGTCGTTCTTTCTACTGAAATGACTACCTTTACAAAAACGACTTGTAACATATTTTTCCGACTATAAACCTATACTTTTTCTGTTTATATTCATAAAATAGAGTTCAATATGAAACCATAGCAATTTGATTCACTCAAAACGGATTTAAAATGAAGAAGTTATGGGTAAAACAAGATTGGATAATTTTTCTCATTTTAGCTACGTGAAAATTGGTAACAAATCTATTCCAACCATAATTTAATCAACTTGTATTGTATATTATGTAATCTTGAGATACCATAGACACGTATACAATGTTTCGACCTATCATGTCGACACATCTATATATATTTCGGAACAACCATAGACACTCTATATGTGAATGTTGGAGTTAGCTATACAGGGTTGAGGTTGATTCCAAAATATATATAGTCTGAGTTGTGATCAATACTGAGATACGTATACACTGGGTGGTGGATTGATTCAAGATAATATTTATCGATTTATTTCTGTACATCTAACTGTGGACAACTAGTTGTAGGTTACTAACGAGGACAGCTGACTTAATAAACTTAAAACATCAAAATATATTAAAAGTGTTGTAAATATATTTTGAACATACTTTGATATATATGTATATATTGTTATAGGTTCGTGAATCAACCAGTGGCCAAGTCTTACTTCCCGACGAAGTAAAAATCTGTGAAAGTGAGTTATAGTCCCACTTTTAAAATCTAATATTTTTGGGATGAGAATACATGCAGGTTTTATAAATGATTTACAAAATAGACACAAGTACGTGAAACTACATTCTATGGTTGAATTATCGAAATCGAATATGCCCCTTTTTATTAAGTCTGGTAATCTAAGAATTAGGGAACAGACACCCTAATTGACGCGAATCCTAAAGATAGATCTATTGGGCCTAACAAACCCCATCCAAAGTACCGGATGCTTTAGTACTTCGAAATTTATATCATATCCGAAGGGTGTCCCGGAATGATGGGGATATTCTTATATATGCATCTTGTTAATGTCGGTTACCAGGTGTTCACCATATGAATGATTTTTATCTCTATGTATGGGTTGTGTATTGAAATATGAAATCTTGTGGTCTATTATTATGATTTGATATATATAGGTTAAACCTATAACTCACCAACATTTTTGTTGACGTTTTAAGCATGTTTATTCTCAGGTGATTATTAAGAGCTTCCGCTGTCGCATACTTAAATAAGGACGAGATTTGGAGTCCATGCTTGTATGATATTGTGTAAAAACTGCATTCAAGGAACTTATTTTGTTGTAACATATTTGTATTGTAAACCATTATGTAATGGTCGTGTGTAAACAGGATATTTTAGATTATCATTATTTGATAATCTACGTAAAGCTTTTTAAAACCTTTATCTATGAAATAAAGGTTATGGTTTGTTTTAAAAATGAATGCAGTCTTTGAAAAACGTCTCATATAGAGGTCAAAACCTCGCAACGAAATCAATTAATATGGAACGTTTTTAATCAATAAGAACGGGACATTTCAGTTGGTATCCGAGCGTTGGTCTTAGAGAACCAGAATTTTGCATTAGTGTGTCTTATCGAGTTTGTTAGGATGCATTAGTGAGTCTGGACTTCGACCGTGTTTACTTGAAAAATGATTGCTTAACAAATTTTGTTGGAAACTATATATTTTTAACATGTGAATATTATGTGATATATTAATCTCTTAACGCGTTTGATATTATGTGATAGATGTCTACCTCTAGAACAAGTCCCATTGACTCACCTAATAATAATGAAGAGTCAAATGTAAATTGGAA
Organism: Rutidosis leptorrhynchoides; assembly: GCF_046630445.1. NCBI lineage: Eukaryota > Viridiplantae > Streptophyta > Magnoliopsida > Asterales > Asteraceae > Rutidosis > Rutidosis leptorrhynchoides. Next base: position 35,863,307 of record NC_092335.1, on the reverse strand, counting down.
TGATTCGTGGACTGATTCACAAGTTTCCGAAGAGGAACCGGAAGAAGAGTCGGAACCGGAAGAAGAATCGGAACCGGAAGAAGAATCGGAACCGGATGAAGAAATAGAACCGGTGGGGGAAATAATAAAACGGTTAAGTAAAAGAAAATCCCCAACCAACCGACCAAGGTTAATTATGGTCAATGGTGTTTCCGCCAAGGAAGCAAAATATTGGGAGGATTACCAATTCTCCGATGAATCGGATTCCGACGAGAATTTCGATGATGTTATAGAAATTACCCCAACTGAATTTAAAAAGGCAAAAGAAAATAATAAGGGAAAGGGCATAAAAATAGAGAAATCTAATTCCAACCCCGATGAACTTTATATGTATCGTCAACCCCCGAAGTCCTTAAGTTGTAACAATGACCCGGGAACCTCTAAACCACCAGGTTTTTCTAAACCAATGTGGATCACGACGGCTCGTATTAGGGGAACATCATATATCCCTAGAAACTTGGCAAAATGAACCAAAACCGAAGAAGAAGAAACAAGCGAGTCGGAATAAGATAGTTGTATTCGTGTGGTGTAATATATGTAATATAGTGTGCTTATGCTTTATGATATATGTAAAAATTGCTTGTATTAATAAGTATTTTTTTTTATGAAGACATTCGAAGAACGTTCCAAGAATGCCTTGGTTTATAATAGGCTTTCGTTCGAAAGATGGGGGATATCACATTGGGAAATCCATAAGTTACGATGTGTTTACTTTGACGCATATATTGCGGGGAACCCAAATGCTATTTTACGCAATGGGTTAAGAAATTATTTTGACTCAATATATCCGAATATTGGACTTCGTGATTTAGAAAAAAAGCGGCTAACATGCAACATAAAGAAGCATGTTATGCTTACGGATTAGTAATGTTCGCTTCTCACCAAAGTGAGAACAAGAACATCGGGCTACAACTATTAAACAAAACGTTCCCACAAGTGACGGAGTCGGTAATTGGGGTAAGAAATGAGGTTTTTAGATTGTTACGGGACTGTTGGACATTACGTAACCCTCGTCCCTTTGACGACGTTACAACACGGTGTCTTATCAACGGCCATAACGGTTATGTTCCACAAGACCAAGGATGGGAAGTAATCCTAGTAAAACCAGAATGCATGACTTGTTTCTGGACGTATGAATTACGTGTCTTTATTGCCTTTGCTGAACGACTTGTGTACTAGCTAGAATTATCTTCACAACCATCTTGTATCAAATTTATTGTGTGCTATATTTCATGCTATATGTAAAATAAGCGGTATTGTAAGTTTGTAAAATATTGTGTAAAAGTTTGAACGCGAAATATTATTATAATCAGTTTTTCATATAGAATTGTAGTAGTTGAATTGTATATTAGCTACTAAGTATGAACTTAACGGGTAGGTACTACCCGAATTTAAACTTATAAAACGCTAATATGAAGAAAAACCTTTTATAAATGAGTTCATATTATGCTACGAAATACTATTAACTACTCTTAATATTCTGTATGATTAACTTGTTCCATTTGACTATTTTGAAGGAAATGGCACCGACTACTCGACACACCGTGAATATGAATGAAGAGGAATTTCGTACTTTTCTAGCTTCAAACATAGCCGCAGTACAGGCTGCGCTACATACCAACAATAACCTTGGATCTAGCAGTACAGGAAATCGTGTAGGATGCACCTACAAAGAATTCACTGCCTGCAAACCTTTGGAATTTGATGGAACCGAAGGACCGATCGGATTGAAACGGTGGACCGAGAAGGTCGAATCGGTGTTTGCCATAAGTAAGTGTACTGAAGAGGACAAAGTGAAGTACGCTACGCATACCTTCACAGGTTCTGCGTTAACATGGTGGAATACCTATCTAGAGCAAGTGGGACAAGACGATGCGTACGCACTACCGTGGTCAGCATTCAAGCACTTGATGAACGAGAAATACCGTCCCAGAACCGAGGTCAATAAGCTCAAGACAGAACTTAGAGGGTTACGAACCCAAGGATTTGATATTACCACGTACGAAAGACGATTCACAGAATTGTGCCTATTGTGTCCGGGAGCATTCGAAGATGAGGAAGAGAAGATCGGCGCATTTGTGAAAGGATTACCGGAAAGAATCCAAGAAGATATAAGTTCACACGAGCCCGCCTCCATACAACAGGCATGTAGAATGGCTCACAAACTAGTGAACCAGATTGAAGAAAGAATTAAAGAACAGACTGTTGAAGAGGCCAATGTGAAGCAAGTCAAAAGAAAGTGGGAGGAAAACGGTGATAAGAATCACCAATACAACAACAACAGCAATTACAACAATAATCGCAACAATTATCCCAACAATCGCAACATCAATCGCAACTACAACAAACGGCCCAACAACAACAACAACAACAACAACAACAGCAACTACAACAATCATCCCAACAACAATAATAACCGCAACAACAACAACAATCAGAAGCAGCTATGCCAAAGGTGTGAAAAGTATCACTCGGGGTTCTGCACCAAATTTTGCAACAAGTGTAAAAGAAATGGTCATAGCGCGGTAAAGTGTGAGGTCTACGGACCAGGGGTTAATAGAACGAAAGGAACAAATGGTGTCGGAACGAGTAATGGCAGAGCAAGTAGTGTCGGAGCAAGTTATGCCAATGTAGTTTGTTATAAATGTGGAAAACCGGGCCACATTATTAGAAATTGCCCGAACCAGGAGAACACGAATGGACAAGGCCGCGGAAGAGTTTTCAATATTAATGCGGCAGAGGCACAGGAAGACCTGGAGCTTGTTACGGGTACGTTTCTTATTGACAATAAATCTGCTTACGTTTTATTTGATTCGGGTGCGGATAGAAGCTATATGAGTAGAGATTTTTGTGCTAAATTAAGTTGTCCCTTGATGCCTTTGGATAGTAAATTTTTACTCGAATTAGCAAATGGTAAATTAATTTCAGCAGATAATATATGTCGGAATCGAGAAATTAAACTGGTTAGCGAAACATTTAAGATTGATTTAATACCAGTAGAGTTAGGGAGTTTTGATGTGATAATCGGTATGGACTGGTTGAAAGAAGTGAAAGCAGAGATCGTTTGTTACAAAAATGCAATTCGCATTATACGAGAAAAAGGAAAACCCTTAATGGTGTACGGAGAAAAGGGCAACACGAAGCTACATCTTATTAGTAATTTGAAGGCACAAAAACTAATAAGAAAAGGTTGCTATGCTGTTCTAGCACACGTCGAGAAAGTACAAACTGAAGAAAAGAGCATCAATGATGTTCCCGTCGCAAAAGAATTTCCCGATGTATTTCCGAAAGAATTACCGGGATTACCCCCACATCGATCCGTTGAATTTCAAATAGATCTTGTACCAGGAGCTGTACCAATAGCTCGTGCTCCTTAAAGACTCGCATCCAGCGAGATGAAAGAACTGCAAAGTCAATTACAAGAACTTTTAGAGCGTGGTTTCATTCGACCAAGCACATCACCGTGGGGAGCTCCTGTTTTGTTTGTCAAGAAGAAAGATGGTACATTCAGGTTGTGTATCGACTACCGAGAGTTGAACAAACTTACCATCAAGAACCGCTACCCACTACCAAGAATCGACGACTTATTTGATCAACTACAAGGCTCGTCTATTTATTCAAAGATTGACTTACGTTCTGGGTATCATCAAATGCGGGTGAAAGAAGATGATATTCCAAAGACAGCTTTCAGAACACGTTACGGTCATTACGAGTTTATGGTCATGCCGTTTGGTTTAACTAATGCACCAGCTGTGTTCATGGACCTTATGAACCGAGTGTGTGGACCATACCTTGACAAGTTTGTCATTGTTTTCATTGATGACATACTAATTTACTCAAAGAATGACCAAGAACACGGTGAACATTTGAGAAAGGTGTTAGAAGTATTGAGGAAGGAAGAATTGTACGGTAAGTTTTCAAAGTGTGCATTTTGGTTGGAAGAAGTTCAATTCCTCGGTCACATAGTGAACAAAGAAGGTATTAAGGTGGATCCGGCAAAGATAGAAACTGTTGAAAAGTGGGAAACCCCGAAAACTCCGAAACACATACGCCAGTTTTTAGGACTAGCTGGTTACTACAGAAGGTTCATCCAAGACTTTTCCAGAATAGCAAAACCCTTGACTGCATTAACGCATAAAGGGAAGAAATTTGAATGGAATGATGAACAAGAGAAAGCGTTTCAGTTATTGAAGAAAAAGCTAACTACGGCACCTATATTGTCATTGCCTGAAGGGAATGATGATTTTGTGATTTATTGTGACGCATCAAAGCAAGGTCTCGGTTGTGTATTAATGCAACGAACGAAGGTGATTGCTTATGCGTCTAGACAATTGAAGATTCACGAACAAAATTATACGACGCATGATTTGGAATTAGGCGCGGTTGTTTTTGCATTAAAGACTTGGAGGCACTACTTATATGGGGTCAAAAGTATTATATATACCGACCACAAAAGTCTTCAACACATATTTAATCAGAAACAACTGAATATGAGGCAGCGTAGGTGGATTGGATTATTGAATGATTACGACTTTGAGATTCGTTACCACCCGGGGAAGGCAAATGTGGTAGCCGATGCCTTGAGCAGGAAGGACAGAGAACCCATTCGAGTAAAATCTATGAATATAATAATTCATAATAACCTTACTACTCAAATAAAGGAGGCGCAACAAGGGGTTTTAAAAGAGGGAAATTTAAAGGATGAAATACCCAAAGGATCGGAGAAGCATCTTAATATTCGGGAAGACGGAACCCGGTATAGGGCTGAAAGGATTTGGGTACCAAAATTTGGAGATATGAGAGAAATGGTACTTAGAGAAGCTCATAAAACCAGATACTCAATACATCCTGGAACGGGGAAGATGTACAAGGATCTCAAGAAACATTTTTGGTGGCTGGGTATGAAAGCCGATGTTGCTAAATACGTAGGAGAATGTTTGACGTGTTCTAAGGTCAAAGCTGAGCATCAGAAACCATCAGGTCTACTTCAACAACCCGAAATCCCGGAATGGAAATGGGAAAACATTACCATGGATTTCATCACTAAATTGCCAAGGACTGCAAGTGGTTTTGATACTATTTGGGTAATAGTTGATCGTCTCACCAAATCAGCACACTTCCTGCCAATAAGAGAAGATGACAATATGGAGAAGTTAGCACGACTGTATTTGAAGGAAGTCGTCTCCAGACATGGAATACCAATCTCTATTATCTCTGATAGGGATGGCAGATTTATTTCAAGATTCTGGCAGACATTACAGCAAGCATTAGGAACTCGTCTAGACATGAGTACTGCCTATCATCCACAAACTGATGGGCAGAGCGAAAGGACGATACAAACGCTTGAAGACATGCTACGAGCATGTGTTATTGATTTCGGAAACAGTTGGGATCGACATCTACCGTTAGCAGAATTTTCCTACAACAACAGCTACCATTCAAGCATTGAGATGGCACCGTTTGAAGCACTTTATGGTAGAAAGTGCAGGTCTCCGATTTGTTGGAGTGAAGTGGGGGATAGACAGATTACGGGTCCGGAGATTATACAAGAAACTACCGAGAAGATCATCCAAATTCAACAACGGTTGAAAACCGCCCAAAGTCGACAAAAGAGCTACGCTGACATTAAAAGAAAAGATATAGAATTTGAAATTGGAGAGATGGTCATGCTTAAAGTTGCACCTTGGAAAGGCGTTGTTCGATTTGGTAAACGAGGGAAATTAAATCCAAGGTATATTGGACCATTCAAGATTATTGATCGTGTCGGACCAGTAGCTTACCGACTTGAGTTACCTCAACAACTCGCGGCTGTACATAACACTTTCCACGTCTCGAATTTGAAGAAATGTTTTGCTAAAGAAGATCTCACTATTCCGTTAGATGAAATCCAAATCAACGAAAAACTTCAATTCATCGAAGAACCCGTCGAAATAATGGATCGTGAGGTTAAAAGACTTAAGCAAAACAAGATACCAATTGTTAAGGTTCGATGGAATGCTCGTAGAGGACCCGAGTTCACCTGGGAGCGTGAAGATCAGATGAAGAAGAAATACCCGCATCTATTTCCAGAAGATTCGTCAACACCTTCAACAGCTTAAAATTTCGGGACGAAATTTATTTAACGGGTAGGTACTGTAGTGACCCGAACTTTTCCATGTTTATATATATTAATTGAGATTGATATTTACATGATTAAATGTTTCCAACATGTTAAACAATCAAACTTGTTAAGACTTGATTAATTGAAATATGTTTCATATAGACAATTGACCACCCAAGTTGACCGGTGATTCACGAACGTTAAAACTTGTAAAAACTATATGATGACATATATATGGATATATATATAGTTAACATGATACTATGATAAGTAAACATATCATTAAGTATATTAACAATGAACTACATATGTAAAAACAAGACTACTAACTTAATGATTTTTAAACGAGACATATATGTAACGATTATCGTTGTAAAGACGTTTAATGTATATATATCATATTAAGAGATATTCATACATGATAATATCATGATAATATAATAATTTAAAATCTCATTTGATATTATAAACATTGGGTTAACAACATTTAACAAGATCGTTAATCTAAAGGTTTCAAAACAACACTTACATGTAACGACTAACGATGACTTAACGAATCAGTTAAAATGTATATACATGTAGTGTTTTAATATGTATTTATACACTTTTGGAAGACTTCAATACACTTATCAAAATACTTCTACTTAACAAAAATGCTTACAATTACATCCTCGTTCAGTTTCATCAACAATTCTACTCGTATGCACCCGTATTCGTACTCGTACAATACACAGCTTTTAGATGTATGTACTATTGGTATATACACTCCAATGATCAGCTCTTAGCAGCCCATGTGAGTCACCTAACACATGTGGGAACCATCATTTGGCAACTAGCATGAAATATCTCATAAAATTACAAAAATATGAGTAATCATTCATGACTTATTTACATGAAAACAAAATTACATATCCTTTATATCTAATCCATACACCAACGACCAAAAACACCTAAAAACACTTTCATTCTTCAATTTTCTTCATCTAATTGATCTCTCTCAAGTTCTATCTTCAAGTTCTAAGTGTTCTTCATATATTCTACAAGTTCTAGTTACATAAAATCAAGAATACTTTCAAGTTTGCTAGCTCACTTCCAATCTTGTAAGGTGATCATCCAACCTCAAGAAATCTTTGTTTCTTACAGTAGGTTATCATTCTAATACAAGGTAATAATCATATTCAAACTTTGGTTCAATTTCTATAACTATAACAATCTTATTTCAAGTGATGATCTTACTTGAACTTGTTTTCGTGTCATGATTCTGCTTCAAGAACTTCGAGCCATCCAAGGATCCATTGAAGCTAGATCCATTTTTCTCTTTTCCAGTAGGTTTATCCAAGGAACTTAAGGTAGTAATGATGTTCATAACATCATTCGATTCATACATATAAAGCTATCTTATTCGAAGGTTTAAACTTGTAATCACTAGAACATAGTTTAGTTAATTCTAAACTTGTTCGCAAACAAAAGTTAATCCTTCTAACTTGACTTTTAAAATCAACTAAACACATGTTCTATATCTATATAATATGCTAAATTAATGATTTAAAACCTGGAAACACGAAAAACACCGTAAAACCGGATTTACGCCGTCGTAGTAACACCGCGGGCTGTTTTGGGTTAGTTAATTAAAAACTATGATAAACTTTGATTTAAAAGTTGTTATTCTGAGAAAATGATTGTTATTATGAACATGAAACTATATCCAAAAATTATGGTTAAACTCAAAGTGGAAGTATGTTTTCTAAAATGGTCATCTAGACGTCGTTCTTTCGACTGAAATGACTACCTTTACAAAAACGACTTGTAACATATTTTTCCGACTATAAACCTATACTTTTTCTGTTTAGATTCATAAAATAGAGTTCAATATGAAACCATAGCAATTTGATTCACTCAAAACGGATTTAAAATGAAGAAGTTATGGGTAAAACAAGATTGGATAATTTTTCTCATTTTAGCTACGTGAAAATTGGTAACAAATCTATTCCAACCATAATTTAATCAACTTGTATTGTATATTATGTAATCTTGAGATACCATAGACACGTATACAATGTTTCGACCTATCATGTCGACACATCTATATATATTTCGGAACAACCATAGACACTCTATATGTGAATGTTGGAGTTAGCTATACAGGGTTGAGGTTGATTCCAAAATATATATAGTTTGAGTTGTGATCAATACTGAGATACGTATACACTGGGTGGTGGATTGATTCAAGATAATATTTATCGATTTATTTCTGTACATCTAACTGTGGACAACTAGTTGTAGGTTACTAACGAGGACAGCTGACTTAATAAACTTAAAACATCAAAATATATTAAAAGTGTTGTAAATATATTTTGAACATACTTTGATATATATGTATATATTGTTATAGGTTCGTGAATCAACCAGTGGCCAAGTCTTACTTCCCGACGAAGTAAAAATCTGTGAAAGTGAGTTATAGTCCCACTTTTAAAATCAAATATTTTTGGGATGAGAATACATGCAGGTTTTATAAATGATTTACAAAATAGACACAAGTACGTGAAACTACATTCTATGGTTGAATTATCGAAATCGAATATGCCCCTTTTTATTAAGTCTGGTAATCTAAGAATTAGGGAACAGACACCCTAATTGACGCGAATCCTAAAGATAGATCTATTGGGCCTAACAAACCCCATCCAAAGTACCGGATGCTTTAGTACTTCGAAATTTATATCATATCCGAAGGGTGTCCCGGAATGATGGGGATATTCTTATATATGCATCTTGTTAATGTCGGTTACCAGGTGTTCACCATATGAATGATTTTTATCTCTATGTATGGGATGTGTATTGAAATATGAAATCTTGTGGTCTATTATTATGATTTGATATATATAGGTTAAACCTATAACTCACCAACATTTTTGTTGACGTTTTAAGCATGTTTATTCTCAGGTGATTATTAAGAGCTTCCGCTGTCGCATACTTAAATAAGGACGAGATTTGGAGTCCATGCTTGTATGATATTGTGTAAAAACTGCATTCAAGGAACTTATTTTGTTGTAACATATTTGTATTGTAAACCATTATGTAATGGTCGTGTGTAAACAGGATATTTTAGATTATCATTATTTGATAATCTACGTAAAGCTTTTTAAAACCTTTATCTATGAAATAAAGGTTATGGTTTGTTTTAAAAATGAATGCAGTCTTTGAAAAACGTCTCATATAGAGGTCAAAACCTCGCAACGAAATCAATTAATATGGAACGTTTTTAATCAATAAGAACGGGACATTTCATGAAGGACCCGGGCGCTAAGAGGATCCGCAGGACTTGGGAATAGGACAAATCCAGAACAACATTTTCTGTAGGAGAATCAGTCATGAAGAAGTAAGATTGGTACTACGAAAGATGGGTAGAAACAAAGCAGTTGGACCAGACCAGATTCCAATAGAGGCGTTGCGGTGCCTGGGCGAGGATGGTGTCAGGTGGTTGACGTGTCTTTGCAATAAGACGCTTAGAAGTTATAAAATGCCTACGGAATGGAGACTCAGCGAGATTATCCCCATCTACAAAAATAAAGGGGATGCCCAAATCTGTGATAATTATAAAGTCATAAAATTACTTAGTCATACTATGAAGTTTTGGGAGAGAGTGATCGAGACTAGACTTCGACGCGAAACGACGGTTTCAGAAAATCAATTTGGTTTCATGCCAGGGCGCTCTTTGATGGAGGCAATTCATATTTTAAGAAGCGTTATGGAGAAGTATAGGGAGAAACAAAAGGGTCTAGAGATGGTCTTCTTAGACTTAGAAAAGGCCTATGATTGCGTACCGCGAAAGCTGATTTGGAAGACCCTTAATGTTAGGGGTATCCCAAGTAGATATATTAGAGCTATTATGGATATGTACGATGGGGCAAAGGCCTGCGTTCAGACGCCTGTGGAAAACACATAGTATTTCCCGATAGAAGTAGGATTGCACCAGGGATCGGCCCTTAGTCCTTTCCTTTTCGCTTTGATCCTCAACGAGCTGTCTCGAGGAATACAAGAGAACATCCCTTGGTGTCTGATTTTTTCCGATGATATCGTGCTTGTATCGGAATCAAAGGATGAGCTTAATAGAAGGCTGGAACAATGGAGGGAGGCCTTAGAACAAAATGGGCTACAGATCAGTAGACAAAAGAAGGAATATCTTAGGTGTGAATTCGGTAGGACTGAGGATGAACTAAATCTTGGAGGGAACATCAACATTGGGGACCAGATCTTGTACCCACAAGAGTCGTTTAGATATCTAGGCTCGGTCCTCCATAAATCGGGGAGGATATACGAGGACGTGACTCATCGTATTAAGGTTGGTTGGTTGAAGTGGAGAGCAACGAAAGGGGTCTTGTGTGACAAGAAGATACCACTCAAATTGAAAGGGAAATTCATCAAGGTGGCAATTATACCTGCCATGTTGTACGGATTAGAATGTTGGCCAATGACGAAGGCCCAAGAGAGAAGGATGGAGGTGGCAGAAATGAGGATGCTAAGGTGGACGTGTGGTAAAACTATGCTAGATATGATCCCAAATGGTGTGTTTAGGGAAAACCTTGGAGTCAGTAGCATCATCGACAAGTTAAGAGAAGAACGTCTTCGATGGTTTGTGCATGTGATGAGATGACCACGTATTGCCCCGGTTAGGAGAGTTGAGGCACTCACGGTCGATGGCGTAAGGAGAAGGGGTAGACCTACTCGTAGGTGGATGTATAGACTAAGATTCGACATGAGGGAGCTTTCGTTGACCGAGGACATGACTTCTGATAGGGATGCGTGGAGAGCTAGAATAAGAATAGTCGAGTAGGGTTACTTTCTATTATGTATTACTATTGTTATTATTATTATTATTATTATTATTATTATTATTATTATTATTATTATTATTATTTTTCTATACTATTTATTTATTATACTATTTATTATTATTATTATTATTTCTATACTATTTATTATGGAGTATTATTATTATTATTAATACTATAGTAATCTTAGTACTATTATTACTTGTACTATTATTATTATTATTATTACTACCTCCGTCTCATTCCAATAGGCCATTATTCTATTTTAGGCTGTCCCATTCTGATAGTCCACTTCCATAAATAGAAAGAAAAGAAGATATTTCATTGGTGGATCTGGAGAGAGAAGATATTTCATTGGTGTAGAAATGAAGTTAGTGGGATTTCCTAAAACTGCGTGTTTTTTGTCTGTGGACTATTGGAATGAGACGGAGGGAGTACTATTTACTATTATTATTATTATTAGTATTATTATTATTATTATTATTATTATTATTATTATTATTATTATTATTATTATTAATATTATTATTATTATTATTTATTATTTATTATTTATTTATTTATTAATTATTAATATTACCGGTATTACTAATATTAATACTATTAACTATTATTTACTACTACTAGTATTAGTATTATTATTATTATATTTATTATCATTGCTATTATTTTTAGGTACAACTACTATTACTAGTAGACGAGTAGGTTTTGTATGGTTGTGTATGTATGCACGTATGTGTGTATGTAGCATGGTATGTACATATATTTATGGATGTATGTATGTAGGTTTTATAATGTACGGTCTTTTTGTCTATGTATGTATGTAGGTTTCGTAATATAGGGTTTTTTTGTCTATGTATGTATCTTTTGCCTTTGTATGTATGTTAGGTTGTTTTGTAGGTATGTATGTATGTTTTGTTTGTTTTGTAGGTGTGTGTATCTACGTAGGTATGTTTCATGTAGGTATGTTTATGCACGGTTGTATGTAGGTATGTATATAGGTTTATGTATCTGTGAGTGTGTGTGTGTGTGCTTGTGCGGGTGTGTGTGTGTATCGCATCGTTCGGTGCATCTTGAGGTCTTTATGGCTGAGGACGATCTTCCTTGCTCTTGAGCTTGATTGGTATTCTTTTAGCTGTGTGTCTTCGGGGATGTCTACCGTAAAGGTGCATGAGTGATGTTTTGATTTGTTACGGGTGGTTGGCTCTTTGCTCGCGCAACAACTTCCACCTGACATACCTTTCGAGTACGGTTTACAAGGTCCCTTGGCTTTATTTATTGAGGCAACACCAAGCGTCGATTAAGTGACGACTTGACTGCCGCTTAGAACCTAAATTTATGTTGCAGGCAGGCTTTTAAACCCATGGAAATTTGATTCTACCATTTTCATGGCGTCTCTTTTTATTTTTATTTTTAGGCTCATTGTATTTTTTATTTTATTTTACAATGTTTTAAAAAAATATATATATTTCCTACTATTTGGTCGGAGGTCTACTCGGAAGCAATCTCTTTATCCGTCGAATAGAGAAGGATGACTTTCTCTACTTTTTTTTATTCTCGGATAGGGGAAGGATTGTCTACATCTCACCTCCCTCATACACCACGCATGTGGTATTGGGTTTCGTTGTTGTTGTTGTTGTTGTTGTTGTTGTTGTTGATACACATACTTAAAACCAAAATACTTTCGTTGACAAGTTTGTACATATAATCGCCATTATCGTTAATATAATACAAAAGGGAACACTAAACTACGTCAATTTTGATTCATTTGACCGACTTATGACCGATTTTAACCGAATTTTTGACTTTTGACGGGCGTTAACCCGACTTTTCTGCATTTGACCTGACTTTTGATTGTTGATCGACTTATTAAACGACGGGACGGAGTCGATACGGTCTAGTAACCAAAACGCCGTAACAAACGTCGTAACGAACGCAACGAACGTCGTTCACAACACATAATCTTAATATAATGTACAATGTCGGTGGACCTACACAATATATATAACAATTTCGAGAAGGAAAACATGTTTTTAAAATGTGTATATTAATATTAAATAATTGGTCTCTCTTCCCATTAAAGTGTACCTGTTTGACTCAAAATGTAATGAGCACAAATTTTATTACTCTGCATATCAATTAAGAAACTTTGTTATATATCCATCAATTAAACTTTTTTATACCCGCTAAAATGTATTTAGATTAGTTTATCAAACTTTTTTATACCTGCTAAAATGTATTTACATTAGTTTGAATAAGAAATTGACATCTACAATGAAACAACTCAAAATCTTTTGTAATAAAACGTACTTAAATACGTACGGATCGAGTAGTATATTATTAGTTAATTACCAACTTGTAGTCTTGGGCTTCAAACGAAAGATTGCGAAAATTACCAGGTCCCTTTTTCTCCGTTCATTACTGATTTTTTATATTTTCCATTGCTACAGTTCGCGCCATAAAGGAAAAGTATAAAACATGATGAAAGGCAATATGATACAATGATAGTGTGGACCTTATATTTTTTGTCGGATCTAATTAAAACTTTTTCTGTAAAACACGCGCCCAATATCCACATTTGAGGTATACAGGCATACAGCATCGAGTGATCTCCACTATATGTTTATCTTGACCCTTGCTTCGTGGTTAAAAAACTTAATAAATTGATTATGGTGTGTACATTTAAATAAAAATATTCAATCACCTTGAATACTTAAATAATTATAATTAAAAAAATCTAATAAATTTGAAAGATTTTGTATTTTTGGAAGGCAACACTCCAAAGTTGTACCGGTATATTATGATTGAACTGAACCAAACTATGCCATGGGGTTTACTTAATTAATTTACATTTCATAAAATTATAATTTTTTACAAACAAAGTTGTATATATAAACATGCATTACCAAGACAAAATGGTACTAAGATGTTCCGGTAGCGCATGATATAGGTCGAGGTCCATGGTCCACCCATTAACTAAAAACATCAAGTGGTCCCTTAGAGCACTGGGAGTGGTGACTGAGGTCACTTGGCATGTCAGGCGTGACTTGCTGAGTCAGAAAAAGTGGGGAGTGGTGACCTATGTCAGTTAGTGTGTTAAAATAATATTTTATTATATTTAAAAATTTATCCATTTAGAAAAAAAAAAGCAAAAATAAAAAAAGGGGGTAATTGTGCGTCGCATGGGAGACTGACAAAGGGGCGACGGACCAAACTGAAGCAACAGGGGAGTGGGGCGACTTGCGACTAGGAGCCCGACGTGGAGGTGACATGCCTCCACTCCCACTGCTCTTAGCCACTATGGTTAATAATGACTACACACGCAGAGAAATAACGTGCCAAAAATCATTCAAATTAACTAGACATATTTTATTTTTATATATTTGGTAAACAAAAACGTTTCCCAAAATGCAATATTTAATGTATACCTCCAAGCCTATAAAAACCAACATCTTACATACCAAACAATACATCAATAACAACATGAAACCATCACTCTATAATATTCTTTTCCTTATTTTCACTATCATTACACAATCAATCTTCCTTACCACAATCACATCAGCTGCCCAAGTCATCGTAAAAGATGCTACCGGGAAAAAGGTTTTAGATAACGTTCGTTACGGCCTAGGCCCAGTTAAATCGGGCGGCCACATCAAGCTAACGGACACAGATAACAAAAAGAAAATTTGCCCATTCAACGTGGTGCAAGACCCCAATGACAACATAGGTGGAGAGTTCATGTTCACTATGATTGGTAAAGAAAAATACCTCAAAACATCACGAGTTCTTGGTATTGATTCGGGTTATCCCAAAAGTGGTTGTACCAAGTCTACATTTTGGACGATCAATGATGCCGAAGCGAAGGCCCCTGATAACTTGATTACAACTGGGGGTGGGTTTGAAACGGATCTTACGTGTTTTCAAGTTGTGGAGTATCCTAAACCAACAAATCCCAAAGTGCATAGTTATATGATTCAACATTGTCCCTCATTTTGTGGTGCAGGTCCTCAAACATGTTTCAATGTTAGTATTTATGAGCATAATGGGGTCAAACGTCTTTCTTCAGTTGGTGCTACTCCTTTTGAGTTTGTGTTCTATAAGTTGTCATAATGATAACTAATCATGTTTGTAATGTGATCATTTCCCTTAAATAAATATTTATATTTATATAGTCGTATGCATCATGCAGAGTCCATATATCTTTATGGATTTTATATTATTCCAAAAATAAGAACACATTTCAACCGAATATGTTTGTGTTTAAATGACTTTTCATTACCTAACAAATAGTCTCATAGTTGGGGAATTTGGGATCCTATATTCTAATGACAACTCTCATATTCAAATCTTGCTAGCATCATTTGGGATGACCACTTAAACAGTCAAAATACGATCACATGATAATTCAGTTAAGCCGTATATATTTAAGTAAAAATAGTTGCTCTAGTCAAACTAAAAAAATTGAAATCAATTTATACCCGTTTACATAAGTTGAACCATTCAACATTAAAGTTGGGGTTAAGCTAGTGTGGCTCATAAGCTAAGTTGGCCCAATAATCCAAATTAATTAGACCAATTACAACCCAATTGAAGCAAGCATGATGTAGCTGTAAGCCTGTAAGTTGTAACCCTTCATGTAAAAATAGAGAACTTTCTTCCTCCGTTTACAAAGTAATTTTATTGCGTAACAGCTACAAAACGAAAACGTCATTGTAATAGATAATTATAAGTACAATTCGTGGTAAAAAAAAAACATGTCAAATATCTTATATCTTTTCATTGTCGTTTATCATTCAATAATAAAATGAAACGATAAATAATAATTTTGATGTTCTCTAAGTCGATAAAATAAAACGTGTATGGTGGCCCAGTTCCAAAAAATTGGTACTTCGTATAATATAAGTATTTACGTATATAATGGGGTTAAACGTGTTGCCGCAGGTGGTAAAATTCCATTTGAGTTGGTGTTTTGTAAGTTGTAAAACTAATGAACGCTGTTTGTATGTGATTATCCTTTAATTATCTAAACGCTTGAAGTGATGAGAATTATGTTGGGATAGTGACTATATTAACCGATGTATATCTACTCCATATATAGACTGATTTGTATTGATCACATAATTAGATAAACATAGCAAAGATATTGTACAACCATTTCCCAAAATAAGAGGATTGGTTATTAGGCATATAATTCTAGATAATTCCTAGCTTGTATATAAATACTGATGTATACCATAATGCAAATCACGGTTTTACAAACTAATATGGTATCAGATTTCTAATACGATCCTTCTAATTCTTCTTCTCTTTTTCGTTACTCTCTCTGTCACCAGTCTTCTTCAACCATGACAGATAACAACTGGATCCATCCTGCTGTTACGGTTACTAATATTCGCAACTCTGTCCCTCTAATTCTTGAACTCAAGAACGGAAAATATGAATCATGGGCTGAACTTTTCCAGATTCATTGCCGTGCTTTCATGGTTATTGAACATATCATACCCTCTACGGATGCTTCTGCATCCACTGTTACGTCAGACACCACGACAAATCCCTCAAGAGATACCGAATTATGGAATCGTCTTGATGCTATAGTCCTTTCATGGATTTACGGGACGATCTCGCCTGAATTACTTGGTACTGTTCTCGTACCGGGATCCACTGCTCAAGAGGCTTGAGAACGCCTCAAGAGCATCTTTCATGATAATCGTCATACACGAGCTGTGCATCTCACTCACGAGTTCACAAACCTTCGTCAGGACAACTTTCCTAACATGTCAGCCTATTGCCAGGAACTCAAGAATATTGCGGATCAACTCTCTAACGTCGGTCCCAAAATCGATGATGATCGTCTAGTGGTTACGGGCTTAAATGATTCCTATGATTCAATTGCCTCTCAAATTAATCATATGGAAAAACTACCATCGTTTTACGAAGCTCGTTCTAAATTAATTCTTGAAGAGAGTCGCAAGTCCAAGCAAGCCAATCAATCATCGTCGACTGCAAACACAGCCTTGCTCTCGGTTACGCCCACCGCACCAGTCAAAGCTCCGACATCTTCGCACACAACTCAACGCAACACTGGACAGTACAACCGTGGTCGAAACTCTAATCGAGGTAATTATCGTGGCCGAGGTGGTTTCGGTCGTGGTCGTGGTGGTCGGTTTTATTCCGGCACACAATCAGGTAACTTTGGTTATTATTCTCCAAATGGGGCTCCTTACTTTAATGGACCAAACAATCATTGGCAGCCTAATAATACTTGGGCTTGGCAACAGCAACCTTGGAACATACCACCCTGCCCTTACCCAACTAATAATCTGCCCAGGCCCAACTCGTCACATGGCCAACCTGGGCTGCTTGGCCCACGACCACAAAATCCTGCTTATGCCCAGTCTGTTGCTTCTAATACCCCTACCGACATTGAATCGGCCATGTATACAATGAGCTTACATCTACCCTAAGATAATAATTGGTACATGGACACTGGTGCATCATCTCACATGACGGGCTCACAAGGTAAACTCTTGTCTTATTTTAACTCGGGTCACCCCAAATATATTTTAGTTGGTAATGGCAATCGGCTCCCTATTAACGGATTCGGTCACTCTTATATCTCTTCTTCTAATAAACCTTTACTTTTGTCTAATATTCTATATGCTCCACAACTTATTAAAAATTTAATCTCTGTACGTCGTCTTACTACTGATAATAATATCTCTATCTCATTTGACCCTTTTGGTTTTACTGTGAAGGATTTTTCGAAGGGGACCACCATCCTACGGTGTAATAGCACTGGCGATCTCTACCCTCTTCACTCTTCCATGCTGCAACAACTATCTTCTCCATCAACTTTTATTGCTTTAAGTCAAGATTTATGGCATCATCGCCTAGGCCATCCGGGTGGTGATATTTTGAAGTCTCTTAGAAATAATAATTCAATACATTGTAATTTGAATTCTAGTAATAAGGTTTGTCAGTCATGCATTTTTGGCAAACACATTAAACTACCTTTTTATTCTTGGAATCTTTCAACTTATTTTCCGTTTGATATAATCCATAGTGATTTATGGACTTCACCCATTATGAGTAGTAGTGGTCACAAGTATTATATTTTATTTCTTGACAACTTTACTAACTTTTTGTGGACATTTCCTCTAGGTAACAAATCACAAGTTTTCTCCACATTCAAAGCCTTCCACACATTAATACATACCCAATTCCAAATCAAAATCAAACATTTACAATGTGACAATGGTACGGAGTATAATAACACCCAATTTCATAACTTTTGTGTACAACAAGGAATGCGCTTTCGTTTCTCTTGTCCGTATACATCCTCTCAAAATGGCAAAGCGGAACGAAAAATACGAGCCATCAATAATATTATGCGCACACTACTTGCTCATTCCTAACGTGCCTCCTGAATTTTGGCACCACGCTCTTTCTATGGCCACTTATCTTCTTAACATTCTTCCCAGCAAAACACTAAACCACATCTCCCCCACTCAAAAAACTTTACAACCGTCTTCCGTCTTATGATCATCTTCGAGTCTTTGGTTGTCTATGTTACCCACTCCTACCATCTATTAAAATAAATAAATTAGAATCTCGTTCTACTCCTTGTGTTTTCTTAGGATATCCATCCAATCATCGTGGTTATAAATGCTACGATTTGTGCACTCATAAAATAATTATTTCGCGTCACGTCATCTTTGATGAAACCATTTTTCCTTTTGCTCAACCCAATGTCTATACCAAAAATTCGTATCATTGTTTCACTGATGATACTTGTCCCCATATTTCCAACACTCCACTTTTCTCTCCTAATATCGATACTCCCACCACCCCTTCTGTTGAATCCAATACGCCTACCCACACAAGCCCAAACCACTTACCTGTTCTTTGACTTATATGCATACATTTGTTTTTGTCCATGACCGATGTGGGATAACTTCCCAACACGCCCCCTCACATCGAGGCGTGGAACGGTTGTAGAGATGGCGGCAAGAAGAAGGCCTGACTCAATCTCTTTGTAGCGACGGCAGCACACTCATGGGGGCCTGACTCGGACTCGCTGTAGAACAAACCGTCCACCTAAGCTCTGATACCATGACAGAATTAATAAATCGTATAGTCCTACAACATGTACAACATATAAGTTTAAGAGTCCATCCTTTTCTAATCCACAATCCCATCAGTCTCCTCCTACTACTACATCTACCCATGTATCTCCTCCTCCTCCACCTATACGAACTATCCAAACTCGTGGTATGTCCGGCATCTTTAAACCAAAGGTTCCTTTCAATCTTTCCGTCACCACTACTCCTTCACCTATCCCGACTAACCCCAAAGATGCTCTCGCTGACCCTAATTGGAACCGTGCCATGACCGACGAATATAAGGCCTTAGTTGATAATAATACATGGGTTCTTGTACCCCGTTTATCTAACATGCAGGTAATTAGATCAATGTGGATTTTCCGACATAAAATAAAATCTGATGGAACTTTTGAGCGGTATAAAGCTCGCTTAGTAGGTGATGGACGTTCTCAACAACCCGGGGTTGATTGTTTTGAAACTTTCAGTCCCGTCGTCAAACCCGCTACCATTCGCATGGTACTTAGTATAGCCGTTACGAAAGGTTGGCAAATCCGCCAACTTGATGTTAAAAATGCATTCTTACATGGTAATCTTAATGAGACGGTATATATGTATCAACCACCGGGTTTTCAGGACCCCAATTACCCGAATCATGTATGCTTGTTAAAACGTTCTCTTTATGGTTTAAAGCAAGCGCCCCGCGCATGGTATCAAAGGTTTGCCGATTTCGCCTCTACAATTGGTTTTCAACATAGTAAATGTAATCATTCACTCTTTATTCTTCATCAAGGTATCGACATGGCTTATCTTTTACTTTACGTCGATGATATTGTGTTGGTTACTTCTAATGACAGCCTACGTCACCGCCTTATGACCATGTTTTCTCATGAATTTGCTATGAAAGATTTGGGGCCGTTACATTCTTTTTTGGGCATCTCGGTTACACGTTCGAATACGGGTCTTTTTCTTGACCAACATGCTTATACGAAGGATATTATCTCACGTGCAGGATTATCCAATTGTAATCCTGTTGCAACTCCGGTCGATACATGTGGTAAAACAAGTTCGAAATCAGGGAAGCTCTACTTAAACCCCACGAAATACCGAAGTCTAGCGGGTGCTTTGCAATATTTGACTTTCACCCGTCCGAATATCTCCTACGCAGTCCAACAAGTTTGTTTGCACATGCATGATCCAAAAGATATTCACATGTTTGCCCTCAAACGTATCGTTCGTTATTTACAAGGTACCCCGACTCTTGGTTTACACATTACCAAATCACGGACACCTTCGCTTGTTGCTTTTACCGATGCGGATTGGGCTGGTTGTCCCGACACATGTCATTCCACCTCCGGGTATTGTGTTTATTATGGTGATAATCTTATTTCCTGGTCTTCAAAACGTCAGGCAACTCTATCTCGTTCTAGCGCGGAGGCTGAATACCGGGGTGTTGCTAATGTAGTGGCCGAATCATGTTGGTTGCGTAACCTTCTTCTCGAGTTACATTGTCCCATTAACAAAGCTACCTTGGTTTTTTGTGACAATATAAGTGCTATTTATTTGGCCGGGAATCCTGTTCAACATCAAAGAACGAAGCATATCGAACTTGACATACATTTTGTCCGTGAAAAGGTTGCTAGAGGAGACGTTCGTATACTTCATGTTCCTACTCGGTATCAAATCGCGGACATCTTCACTAAAGGTTTACCGCGTCTGTTATTTGAAGATTTTCGTTCCAGTCTCGGCATTCGTTCTACTCAGTCTTCGACTGCGGGGGAGTATTAACCGATGTATATCTACTCCATATATAGACTGATTTGTATTGATCACATAATTAGATAAACATAGTAAAGATATTGTACAACCATTTCCCAAAATAAGAGGATTGGTTATTAGGCATATAATTCTAGATAATTCCTAGCTTGTATATAAATACTGATGTATACCATAATGCAAATCACGGTTTTACAAACTAATAGACTATATGCAACCATAGCCGTTTCAGTAGTTTAGAAGGCCGGCCGTGTTCAATATTTAAAAGTGAGGCCTTATTAACATAAAATTTTCAATAGATCTGTCTAAACTCATGATATGATATGTTAACTATCTAATCTAATTACAATTAAAAACGTGTATCAATAATATTTATCACGGTATATAAATAAAAGGAAATTGTATAAGCATTCCAAAATTTTGAATCCTCTAATATATTGGACTATGTGTAGTAGCACAATATGCACATGTATTGGAGACACCTGCAACCAAAGTAACTAGGAATGACAATTGGTGTTTCATCTATGAATATCTATTCGATCCGATTCATTTATAATGGATATGAATGACCTAAATGTACGATAAATTGATATGGATGATCTAAATATTTTGTGGATCGGATATAGATGACAATATGGCAATCATGGATATATCCATTATCAACCGAAATACATCTATACATGCATATATACGTACTAAAATACAGGCATATACTGAAATGTCCCGTTCTTATTGATTAA
This sequence comes from Rutidosis leptorrhynchoides, assembly GCF_046630445.1. Lineage (NCBI taxonomy): Eukaryota > Viridiplantae > Streptophyta > Magnoliopsida > Asterales > Asteraceae > Rutidosis > Rutidosis leptorrhynchoides. The sequence continues at coordinate 35,841,721 of NC_092335.1, read as the reverse complement.
AAACGTTCCATATTAATTGATTTCGTTGCGAGGTTTTGACCTCTATATGAGACGTTTTTCAAAGACTGCATTCATTTTTAAAACAAACCATAACCTTTATTTCATAAATAAAGGTTTAAAAAGCTTTACGTAGATTATCAAATAATGATAATCTAAAATATCCTGTTTACACACGACCATTACATAATGGTTTACAATACAAATATGTTACATCGAAATCAGTTTCTTGAATGCAGTTTTTACACAATATCATACAAACATGGACTCCAAATCTTGTCCTTATTTTAGTATGCAACAGCGGAAGCTCTTAATATTCACCTGAGAATAAACATGCTTTAAACGTCAACAAAAATGTTGGTGAGTTATAGGTTTAACCTATATATATCAAATCGTAACAATAGACCACAAGATTTCATATTTCAATACACATCCCATACATAGAGATAAAAAAATCATTCATATGGTGAACACCTGGTAACCGACAATAACAAGATGCATATATAAGAATATCCCCATCATTCCGGGACACCCTTCGGATATGATATAAATTTCGAAGTACTAAAGCATCCGGTACTTTGGATGGGGTTTGTTAGGCCCAATAGATCTAGCTTTAGGATTCGCGTCAATTAGGGTGTCTGTTCCCTAATTCTTAGATTACCAGACTTAATAAAAAGGGGCATATTCGATTTCGATAATTCAACCATAGAATGTAGTTTCACGTACTTGTGTCTATTTTGTAAATCATTTATAAAACCTGCATGTATTCTCATCCCAAAAATATTAGATTTTAAAAGTGGGACTATAACTCACATTCACAGATTTTTACTTCGTCGGGAAGTAAGACTTGGCCACTGGTTGATTCACGAACCTATAACAATATATACATATATATCAAAGTATGTTCAAAATATATTTACAACACTTTTAATATATTTTGATGTTTTAAGTTTATTAAGTCAGCTGTCCTCGTTAGTAACCTACAACTAGTTGTCCACAGTTAGATGTACAGAAATAAATCGATAAATATTATCTTGAATCAATCCACGACCCAGTGTATACGTATCTCAGTATTGATCACAACTCAAACTATATATATTTTGGAATCAACCTCAACCCTGTATAGCTAACTCCAACATTCACATATAGAGTGTCTATGGTTGTTCCGAAATATATATAGATGTGTCGACATGATAGGTCGAAACATTGTATACGTGTCTATGGTATCTCAAGATTACATAATATACAATACAAGTTGATTAAGTTATGGTTGGAATAGATTTGTTACCAATTTTCACGTAGCTAAAATGAGAAAAATTATCCAATCTTGTTTTACCCATAACTTCTTCATTTTAAATCCGTTTTGAGTGAATAAAATTGCTATGGTTTTATATTGAACTCTATTTTATGAATCTAAACAGAAAAAGTATAGGTTTATAGTCGGAAAAATAAGTTACAAGTCGTTTTTGTAAAGGTAGTCATTTCAGTCGAAAGAACGACGTCTAGATGACCATTTTAGAAAACATACTTCCACTTTGAGTTTAACCATAATTTTTGGATATAGTTTCATGTTCATAATAAAAATCATTTTCTCAGAATAATAACTTTTAAATCAAAGTTTATCATAGTTTTTAATTAACTAACCCAAAACAGCCCGCGGTGTTACTACGACGGCGTAAATCCGGTTTTACGGTGTTTTTCGTGTTTCCAGGTTTTAAATCATTAAGTTAGCATATCATATAGATATAGAACATGTGTTTAGTTGATTTTAAAAGTCAAGTTAGAAGGATTAACTTTTGTTTGCGAACAAGTTTAGAATTAACTAAACTATGTTCTAGTGATTACAAGTTTAAACCTTCGAATAAGATAGCTTTATATGTATGAATCGAATGATGTTATGAACATCATTACTACCTTAATTTCCTTGGATAAACCTACTGGAAAAGAGAAAAATGGATCTAGCTTCAATGGATCCTTGGATGGCTCGAAGTTCTTGAAGCAGAATCATGACACGAAAACAAGTTCAAGTAAGATCATCACTTGAAATAAGATTGTTATAGTTATAGAAATTGAACCAAAGTTTGAATATGATTATTACCTTGTATTAGAATGATAACCTACTGTAAGAAACAAAGATTTCTTGAGGTTGGATGATCACCTTACAAGATTGGAAGTGAGCTAGCAAACTTGAAAGTATTCTTGATTTTATGAAACTAGAACTTTTAGAATTTATGAAGAACACTTAGAACTTGAAGATAGAACTTGAGAGAGATCAATTAGATGAAGAAAATTGAAGAATGAAAGTGTTTGTAGGTGTTTTTGGTCGTTGGTGTATGGATTAGATATAAAGGATATGTAATTTTGTTTTCATGTAAATAAGTCATGAATGATTACTCATATTTTTGTAATTTTATGAGATATTTCATGCTAGTTGCCAAATGATGGTTCCCACATATGTTAGGTGACTCACATGGGCTGCTAAGAGCTGATCATTGGAGTGTATATACCAATAGTACATACATCTAAAAGCTGTGTATTGTACGAGTACGAATACGGGTGCATACGAGTAGAATTGTTGATGAAACTGAACGAGGATGTAATTGTAAGCATTTTTGTTAAGTAGAAGTATTTTTATAAGTGTATTGAAGTCTTTCAAAAGTGTATAAATACATATTAAAACACTACATATATATACATTTTAACTGAGTCGTTAAGTCATCGTTAGTCGGTACATGTAAGTGTTGTTTTGAAACCTTTAGGTTAACGATCTTGTTAAATGTTGTTAACCCAATGTTTATAATATCAAATGAGATTTTAAATTATTATATTATCATGATATTATCATGTATGAATATCTCTTAATATGATATATATACATTAAATGTCTTTACAACGATAATCGTTACATATATGTCTCGTTTAAAAATCATTAAGTTAGTAGTCTTGTTTTTACATATGTAGTTCATTGTTAATATACTTAATGATATGTTTACTTATCATAGTATCATGTTAACTATATATATATCCATATATATGTCATCATATAGTTTTTACAAGTTTTAACGTTCGTGAATCACCGGTCAACTTGGGTGGTCAATTGTCTATATGAAACATATTTCAATTAATCAAGTCTTAACAAGTTTGATTGCTTAACATGTTGGAAACATTTAATCATGTAAATATCAATCTCAATTAATATATATAAACATGGAAAAGTTCGGGTCACTACATATACATTTATATATCGATATACATATACATATAAACTATAGTTTTTTTTTTTTTTAATTAATAGCAAAAATAAGGGTTATAAAAGTTATAATTATTAAACTGTTACTAATAATATTAGACGTTACACATTTAAATTAGATTAAACATGTATTTACTTATATTGTAGCGTATTTTATAATATATATTGTTACAAACCATAAACATAAAGATTATACATTGTTATATTTTGTATTTGATTTCCAAAATCGTCGTTAAATTATTTTTTATTGAATATTCAGTGGATATCTATTAATCAGCTTAATTCATTGGATATTGATCGAAGAAATAAAACTAAACAGATATGGATACGAATATGGATGAACAAAAATTAAATGAATATAGATGTGAATATGACATCACCCGATCCATATCCAATCCATTTGTCATCCCTAAATTACTAAGTTAATAACATTCAATCACTGTATTAACTTTTAACCAGCTTTGTAACCTATATAGTATATACATTAAATCACATGTAAAGGCAATTAAATTCTGAAACTCCAATATTAATTTTTAGACTTCTTTTAACATTCAACTTTTACCATTACATCCTTACATAATTATTAATAAATTAGAAAAGAACAAAATTGCTAGTGAGATACTAGCAACCAAAATTCCCATGACATCAAGAAACTAAATGGAATGGACTTTAAAACAAACCATGGCCATACCCATAGCTATGGGTATGAGTAAAACCAGAAGATGCTGGTATAACTGTAGCAGGTTTCATCTCATAGTGATCAACATCACCTCTAATATTATTATTAATACCGAATAGCGACATACTATTAGAATTTTCAGCCAAAAGTTTATTTGCTTGTGTAGAAATAGTCTTCTTAAGTTCATCCATTGAGTCCTTTAATTGTTCAAGCTCATGCAAATTCAACTCTTCAATTGGTGCTTCCCACCAAAACTGACTTCGGCTCGCCTTTCTCATTTCGTCTAACGTCTCACTTTTTTTCTTCTCTGTTTCTAACTCGTTAAGAATGTGCGTTAACTGCATGTTTAGTTCCGGAATACTAGCTAATCTATGTGCCTCAACGAGATGTAAATTTGTTGTGTTACGATTTGGGTTTCGGGTTAAAAACCTGTCAACAATTGACTCGACTTTAGGATGACCAAATGAAAAAACTTTACCAGCAGGAGAGAATACAACGATAGCGATTTCGACCCCACATAATGTGCAAAGCTCACTAGCTTTCTTGAATAGCCCTGATCTTCGTTTGGAGAAAGTCACTTGAAGATGATTTTTTATTTGGATTTTTGCGATCTTGATCTTTTGGCGACCCAAACTTGGTTTCTTTGCCATATCTTGAAAAAAAAAAAAAAAAAAAAAAAAAAAAAATTTGACTAAAAATGGGAGGTTCTTGGATAATTCAGTTTTGAGTGAACATGGCAATTTATAGGTGGTGAATTAAATTTATTTCCCGGGAGTTTTGATTTCATCAAATGATTTGGGAGTTAGGAAATCTTCTTTTTAATTGATGGATATCTGTATGTATTAATTTTCTTGTTGTTAACATAATTGGGCCAACTATTTGACTTTGCAGTTACAAAGTCAACACCTGGAATTTGTAGCTTGCCAGATTTATTTTTAGTTAGGGTGTATGTAACTGTTAGAATGTAGTTGTTTTAGATTAGTTTAATGTGATAAAATAATGTATTGGTTTTAATTGATTAGTTGACTTGTTGTTGTAAGTGAGGGGATGTTTTGAAGTATTACAAGTTGAATACTTAGATTTAGAAATGAAAGCTTTTTATTACTTGAGTTTTTGGTGCATCAAATTTGGAAGACATCAAGTCTATTTATAGGCTTCAATGGAGGCTTCTAGCATTTTCTTGATATTTTTGACTAGCTAAACATCTACAAACTTCTAGCTATTATCTTCTTAAATATCTACTAATAAATATCTTACTCACTAATTAATTCTAGAATTATCTAGAAATACATTAACTTTTAACACTCCTCCTTAATGTATTTCGTCGTTACTCCCAGCATGTTGCGTAAGAGCTCGAACTTGGGTCTTGGCAACGCTTTAGTGAAAATATCTGCAATCTGCTCTTCGGTCTTGCAGTATTTTAATTCAATATCTTTCTTGGCGGTGACTTCTCGTAAGAAGTGATATTTGATATCAATGTGTTTTGTTCTTCCATGAAACACAGGATTCTTTGCCATTGCAATTGCAGACTTGTTGTCGCATAATATTTGAGTAGCTTCATCTTGTTTTGCGCCCATGTCTTCAAGTATTCTTCTTAGCCATTTAGCTTGATTAGCTGAGTTAGCGGCTGCGATGTACTCGGCTTCGGCTGACGATTGTGCCACCGTTTCTTGTTTCTTTGATGTCCATGAGAATGCACCAGATCCAAGTGTGAATGTGTATCCGGAAGTACTTCTCATGTCATCCACCGATCCGGCCCAATCACTGTCAGTGTATCCATGAAGCTTCGAATCTATAGTGGGCTTGTACCATATTCCATAGTCCATGGTACCTTGCAAGTATCTTAATATTCTTTTAGAAGCTCCATAATGTATTTGAGTAGGATTTTTCATGTACCTGGATAGTAGACTCGTTGCGTACATTATGTCAGGTCGTGTTGCTGTTAGATAAAGTAGGCTTCCAATGAGACTTCTGAATCTCGAAGCGTCCGCTTTCTCCGATCCATCTTCTTGTCTCATCTTCTCATTGGCAACTAGTGGCGTCGCGACGGTTTTACAACCGTATAGTTTAAACTTTTTGAGGAGATTTTCTGTGTATTTCTTTTGGCATATGAAGATGCCTTCCTTTTCTTGACTGATTTCGATGCCAAGAAAATAGCGCATCAAACCAAGGTCGCTGATCTCGAACGTTTTCATCATGTCTTCCTTAAACTCTTGTATCATTCTCTCATTGTTTCCCGTATATATAAGATCATCAACATACAAGGAAATAATGAGAGTGTCAGAGTTACCTTGGGTTTTGATATAGAGTGTGGGCTCACTTTGACTCCTCCTGAATCCTGAACTTGTGAAGTAGCTGTCAATACGACTGTACCATGTGCGTGGCGCTTGTTTTAGTCTATATAAGGCTTTCTTTAGCTTTAGGACTTGATCTTCTTTTCCTTTCTGGACGAACCCTTGTGGTTGCTCTACATATATTTCTTCTTCGAGAAACCCATTTAGAAAGGCTGATTTCACAACTAGTTGGTGAATCTTCCACCTTCGTTGAGCTGCTAGTGCCACAAGTGTTCGTATAGTATCCAGTCGTGCTACAGGTGCGTAGGTTTCGATGTAGTCGACTCTTGGTTGTTGCGAGTAGCCTTTAGCTACTAGCCTTGCTTTGTGTTTTTGTATAGATCCATCAGGGTTGAGCTTTGTTTTGTAAACCCACTTAACTCCGATGATTTCTTTGTCTTCTGGAGGATCAACTAACTCCCATGTGTTGTTTTTCTCAATCATTCTGATTTCTTCGTTCATAGCAGCCACCCACTTTTCATCTTTCGATGCAACTTCATAGCTTTCGGGTTCTATAGTTGTGAAGTTGCAAGTCTCGTACACCTCTGCTAACTTTTTAACTCTTCCCGGTGTTGACTCCGGACTTGAATCTTCTTGCGCTAAAGGTAATGTTGCCGAAGGAGAACTTGGCGTAGCAGGGCTCGTTTCTCCTGTGCTTTCATGACCAGAATGCTCTGTTTGTAGTGGATGTTGAGCTGGAGTTTCTATAGATATCCGCGGCAGATATGTTTGCTTTTCAACTTTGTCTTTCTCCCAGTTCCAAGAAGCTTCTTCGTCAAACTCCACGTCTCGGCTGATCACGATGCTATTGGTCTTCAAGTTGTAGACTCGGTAACCTTTTGATTGTGTGCTATTGCCCAAGAATATTCCTTTCTCTGATTTTTCTTGGAGTTTGTGACGTTTCTCCTTTGGAATATGAATGTAGCAGATAGATCCAAATACTCGTAAGTGTTTTGCTGATGGTTTCCTTCCACTCCATGCCTCAATTGGAGTCTTGTTTTCTACGGCTTTCGTTGGACATCGGTTTAATATATATACAGCCGTGTATACAGCTTCAGCCCAAAAACTGTTTGGAAGGCCTTTTTCATGTATCATTGTTTTGGCCATTTCCATTACAGTTCTATTTTTGCGTTCAGAGACGCCATTTTGCTCAGGGGCGTAACCAACAGTAAGTTGGCGTTTAACTCCTTCGTCTTCACAGAATTTGTTAAACTGTGTAGAGGTGTATTCTTTTCCTCTATCACTCCTTAGCGTTTTTATATAATGGCCACTACTCTTTTCGACGAAGTTCTTGAACTTCTTGAATATTGTAAATACTTCTGATTTTTCACGCATGAAATAAACCCACGTCATTCTAGAATAATCATCGATGAAGAGAATAAAGTACCTGTTTTGGTTAAGTGACGGGGTTCTCATTGGTCCACAAACGTCGGTGTGCACCAGCTCCAGTATACCTTTCGCTCTCCAAGCTTTGTCACGAGGGAAAGGTTTTCGATGTTGCTTGCCCATCATACAGCTTTCACACGTGTCGGTGATCTCTTCTATGTTCGGCAAGTCTCTCATCATATTCTTCTGTTGGAGGATTTTTAGTGCGTGAAAGTTAAAGTGGCCAAATCTTCGATGCCATAGCCATGATTCTTCAACTTGAACTTTCATGGCTGTGTCTCTGATATACTGCCAACGAAGCGGAAAGTTGCGGTTCTCCATTGGCACTTCGGCTATTAATTTATAGTTATTTTTCTTGTCACGAATAACGCATGATTTGTCTTCGAAGAGTAAAGAGTATCCGTGCTCCATCATTTGACCAACACTTAACAAGTTACTTGCTAGGCTTGGTACTAGAAGAACGTCATTGATAGATCGAGTGACGTTATTAGTTTGAACAGTAATAGTACCTTTGCCTTTAGTATCCACGAGTTCTCCCTTCCCTAACTTGACACGGGACTTTACGGAGGTGTTGATACTCTGAAATAGCTTCTTATCTCCTGTCATGTGATTGCTGCACCCACTGTCGATCAACCAAGTATCGTCCCTCTATTTATTTGTGTGACGATCGCTCCAAATCCATATGGACGAACACGTCATTCATTGATTTCATTGCGAGGTATTTGACCTCTATATGATACGTT